>NC_084619.1:63775572-63878072 GCF_033978795.1 Nerophis ophidion | reverse complement strand
ACTATCATTATGACTTTGCCTTTTTGGGACTAGACCAGGTAGCCCGTAAGGACCAGATGGGTCGCCCGCGGGCCTGTTCTAAAAATAGCTCAAATAGCAGCACTTACCAGTGAGCTGCCTCTATTTTTAAAATTGTATTTATTTACTAGCAAGCCGGTCTAGCTTTGCTCGACTTTTTTAATTCTAAGAGAGACAAAACTCACATAGATTTTGAAAATCCAAGAAAATATTTTAAAGACTGGGTCTTCACTTGTTTGAATAAATTCATTTATTTTTTTTACTTTGCTTCTTATCACTTTCAGAAAGACAATTTTAGAGAAAAAATACAACCTTAAAAATGATTTTAGGATTTTTAAACACATATACCTTTTAAATTCCTTCTTCTTCTTTCCTGACAATTTAAATCAATGTTCAAGTTTTTTTTTTTGTTGTTGTAAAAAATAATAAATACACTTTAATTTAATTCTTCATTTTAGCTTCTGTTTTTTTCGATGAAAAATATTTGTGAAAAATTTCTCCAGACTTATTATGATTAAAATTCAAAAAAATTATCCTGGCCAATCTAGAAACTCTGTAGAATCAAATTTAAATCTTATTTCAAAGTTTTTTAAATTTTTTGTTCTGGAAAATCTACAAGAAAGAATGATTTGTCTTTCTTAGAAACATAGCTTGGTCCAATTTGTTATATATTCTAACAAAGTGCAGATTGGATTTTATCCTATTTAAAACATGTCATCAAAATTGTAAAATTAATCTTAATCAGGAAACATTACCAAAGATGTTCCATAAATTATTTTTTTAAATTTTTCAAAAAGATTCAAATTAGCTAGTTTTTTTTGTCTTTTTTTCCGGTTGAATTTTGAATTTTAAAGAGTCAAAATTGACGATAAACTATGTTTCAAAATTTAATTTTAATTTTTTTCGTGTTTTCTCCTCTTTTAAACCGTTCAATTAAGTGCTTTTTTTTTCATCATTTATTCCCTACAAAAAAACTTCCGTAAAAGGAAAAAAATGTACGACGGAATGACAGACAGAAATACCCATTTTTTAGAAATATATATATAGATTTATTTATTAAAGGTAAATTGAGCAAATTGGCTATTTCTGGCAATTTATTTAAGTGTGTATCAAACTGGTAGCCCTTCGCATTAATCAGTACCCAAGAAGTAGCTCTTGGTTTCAAAAAGGTTGGTGACCCCTGGACTAGACCATATTTTGGAAGTTTTTTGTACCATTGATGGGTAACCCATACGGTACCAAGTCCCGGTACACGGATTTCGATACCCGTACTCAACAATACCTATTGTTGATACTTATTTGTGTTGATTACAAAACCCAAAACCAGTAAATTTGTCACGTTGTGTAAATGGTAAATAAAAACTGAATACAATGATTTGCAAATCCTTATATTCAATTGAAAGGACTACAAAAACAAGATACTTAACTTTCAAACTGGAAAACGTTATTTTTTGCAAATATTAGCTCATTTGGAATTTGATGCTTGCAACATGTGTAACGCCGGTTCGGCATCATGGTACCAGGTTCGATTCCCTCGAGGATGCGTCAAACGAAGAACACAACAAAGGTAAGATCTAACAAATTTATTACCAAAAAGTGAGCTCTGAACAAAAACACTGGAGCTAATAAAGAGGGAAACAAAAGACGCTAGCGTGAAAGCTAGGAAATATAAAGAACTAAGACTTGGCACGATAGCACAAAAAGTAAAAACAAAGATGATTAGCATGTGAGCTAAAGATGACTAGGTGGCTGAGCTAATGAGCTAGCGAGAAAAGCATACCTGAAAACAAACGTGAAAACAAACTAGAGTCCCAGAAAGAATAAACAGAAGAGGCTGGCTTATAAAGGGAAGTTGATTAGCAGAGAACAGGTGTGCAGGAACCGGGAGTAACAGCTGTAACTAATAAGTAACCATGGTGATGGACTAAACGGACATAAACGGATCAAACGGAGAATGAGAACAAAGATGGACAAATAAACAATAATATGTGAAGATCGAGTCACGGATCGCAACAACATGTTTCTAAAAAATCTGGCATAAGTGGCAAAAAAGACTGAGAAAGTTGAGGAACGCTCATCAAACACTTATTTGGAACATCCCACAGGTGAATATGCGGTCTCAGTTTCATATTCGGGATATTCAGGTAGCCGGTTGTCACTTCATGAGGAGTTGAAAAAACTAAAATATATCACGTCATGATTAATTCAGATGATTATGCAGAACATCGGAAGAACCCAATTAATGTACCGTGAGTTGGAACATTATATATTCATAATATTATTATATGCTCCAATTCCATTGTTGGATCGATTCTCAGATGATCCTTTCAAGCCAAATTTTAATTTTAATGGACTTCCTTGAGTTTTCACTTGTCGAGACTATTGACGATATGACAACTATCATTATGACTTTGCCTTTTTGGGACTAGACCATAGCTTGCAAGTATTTTTTATCTTGGATGGTTACCTCCAAACCGATACTGTACCAAGTCCCCGTCCCCCGAAAAATGACACCGGTACTCAACAATACCTATTATTGGTACGTATTTGTGTGTTGGACTGCAAAGACAAAATACTTAACGTTCAAACTGGAAAACTTTGTTATTTTTTGCAAATATTAGCTCATTTGGAATTTGATGCCTGAAACATGTTTCTAAATAAAAGCTGGCGTAAGTGGCAAAAAAGACTAAGAATTTTGAGGATTTGCTCATCAATCACTTATTTGGAACATCCCACAGGTGAACAGGTTAATTGGGAACTGGTGGGTGCCATGATTAGATATAAAAACAGCTTCCATGAAATGCTCAGTCATTCACAAACAGGGCGAGGGTCACTACTTTGTGAACAAATGTGAGAAAATAATAATTTCTCAATGAGCTATTGCAAGGAATTTAGGGATTTCACCATCTACGGTCTGTAATATCATCAAAAGGTTCAGAGAATCTGGACAAATCATTGCACGTAAGCCATGATATTACAGACCTTGGATCCCTCAGCCAGTACCGCATCAAAAACCAACATCAATGTGTAAAGGATATCACCACGTGGGCTCAAGAACACTTCATAAAACCACTGTCTGTAACAACAGTAAAACTCCACTCTGCAAAGCGAAAGCCATTTATCAACAACACCCAGAAACGCGCCGCCGGCTCGGCTGGGTCCGAGCTCATCGAAGATGGATTGATGCAAAGTGGAAACGTGTTCTTTGGCCATTCTAACACAGACATTTCCAGGACGTATCTCAACTTCTGTGTAGCCTCTGATTTACTAATGGTTTCTAACTTTTTAAGAATGTGTAGAATAAATATTAAATTCCAACATGTCTGTCAACGAAGATTTGCTTCAGCCTAAGACACAGTCATTTTGATGATAGGCTACTATAGCTAATATAGACACTTAAGTCATGTGTTGCCTTCATTATAACACTTATATAAGACTTTTGAAGTCATTTTGATAGTAGGCTAATATAGACACTTACATCATGTTTTGTCTTATTATGACACTTATATAAGACTTTTAAAGTCATTTTGATGGTAGGCTAATATAACTAATATAGACACTTATATCATGTGTTGTCTTCATCATAACTCTTTTATAAGACTTTTAAAGTCATTTTGATAGTAGGCTAATATAAAGAATAAACACACTTACGTCATGTGTCGCCTTCATTATAACACTTATATAAGACTTCTAAAGTCAATTTGATAGTAGGTAAACATAACTAATATAGACACTTACGTCATGCGTTGTCTTCATTATAACACTTATATAAGACTTTTAAAGTAATTTTGATAGTAGGCTAAGATAAATAATATAGACACTTATGTCATGTGTTGCCTTCATTATAATACTTAAATGAGACTTTTAAAGTCATTTTGATAGTAGGCTATTATAGCTAATATAGACACTTACATCATGTGTTGTCTTCATTATAACACTTATATAAGACTTTTAACGTCATTTTGATAGTAGGATAATATAGTTAATATAGAAACTTACTTCATGTGTTGCCATCATTATAACAGTTTAATAATCTATTTAAAGCAATTTTGATAGTAGGCTAATATAACTAATATAGACACTTACATCATGTGTTGTCTTCATTATAACACTTATATAAGACTTTTAACGTCATTTTGATAGTAGGCTAATATAGCTAATATAGACACTTGCGTCATGTGTTGCCTTCATTATAACACTTATATAATTTTGATAGTAGGCTAATATAACTAATAGACACTTACGTCATGTGTTGACTTCATTATAAAAATTATATAAACTTAAAGTCATTTTGATAGTAGGTTAATATAGCTAATGTAGACACTTACTTTATGTGTTGCCATCATTATAACAATTTAATAATCTATTTAAAGTAATTTTGATAGTAGGCTAATATAACTAATGTAGACACTTACATCATGTGTTGTCTTCATTATAACACTTATATAAGACTTTTAACGTCATTTTGATAGTAGGCTAATATAACTAATATAGACACTTACATCATGTGTCGTCTTCATTACAACACTTATATAAAACTTTTAAAGTCATTTTGATAGTAGGCTATTATAGCTAATATAGACACTTACGTCATGTGTTGCCTTCATTATAACACTTACCGTATTTCATTGAATTGCCGTTGGGGCGCTAATTAATTTAAAACCTCTTTTCACTCCTGCGCTTTCCGAAGGCATGCGGTTAAAGTAATTATGCGCTAATTATTTTAAAACCTCTTCTCACTCCGGCTTTTACCAAAGGTATGCAGTGAAAATTTGAGTGTGATGTAAGCTTGGACCTTAAATCCTACTGAATAGCTGTTAATCTTCTTCTCTTTCTGCGATTTCAAATTACCGGTATTGAAATCAGCCTCCTCTATTTTGAAAATGATGACAGGGGAAGTGTCACTAGGCAGTAATTCAAGGCAGGCGAATACTATATGCCCTGCGGTAATTCAAGGAAATACGGTATATAAAGCTTTTAATTAAAAAACAAATTTTGGGGGGGTATTTTAACGTTTTGAGCCTTAATTAAATAAAACATCCCCACCATGACGCAACACTACCGTATTCAAAACAGAAAGTTACTCAACACTTTGGTATCGATTGCAATGCAACCATCACCACTTTCACATTCTCCCTTCAGGCAAAAGAACGGGCAGCCTTGTGCAAATAAAACAATCCATAAAAAAAGAATTTAAAAAAAATACTCGCTATAAAATATCAATCAGTGATGACACTTGGAAGGAAAACTGCCGCCTCAGCAAAAAAAAAAAAAAAACACACATCATTACTGTATCTGCTCTACCCTGCTTGGGTTTGGAGGATACAGTAGCTTCTCCTGGCTTTCATTTGCAGTACTGCCTCGGACCTCCAAGGTCCAGCACAATTCCGTGATATTTTTCCATGGTAAAAATTCAAATGAAAAGCACACACAAGTCGGGTTTTTCGGTCATGGTGGGCGGAAAAGCGGGTGAGCACGGGCGGGGCTCCCAAATTCCCATTGAGCGATTTACTGCGGATATGAATTAATAGTCAGGAAATTTGGCACGGGCATTCGTCAAAGTCTAGTCCACACGCGGGGATCATTTTTTCTCAAGTCCTTGTTGATTCATTTTTCTTTCACAAAGTACTCTTGGGGCAGGATCATTTTAGACCATTTATCATTCCACAGTCTTACTAAACAGTACAAAAACAGCACAAAGTGTATCTTTGAGTGACTAAAGGCTGGACTAAAATACTGCAGAGTAAAAACTAAATCTGCTGTTAGACTCCGGCTGTTAATGCGTGGACTATGGGGTTTGTTTTTCCGGAATGCAAAGGAAAGTTGGAGCGGGCAAGGCGTGAAGGCAATTACATTATTTTAACACTATAACTACAAAAAAAAAGAAGCAAACAAAAGGCGCGCACAATAGCGGAGAACAAACTTTAATGAAACAAAACTTGCACAAAGGCAGAAACTATGAACAATAAACAAAAACTTACTTGGCATGGAACCGTCAGGCTTGCCACTGACAGTTTGTTTGTGTTATAGCTCGGTTGGTAGAGTGGCCGTGCCAGCAACTTGAGGGTTCCAGGTGCGATCCCCGCTTCTGCCATCCTAGTCACTGCCGTTGTGTCCTTGGGCAAGACACTTTACCCACCTGCTCCCAGTGCCATTCACACTGGTTTAAAAATGTAACTTAGATACTGGGTTTCACAATGTAAAGCGCTTTGAGTCACTGGAGAAAAGCGCTATATAGATATAATTCACTTTACTTTACCTGGTGTCAATCAGCCCGCCCCTATTTTACCTGGTTTGTTCCTCCAATCAGTGCTGGATTATCGCTTTGTCAATGTCACTTCTTGTCGCTCTTGTCATTGCTACCTGTCGTGTCGTGTCGTATGATATCTTGTTTATGCAGCGTTGCGGTAAGCTATATTCGATAGGGGTTTGTAACTTATTGTTTTTTGTTCCCTGCTTCCAGTTTGTTTTCTTATTATAAGTACGACTTCTATTTCCTGCTAGCTTCCACGCTACGCCTTTTTGTTTGTTATCCCCCCACGTGCGCGCTTTTTGTTTGTACCCTTTGTTTGGTTTTGTTCTAGTATTTTATATTAAATCATGTTTTCTCACTCCATGCCTGCCTACATCTCTGCATCTTGAGGTTCGTCACCAACAAACTCAGACAGGAACTATGAAACAAGCAGCGTGAACTAAGCATGAGACCGTAAACATGGCACGAAGCAGAGTGGAGGTAAAGTCGCCAGGCTGACTTCCTGGCAACTTTCGCTTTAAATAATTGACAAGATTAGTGACAGGTGTGCGAGTGCAAAACGTGAGACAGGTGCGTGACATGAGGACAGGGGAAAACTAATGGGTAGTCATGGAAACAAAACAAACAAGGAAGTGCAAAAACAGGGAAACAATGGAGTCTTAAGCAAAACAGAACATAACTAAACAAGACATGACACCAGCATTTGTCTTTACATGCGGTATAAATGCAACAATGCAACCAGCAGACCTAAAGACATTGTTGATTATGTCTTTTAAAACTGACTTTAACAAAATACTCATATTTTTACATTGAGACAACGTTGATGGCCCACGTTGGATAAGTCAACGTCAGAACCCGACATTTGATTAAACGTCGTCAAAATGTTTCAACGTTTTGTTTGTGTTATAGAATATTAGTTGGGAAATGACCAAAATTCAATGGTGGAACCCAACATTGATTAAAAGCATGTTGACATCCTCGGTTCAGAGCCCACATAAGGGCAAGGAAAAACTCACAACCCAGTGGTATGTCAATGCGAATGACTATGAGAAACCTTGGAGAGGGCCGCAGATGTGGGATCATAAAATAATAGAGAAGCTCTGCAGTAGGTCAATATGGAACCATCTTCTCTTCTTCAGGCTGCCCGAGTACATACCTGGTCTCCAGGAAACTGGGGGCATTTTCAAATCACTCTGCTGCTCCGCGCCAACCATTAAAGAAACAGCCATAACTTTAAAGAAACACAAGTGACGCAAAGGGAAGCCATTATGAGAAAAAAGGCTCATCCATCCAGGTTGTCCGGACCAAAATGAGGTTAATGGCTTCGGTGTTTGGAGCTCCCGGAGAAGAAGTGACCTGCCACCGACTGTCAGGGGGCAGACTAGGGTCTAATGTCATTTCCTGCTTATTTGATCACCAAGGGATGTTTGCTCGTTTGAAGAAAACGAGCAAACATCCGGAGCCAGCGCTCCAGTTGTGATCCAATTAGAGCCAATATATATATATATATAAAAATATATAAAATATATAAAAATAATTTAAGAAATTCCTTTTTTTCCACTAAGTCTTTCGAAATTGATAAGAGGTCCTCAGATTGTCTGTACCACGTTTTACTGTGTAAAATACGCACGGATCAATTGTGGCTGGATTCCATAGAATTCCAGTTGTAACTTGATTGAATACTTTCACAAATACATCGGATGCTTCTTGCATATGAACGAAGACTATTTTAATGGCCTCGGCAGTGCGAGGTTTCTATACTGTCTGCAATCTTGTCATTGTTCCTAAGCAACCAGGGTCTCCCCTCCACGTCGGTCCTCTAAGTAGGAAGGAGCATGTTTCTGTAGGCAGGAATCCGTCTTGATCTGCATGCGCGATACAAGCCGCCTCCTTGTCACAACAAACGGCGTTTAACCGAAAACAGAACGCCTCGGCTGTAAAGTATCTGGTGAAAAAGTCCCGATTTGCCCGTCGTTACATCACCACGAGCACGCTTTGTTAATTGCGCCGTACAAAGTCATCTTTGGATGTCGATTCGTGTCATCGCTCTGTGAGAATGTAAACACGACTAATGCATAAACACGATGTCACACGGCAAAAGTCACTTCCCACACACGCCAATATGATAATAGTCTATTTTCTTTTCACTTGCATGTGGCTGGGATGGATCAAAACAATGCAATATGGTCCCGTACCGCAGAATAAATAGAAAAAGTTGATTTATTTCAGTAATTATATTCAGAACGTGAAACTTACATATTATATCAATTCATTACACACATAGTGATATATTTGAAATGTTTATTTCTTTAAATTTTGATGACCTGTACTGACAATTACTGAAAATCCCAAATTCAGTATCTCAGAAAATTTGAATATTAGTTACGACTAGTACCAAAAATTTTTTTTTTAAGAAATGTGGGCCAACTGAAAAGTATGAACATGGAAAGTTTCAGCATGTACGGCAATCAATACTTAGTTGCAGCTCCTTTTGCCTGAATTGCTGCAGCAATACGGCGCGGCATGGAGTCCACCAGTCTGTTGCACTCCTCAGGTGTTATGAGAGCCCAGGTTGCTCTAATAGTGGCCTTCAGCTCTTCAGCATTGCTGGGTCTGGCATCTCGCATCTTCCGCTTCACAATACCCCATAGGTTTTCTATGGGGTTAAGGTCAGGTGTGTTTGCAGGCCAATCAAGAACAGGGATACCATGGTCCTTAAAGCAGGTACTGGTAGATTTGGCACTGTGAGCAGGTGCCAAGTCATGTTGGAAAATGAAATCTTCACCTCCATAAAAATTGTCCGTGGCAGGCAGCATAAAGTGTTCTAAAACTTCCTGGTAGACTGCTGCATTGACCCTAGACCTCAGGAAACACAGTGGACACACACCAGCAGATGAGATGGCACCCCAGACCTTTACCGATTGTGGAAATTTGACACTGGACTTCAGGCAACGTGGATTCTGTGCCTCTCCTGTCTTCCTCCAGACACTGGGACCTTGATTCCCAAAGGAGATACAAAATTTACTTTCATCTGAAAACATAACTTTGGACCACTCAGCAGCAGTCCAGTCGTTTTTGTCTTAAGCCCAGGCAAGACGCTTTTGACGTTGTCTCTTATTCAAGAGTGGCTTTACACAAGGAATGCGACAGCTGAAGCCCATATCTTGCATACGTCGGTACGTGGTGGTTCTTGAAGCACTGACTCCAGCTGCAGTCCAATCTTTGTGGATCCCCCCACATTTTTGAATCGGTTTTGTTTGACAATCCTCTCCAGGGCGCGGTTATCCCTCTTGCTTGTACACTTTTTTCTACCACATCTTTGTCTTCCCTTCGCCTCTCTATTAATGTGCTTGGACACAGAGCTCTGGGAACATCCAATCTCTTTGGCAATTACCTTTTGTGTCTTGCCCTCCTTCTTTGAAGTATCAATGGTCATCTTTTGGACAGTTGTCAAGTCAGCAGTCTTCCCCATGATTGTGTGTCATACAGAATCAAAACAAGAGACCATTTAAAAGCTTTTCCAGGTGTTTTGAGTTAGTTAGCTAATTAGAGTGTGGCACCAGGTGTCTTCAATATCTGACCTTTTCACCATATTCTAATTTTCTGAGATGTTGAATTTAGGGTTTTCATTGGTTGTCAGCTATAATCATCTCCTTTTTGGCAAAAAAAACACTTGAAATGTATCAGTCTGTTTGGAATGAATGTATACATTCTACAAGTTTGATTTTCTAAATGGAATTAATGAAATAAATCAACTTTTTCATGATATTCTAATAATATGACCAGCACCTGTATATATATTAAAGAAAAATACTTGAATTTCGGTGTTCATTTATTTACACATATACACACACATAACACTCATCTACTCATTGTCGAGTTAAGGGTTGAATTGTCCATCCTCCTTCTATTCTCCATCATTATTTTTCCAACCATGCTGAAGACCCTCTCTGATGATGCATTGCAGTGTGGAACGCACAACAGTGCTTTCATCAAATGCACTACGGTCTGGAATCTTCCATCTCTCCCTAGCATGGCCCAAAACCAGTCAATCTTTTTAAATCTTAATAAAAAATGAAAACGGGTTCCACAGACCCGAACACCACGTAAGTCTTCAAGTGCCACAGTATAAAAGCTTAGCTAATACAACTGATGAAATTCTAAGACTAAAACACCATCAATGAAGCGTAGGAAACTGAAAACCTTCAAAATAGTTGGTTTTCAAACAGTGTGTCTCTGTATTTTAGTTATTTACAAGAAGTCCAAATATTTCAGTGTGTTAATGTACTTTGTGAGCACATTCAACAATAATAACAACCGTGATATGACTTTTTTATATCGTCAGACTTACTATATTGTTATACTACAATAATGTTTTAATGTTGTTTTTTTTCCTTATTTGTGTGGACTTTTTCTATCTGCACTGCAACCACATACTGTATTTTCCCCATCGGGTTATAAATAAATTCTATCCTATCCTTCTACTCAGCCTTGCAAGACACCTTAGAGATGTGGGAACAGACCGATTAATGCGGAGCGATACTTGTTTTAATAACACAGATTTTTAATTTTTTTCTGTCAGGAATTAATTAGTGCTGTATGATAAAAATCTTTTTAAAAATAAATTATATCTTGTGGGTGCATTCCTATGTTGCAGTCGGTTCAATTTCTGTTTTCTTGGCTATCATTATTGTCAAAGTTAGTTGGTGACGAACCCCAAGATGCAGAGAAGGAGGCAGGCATTTTGCAGGTAAACATGATTTAATAAAAATACTGGAACACGAACAAACAAAAAGCGCGCACCAGGCGGAAAACAAACTATAAGAGCAAGCATGGGAGCTAGAAAACAAAAGGAGCTTAGTATAGAAGCTAGCAAAAACAAAAGGGCCTAGCGTGGAAGCTAGCGGGTAGTGAGCAGGAAAACAGAAGTTGTTACGTGTTATATAAAGACAAACTGAAAGCAGGGAACAAAAGACAGTAAGCTACAAACTGCTACCGAAATATAGCTTACCGCTACGCTGCAAAGACACGACACAACACGACAGGAGCGACATGACAGCACATGACAATAATCCAGCCCTGACTGGAGGACATAAGCAGGTAAAAACAGGATCAGGCTGATTGACACCAGGTGTGGCCAGGTGCCAATCAGCCGCAACTGGAAACCATCAAAATAAGAGCGCTGACAGGAAATACTACACACACACAGAGGAAAAAACTACAACACAAACAAACTGTCAGGGGCAAGCCTGACAATTATGCTTTTCGTTTTTGCCATCATTTGACACACTTCTATGGTGGTGTCTAAAAAAATAAAAAATGAAAAAGCTAAGAAAAAAGCAAAACACTCAGACTCAATACATTTTTTATATGAATGCATTTTCAAATTTTTTTTTAGTTTAACTCCAAATTGGACCACTTTTGGTATGTTCCACTATATCAGACCTGGGGAAAAATACGACCCGGGATTAAGATTTAAAGTCCGGCCCGTCGAACGTTCTACGTCATTTTTTTTAGACCCTTAACATATAAACTGTAGCCGCCATTATGATCTACAGTCTTGTTTTTAAATGACCGTAAGTCTTGAGCTATAGAAAGTACTCCAATGGTTGAAATCTGCGCATTTGAGTGTTATAGGAGTTATTACGGTAATCTACGTCACAGCAGCTCAGACCAGGAACAAAGCAGAGTGGGCGGGGCTTGTTTTCAGAGCAGCCTGCCCAAAACGCTTGTGCCAGGAATAGATACGGAAAGACATTTGTACAAGAAATGTCTGCATAAAAGTGATAATATATCATTTTGTAGGTGTTTATTACCCTATGCGTTCATATTTTGCTGTTTGTTACATTTTTCTTGTGTTTTCCTTGATTGTAAAAGAGGAGCGATGTTCATATAATGTTGATATTCAGTATTTTATTGCTCATAGTTAACATTGTAAATTACATGTAAAAGAGGAGTGGCTTTATTATGTTAAAGATCAGTCTTTTATTGTTCATAGTTAATATTGTAAATCCCACCTAAAAGAGGAGCGACGTTCATATGTTGTTAATATTTAGTGTTTTATTGTTCATACTTAATATTGTAAATCCCACTTTCTTTATTTTCATGTACATTTTGAGTGTCCTATTCAGTAAAAAAATAGCAAAATTCCATTTTTTTTTTTCGGTGGTCTGTCTAAACGTTTTTAGAACTCTATCGGACATTGTGACTTTTGGTATTAGTGTTCCTGGAAAAAAAGGGACCCAATCACACATACTGTGCTACAAGGGTACAAATAATTAATACACACATGCACATTGGCCCCCCAGGCACATTTTTTTTCTTTCAATGAGTCAAAATATTAGCTCAACTCTGCATTGTATAAATTATTTCTAACAATATAGTGCCCACCATCAAAGATCTGATTGTGTACATGTGTGTGCGTTCTGCTGAGTTGCGGAATTTTTGTGTGTGTGTTTTATATTTGCATAGTATGAATATATTGTTATTTTTGTAAATACAAACCGGTATATATCTAGAAAGGCTGGTCCTATAGAGGTAGGCGTTTTTCTCAGGTCTCAAGAATTTCAGAAATACAAGAGTGTGTGTGTTTTTTATTTGCTTAGTATGTATATATTAATGTTGTAAATACAAACCTTTATATATCTACAAACCCTGTTTCCATATGAGTTGGGAAATTGTGTTAGATGTAAATATAAACGGAATACAATGATTTGCAAATCCTTTTCAACCCATATTCAGTTGAATGCTACAAAGACAAGATATTTGATGTTCAAACTCAAAAACTTTATTTATTTTTTTGCAAATAATAATCAACTTAGAATTTAATGATTGCAACACGTGCCAAAGTAGTTGGGAAAGGGTATGTTCACCACTGTGTTACATCACATTTTCTTTTAACAACACTCAATAAACATTTGGGAACTGAAGAAACTATTTGTTGAAGCTTTGAAAGTGGAATTCTTTCCCATTATTGCTTGATGTACAGCTTAAGTTGTTCAACAGTCTTGTCGTATTTTACGCTTCATAATGCGCCACACATTTTCGATGGGAGACATGTCTGGACTGCCGGCAGGCCAGGAAAGTACCTGCACTCTTTTTTTTACAAAGCCACGCTGTTGTAACATCTGCTGAATGTGGTTTGGCATTGTCTTGCTGAAATAAGCAGGGGCGTCCAGGACATATACGGCGCCTAGATGGTAGCATATGTTTTTCCAAAACCTGTATGTACCTTTCAGCATTATTGGTGCCTTCACAGATGTGTAAGTTACCCATGCCTTGGGCACTAATACACCTCCATACCATCACAGATGCAGCTTTTAAACTTTGCATCTATAACATCTATGCATCTATGGTTCACTTACCCTTTGGTCTGGATGACACAATGTCGAACATTTCCAAAAACAATTTGAAATGTGGACTCGTCAGGCAAACAGAACAATGTTCCACTTTGCATCAGTCCACCTTAGATGATAATGGGCCCAGAGAAGCCGGCTGCGTTTCTGGATGTTGTTGATAAATGGCTTTCGCGTTGCATAGTAGAGCTTTAACTTGCACTTACAGATGTAGCGACAAACTGTATTTAGTGACAGTGGTTTCTGAAGTGTTCCTCTGCCCATGTGGTGATATCCTTTAGAGATTGATGTCAGTTTTTGATACAGTGCCAGCTAAGGGATCAAAGGTCACGGTCATTCAATGTTGGTTTCCGGCCATGCCGCTTACGTGGAGTGATTTCTCCAGATTCTCTGAACCTTTTGATGATATTATGGAGCGTAGATGTCGAAATCCCTAAATTTCTTGCAATTGCACTTTGAGAAACGTTGTTCTTAAACTGTTTGACTATTTGCTCACGCAGTTGTGGACAAAGGGGTGTACCTCGCCCCATCCTTTCTTGTGAAAGACTGGGCATTTTTTGGGGAAGCTGTTTTCATACCCGATCATGGCACCCACCTGTTCCTAATTAGCCTGCAAACCTGTGGGATGTTCCAAATAAGTGTTTGATGAGCCTTCCTCAACTTTATCAGTATTTATTGCCACCTTTCCCAACTTCTTTGTCACGTGTTGCTGGCATCAAAATTGTAAAGTTAATGATTATTTGCAACAACAAAAAAATGTTTATCAGTTTGAACATCAAATATGTTGTCTTTGTAGCATATTCAACTGAATATGGGTTGAAAAGGATTTGCAAATCATTGTATTCCGTTTATATTTACATCTAACACAATTTCCCAACTCATATGGAAACAGGGTTTGTACAAGTGTGTGTGCATGTGTGTGTTTTATGTTCATATTGTATGTATGTATTATTAATGTTGTAAATACAACCAACCTTTATATGTCTAAAAAGGGTGGTCCTAAAGAGGTAAGCATTTTTCTTAGGTCTCAAGACGGTCAGAACTACACAATTTTGTATGTGTGTGTGTGTGTGTGTGTGTGTGTGTGTGTGTGTATGTGTGCGTAAAAACCCACGCATGAGTAAGCAGTCCCACAATGGCTCCTGACAGCCCGGGCAGCTTCCCTCAGTAATGCCGAGCTGCAGCTTCATCTCAAGGGGGTGCATGAAAGCAGACATATTATTTGCTGAGTGCTCTAGAAGTGGCTCGCCTTAACTCGTCAATACAATCCGCTGCCGCGATTCGCCTGCAACTGCGACGGAAAGTGCCGGTGCTGTGAGATGAAGTCTTCCGCCGTCATCTCCCTTAACGTCTGGTACAGATGCAGGGCAATCCCACTGAGATCGAAGGGGGCGGGGTGTGAGCCATGGAGACGTCTAGGAGAAGGGCTTGACAGAGGAAGAATGGGGTGGGTGGGTGGGTGAGGGGATCGGTCACACGGCGGGGGTGTTAATGGAAGTGCTTCCAGGCAGAGATGAAGTGAATATGATCTCAATTATTGTGCTTCTGTAGTCATTGCAGCGTCTTCTGGTCCAAGTCTGTGTGGATCCATCCATCCAACCATTCATCTTTTACCGCTTATTCCCTTTGGGGTCGCGGGGGGCGCTGCTGCCTATCTCAGCTACAATCGGGCGGAAGGCGGGGTACGCCCTGGACAAGTCGCCACAGACACATTCACACACTAGGGACCATTTAGTGTTGCCAGTCAATCCATCCCCAGGTGAATGCCTTTGGAGGTGGGAGGAAGCCGGAGTACCCATGCAAACTCCAACACAGAAAGATCCCGAGCCTGGGATTGAACCCAGGACTACTCAGGACCTTCGTATCCTCTCCCACCGTGCTGCCCTCTGTGTGGATCACGGTAAATAACCTAATGGGGACGGCGTGGCGAAGTTGGTAGAGTGGCTATGCCAGTAATTTGAGGGTTACTGGTTCAATCCCCACCTTCTACCATCCTGGTCACGCCCGTTGTGTACTTGGGCAATGACACTTCACCCTTGCTCCTGATGGGTCCTGGTGAGCACCTTGCATGGCAGCTCCCGCCATCAGTGTGTGAATGTGTGTGTGAATGGGCGAATGTGGAAATACTGTCAAAGCGCTTTGGGGTCCTTAAAAGATGGGTAGAAAAGCGCTATACAAGTACAACCCATTTACCATTTACCATAGTGGAAACAGTCTGCGATGTGCCGGAAGTCGCAGGTTGTCACGGGGAAAACATTATTGTTACCATCGCCTTTGATCCACCCTGATTAAAATTTTAGAAAATTAAATAAAATGTTGATTTAAACAGATTTGTGACCAATATTTGAGTGGAAAAGGTGCTTTGTGTGCGTAGGAACATTTTAGATCTTTGAGTTCAACTTGCGACATTTTGCTGGCATCGTAGTGCGTGTTTGTTCTCTCGTATTGCAGTCGGATAACGACACAGCGTGAAGGTAAGAACTGAAGATTTATTCCTACTATAAAACAGACCAAGAACAGAAATACTTGCACAAAGGCACTATAGACAAAACCAACAGAACTAGCATGTGAGCTAGAAAGAACAAAAGACGCTAGCATGAGAGCTAGGTAAAAAAAAACTAACAAATAGCGTGGAAGCTAACAAGAATCAAAAATAGTCTTTACCACAGTAACGGATAGCGACGTCACCTGTTGCATCGAAATTAGACTGCGAGACTGAACGAAGCAAAAGGGCAGGCTTAAATAAAGGAGATAATCAAGCAGGTGCGCGTGAGAAACAAAAGGCAGGTGACACAAATACGTAGCGATGACAATGGAAACAAAACAGGAAGTGCCACCAGGAACTAAGGAAGACAAAATACTAATGACAACAGAACAAAACAGGAAGTACCACCAGGAACTAAGGAAGACAAAATACTAACAGGAAGTGATACAAAACAGAACAAAACCAGAATATGCCATGATCCGAGTAGCGGATCATGACACAACTCGTGAAAAATAGGAGCAAAAACAAATATTTATGTTTTTCGTCAGTGTATATGTTCATTTTACTTGAGTTCAACTCCCCTTGAAAACAGTGAAAGAGAGGCTCTTAAAGGGGAACATTGCCTATCGTTAACAATCATTGTGACGGACATGACAGATGTATTCTTTTTTTAAATTGCTTTCTAATTCTATATAAAAGTCTGCTTACAGCGGAGCTAATGGAAGGTCCTCTAATCTGCCCATAAATCAAACAAAACAAACATACAGAAAGCACCAACATTACTCCATTTAAATTTCATGAATTAATATTAACAAGTATTATTACAGAACGATGTCCCTTTGGGACAGAGGACCCTATTGAATTTCTAAGGTTTTATTATTATTATTATTATTCTGCCGCCTCTTCGAGCTGTAATTTGACCCCCTTAACATGCTTCAAAACTCACCAAATTTGACACACATCAGGACTGGCCAAAATTGCGATCTAATCAAAAAACCAAACACCAAAACTCAAAATTGCACTCTAGCGCCCCCTAAGAAGAAAACACAGACAAAACTGTCTGTAATTTCCAGTAGTAATGTCGTAGAAACATGAAACAAAAACCTCTATGTAGGTCTTAGTTAGACCTATGTTTCATACACTCATAACTCCCAGCTATAATCAACAGGAAGTTTGCTATTCCCACTTCAATACAAAAGTTGGCAAAAAAAAATTTGCTTTTTTTCAAACATTATGTCCTGTGAGGCCATTTGTCGTTTCCGCTTCCAAAAAACACAGAAAGGGGATTCAACCCTTCCTATTAAAAGTCGATGAAAGAGTTTTAATTACTACCCCGGTTTGGATTTTATGAGCCCGCAAAGTACCGGTGCGCTGTTGCAGTTGCGCTTATGTTGTCACAAGATGGCGGCTTCCTGCTCAGACAAAACTGCCTCTAACTCACTGTAGAAATGTCATACTCACATGAAACAAAAACCTCAATGTAGGTCTCACTGAGACCTATATTTCATAGACTGACAATCCCCAGCTAAAATCAACAGGAAATTTGCTATTCCCCCTTCAATACAAAAGCTCCACTCCGTTCACAATGCATTAGTCTCAAAATGCATTTTATAAGGCGTCCTTATAAAATGCCCAAGCCACTTTACAACTGTTATTACTATGAAACTGATGTATAGCACATGTGTACACAACATTTTCTCTGTGTAATAATCCATCCTTCCATCTTCTACCACTTATCCGGGCTTGGGTCATGGGGGCAGCAGCCCAAGCGGTCCCATCCATCGCTGCTTGCAGTTTTAATTGATATTGTTATTATAAGTGCTAACGCAGACAAACTATTTGTTTTCCTATGTTTACATCGAGCGCTAACCTGTTTTCTCGCTTCCCCGCTGGTGGAAGTTTATCTATTAATCATGCCTCACACTTGGATAGGACGACGAGGATGTAATCCAACAAGTTGGTACACTTTGACAGCCAATTTAGTCCCAGGAATGTCGAGATCGACACAAAAAGATGCCCTGTTTCAACCCCTTTTTCTTCACGAGGATTAGGAGTCATTCTTCATCTAAACAAGATTATATCAGTCAGCCCCCTAATGACAGCAGACATCGTTCAGTAAGTGTTTTTGTAAAAAATTAGCTGCATCAAAATGTAAGACTCATTTCCAATAGATTACGAATTAAGCATTCAATTCTGTGTCAGAACCAGCCAGGGAGGTGTGAAGTGAATAATATTTATGTAGCGCTTTTCTCTAGCCACTCAAAGCACTTTACACAGTGAAAGTCATTATCTACATCTTTAAGCTACATTTAAACCAGTGTGGGTGGCACCGGGGAAGGTGGGTAATGTGTATTGCCCAAGGACACACCGCCCCACAAGTTAGAATTAACGTGACTTTAAACTTGCTTTTTGAAGGAGCAAATTTTTCAACACTAAAATTTTCAAGACTAATTTTTTTTTACACAGATTTTTTTTCACATCATTTTAAAAACACTGAATTTTTGGGCTGAAACTGTCACCATAATTTGATGTAAAAAAAAATCAGTTCACAAAATTAAAACGCAAACCTTTCAGCTTAAAAACAAAAAACTACTCTTTTGTAATAAGTTTCAGCACTGAATAATTCCGAACTGAATTATTTTCACACTGAATTGTTTTGCGCTAAATTTTAAAACACTTAACTTTTTTAATGAAATTGTCAGCATAATTTGATGTACAAATATAAATACAAATTAATTTCGCAATATTCAAACCCAAACTTTTAAGTCTATAAAAAAAAAATTCTTTATAAATTTCATCACTGAATTTTTCAGAAAGTAATTTTTTTCATACTGGATTTTTTTTTAACACAATTTGAAAACACTGAATTATTTGGATGAAATTGTCAGCATATATTGATGTAAAAAAAAAGTTCACAAAATTTAATGCAAACATTTTATTTTTTTAAAAGTAAAAATATTTCATAATAAATTTAGACACTGAATTTTTCAGAACAAAATGTTTTACACAGAATTTGCACAAAATTTGAAAAGAGATTTTTTTTTTATTAAATTGTGAGAATAATTTGATGTAAAAAAATCAGTTCACAAAATTCAAACGCAAACATTTCAGTTCATAAAAAATAAAATAAATTTCGAAATACAAATTTCGACACTAAATTTTTCAGAACTTTTTTTTCACAAAATGTATTGTCGCTAAATTTTAAAACCCTGATTTTTTGAATGAAATTGTCAGCATAATTTGATGTGAAAAAATAATAATAAATCAGTTCACAAAATTAAAACGCAAAACCTTTCAGTTTAAAAACTAAATCTTTCATAATAAATTTCAGCACTGAATTATTCAGAACTGATTTTTTTTCACATTGAATTGTTTTGCGCTAAATTTTATAACACTTATTTTTTTTATTAAATTGTCAGCATAATTTGATGTAAAACTATTAATAAAAATAATTTTGCAAAATTCAAACCCAAACTTTTCAGTCTATAAAAAAAAATGTTAATAAATTTCAGCACTGAATTTTTCAGAAATGAATGTTTTTCACACTGAATTTTTTTGCACACAATTTGAAAACACTGAATTATTTTGATGAAATTGTCAGCATATATTGATGTAAAAAAAGTTCGCAAAATCTAACGCAAACATTTAATTTCTTTAAAAGTAAAAAATATTTGATAATAAATTTAGACACTGAATTTTTCAGAACAAAATGTTTTACACTGAATTTTTTTGCACAACATTTTAAAATAGTTTTTTTTAATTAAATTGTCGGAATAATTTGATGTAAAAAAACAGTTCACAAAATTCAAACGCGAACATTTCAGTTCATAAAAAATAAAATAAATTTCGAAATACAAATTTCAACACTACATTTTTCAGAACTTTTTTTTTTCAAAAATGTATTGTCGCTAAATTTTAAAACCCTGATTTTTTAAATGAAATCGTCAGCATAATTTGATGTAAAAAATAATAATAAATCAGTTCACAAAATTAAAACGCAAACCTTTCAATTTAAAAACAAAATCTTTCATAATACATTTCAGCACTGAATTATTCAGAACTGAATTTTTTTCACATTGAATTGTTTTGCGCTTAATTTTATAACACTTATTTTTTTTATGAAATTGTCAGCATAATTTGATGTAAACCTATTAATAAAAAATAATTTTGCAAAATTCAAACCTAAACTTTTCAGTCTATAAAAAAAAATCTTAATAAATTTCAGCACGGAATTTTTCAGAAATGAATTTTTTTCACACTGAATTTTTTTGCACACAATTTGAAAACACTGAATTATTTTTGATGAAATTGTCAGCATATATTGATGTAAAAAAAAGTTCTCAAAATTTAACGCAAACATTTAATTTTTTAAAAAGTAAAAAATATTTTATAATAAATTTAGACACTGAATTTTTCAGAACAAAATGTTTCACACTGAATTTTTTGCACAAAATTTTAAAATAGTTTTTTTTTAATTAAATTGTCAGAATAATTTGATGTAAAAAAAATCCGTTCATAAAATTCAAACGCGAACATTTCATTTCATAGAAAATAAAATAAATTTCATAAGACAAATTGACACTGAATTTTTCAGAACTTTTTTGTTTCACAAAATGTATTGTCGCTAAATTTTAAAACCCTGATTTTTTTTAAATGAAGTCGTCAGCATAATTTGATGTAAAAAAAAATCATTTCACAAAATTAAAACGCAAACCTTTCAGTTTAAAAACAAAAAACAAAATCTTTCATAATAAATTTCAGCACTAAATTTTTGTCACATTGAATTGTTTTGCGCGAAATTTTAAAACACTTTTTTTAATGAAATTGTCAGCATAATTTGATGTAAAAATATTAATAAAAATTCATTTCGCAAAATTCAAACCCAAACTTTTCAGTCTATAAAAAAATAAAAAATCTTTCTCAATAAATTTCAGCACTGAATTTTTTTTCACACTGAATTTTTGTTGCACACAATTTGAAAACGCTGAATATTTTGATGAAATTTTCAGCATATATTGATGTAAAAAAAAAAAAGTTGACAAAATTTGAACGCAAACATTTCAGTTTATAAAAAAAAAAAATTCATTATGAATTTAGACACTGAATTTTTCAGAACAAAATGTTTTATACTGAATTTTTTTGCACAAAATTTTAAAAGACATTATTTTTTATTAAACCGTCAGAATAATTTAATGTAAAAATATTAATAAAAAATTATTTTGCAAAATTCAAACCCAAACTTTTCAGTCTATAAAAAAATAAAAAATCTTTCTTAATAAATTTCAGCACTGAATTTTTCAGAAATGAATTTTTTTCACACAATTTGAAAACACTGAATTATTTTGATGAAATTGTCAGCATATATTGATGTAAAAAAAAAGGTCAAATAATTTAACGCAAATATTTAATTTTTTTAAAAGTAAAAAATATTTCATAATAAATTTAGACACTGAATTTTTCAGAACAAAATGTTTTACACTGAATTCTTTTGCACAAAATGTTAAAACAGATTTTTTTTAATTAAATTTTCAGAATAATGTAAAAAAAAAAATCAGTTTAAAAAATTCAAACGCAAATATTTCAGTTCATAAAAAATTAAATAAAATATATTTCTTAATAAATACACATTTTGACACTGAATTTTCCAGAACTTTTTTTTTTCACAAAATGTATTGTCGCTAAATTTTAAAACCATGATTTTTTTAAAATGAAATTGTCAGCATAATTTCATGTAAAAAAAAAAAAAAAAATCAGTTCACAAAATTCAAACATTTTAGTTAAAAGAAAAAAAAAATTCAACACAACTTATTTTTACACTGAATTTTTTGGCACTAAATTTTAAAACCCTGATTTATTTAAATTAAATTGTCAACATAATTTGATGTAAAAAAAAAAAATCATTTCACAAAATTCAAACGCAAACATGTCTTTTAAAAAAAATAACAAATAAAAATAAATTTCAACACTGACCTTATTTTTACACCAATTTTTTTTGCAATAAATTTAAAAACACTGATTTTTTTAATTTTTAAAAAATGAAATTGTCAGCATATTTGGTTGTAAACAAAATAAATAAAAAAATCACAAAATTCAAACGTAAACATTTCAGTAAGTAAACAAAAACAAAAATACAAATCTTTCATAATAAAGAAAAATATTATATACCAAGTATTTATGTTCTTGGCTAGAGTACAAA
Organism: Nerophis ophidion; assembly: GCF_033978795.1. Lineage (NCBI taxonomy): Eukaryota > Metazoa > Chordata > Actinopteri > Syngnathiformes > Syngnathidae > Nerophis > Nerophis ophidion. The sequence continues at coordinate 63,855,765 of NC_084619.1, read as the reverse complement.
CCACGAGTGTCAACACAGCCTAAAACCTCATAAGAACATGCTTTTATTTGATGGTCACTGAAACATCATCCATGTTTGGGTGCTGGAGCCTATCCCAGCTGCACTCGGGCGGAAGGCAGTGTAAATCCTTGACAAGTCGCCACCTCACTGCTTCTACCTTTTAATCGTATATCTCATAGATGCCGTCCTCTCCATCCCAGCTGGATGTCCTTACCTCAAATGGAAAAGTGGATGACTAAACGAGGTTTCATTCAGACAAGCACAGAAGTCGTGTCCGCGCATGCCAAGCTTCCAAGGTCTGTCTTTGAGTCACCAGGAGAGGTCGTCCATTAAGTGACATTATTGAAACTACCTTCTCCAATATTGCATATTTAATGACACTTCATCAACTCCGTATGCTGCCCTACTTTTTGCAACACCCCATAAATTGACGTCTGATCGGATTCATGGTGAATGCTGCGATTCAAACAAGGCTTTTAGGAAACAACACAGCACAGATGGCTTAAATGGGGCTCAACGATGATCCTTGCAAGATAAGAAATGTTAACAACTGGAGATTGGGTTTACGCTGCCGTGATTACAAAAGCCATGCATTTCTTGGAAACAATGTAATCACAAGTAAACCAGGTAGTATCGACTGCCAATCATGTCAATCTACTGTAATTACTCAACTTTCCCTGGATAGATTTATGGATTAGTACAGTTCAGATCTGTATTTAATTGTGTTTTCCACTTCCAAGGCTGGTCCACTATTCATTCTGTTTCAAACGGCCAGTGTTGGGTTGGTTACTCAAAAACAGTAACTAGTTACAGTTGCTAGTTACTTAATTTCACAAGTAACTCAGTTACTTGTTTTCTTTAATACTCCCATTAATGCCCTTTTAGCCTTCATTTCAGTACAGTTATTGCACTGGAGAATAATACAATCTGTTGATCAACTTGGCATGCATTTCAATCAATCAATCAATCAATGTTTATTTATATAGCCCCAAATCACAAATGTCTCAAAGGACTGCACAAATCATTACGACTACAACATCCTCGGAAGAACCCACAAAAGGGCAAGGAAAACTCACACCCAGTGGGCAGGGAGAATTCACATCCAGTGGGACGCCAGTGACAATGCTGACTATGAGAAACCTTGGAGAGGACCTCAGATGTGGGCAACCCCCCCCCCCCCCATCTAGGGACCGAAAGCAATGGATGTCGAGCGGGTCTAACATGATACTGTGAAAGTTCAATCCATAGTGGCTCCAACACAGCCGCGAGAGTTCAGTTCAAGCGGATCCAAGACAGCAGCGAGAGTCCCGTCCACAGGAAACCATCTCAAGCGGAGGCAGATCAGCAGCGTAGAGATGTCCCCAACCGATACAGGCGAGCGGTCCATCCTGGGTCCCGACGAGCGGTCCATCCTGGGTCTCGACTCTGGACAGCCAGTACTTCATCCATGATCATCGGACCGGACCCCCTCCACAAGGGAGGGGGGGACATAGGAGAAAGAAGAGAAGCGGCAGATCAACTGGTCTAAAAAGGAGGTATATTTAAAGGCTAGAGTATACAGATGAGTTTTAAGGTGAGACTTAAATGCTTCTACTGAGGTAGCATCTCGAACTGTTACCGGGAGGGCATTCCAGAGTACTGGAGCCCGAACGGAAAACGCTCTATAGCCCGCAGACTTTTTTTGGGCTCTAGGAATCACTAATAAGCCGGAGTCTTTTGAACGCAGATTTCTTGCCGGGACATACGGCATCACTGTCTCTGCTAAGCAATGTGGTTTACATACAACACACAAAGACATATATAAACATATATATGTTTGAAAGGGCCAATTCGTTTCAGGCCGGGACAAATTGACAAAACTGTCGGGTTGAGTTTGTGACGAACCCCAAGATGCAGAGAAGGCGACAGGCATTGTGCAGGCAAACATGATTTAATTTAACACTAACACAAGAACAAACAAAAAGGTGTGCACAAGGCGGCGAACAAACTTGGCAAAGAACAAAAATTAGCACAAAGGCTGACTGTGGACTAGAAACAAAAACACTTACTGTGGGGCGGCATAGCTCGGTTGGTAGAGCGGCCGTCTCAGCAACTTGAGGGTTGCAGGTTGGATTCCCGCTTCCGCCATCCTAGTCACTGCCGTTGTGTCCTTGAGGAAGACACTTTATCCACATGCTCCCAGTGCCACCCACACTGGTTTAAAAATGTAACTTAGATATTGGGTTTCACTATGTAAAGTGCTTTGAGTCACCAGAGAAAAGCGCTATATAAATATAATCCACTTCACTATAATTCACTTCACATGACAGAACTATGACATGAGCAGAGTGAACAGAAGAAAACACAGCTACAACGATAAGTATTTATGACATTGACAGATAGTGGTGACAATAATCCAGCACTGACTGGAGGGGGAGGCAGCTTTAAATAGTACCTGGCTGATTGACACCAGGTGTGGCCAGGTGCCAATCAGCCACAGCTGGGGAAACAGCACTCAGGGAGACAAACAGGAAACGGACAAAAAAAGAGCGCTGACAGGAAACAAAGACAAACGCAGAGGAAAAACTAAAAATATGGCCAAACTGTCAGGGACAAGTCTGACAAAAAGTATTTTAAATAGCTGCAACATAACATACATAGGTAACAAACAGCATAAAAACAACATGTCGCAAAATAACTGTAAACCTGGCTTCACCCAAGGAAGGCACACATGACATACACAAAGCCTAACCAGGCCTCTTTTTTCTCTCAAGGAATTGTGAAATAAAATCATGTCTTCAGGAGATCAACGCTGTACTGAAGCCCAGAACACTTTATGCATTTCCCCAGTTTTAGTTTAGAGATAAGGAGATATTGGCCCGGCCCACTAGGATCCCTCTTTATGTTTGTGAACTTTATAGTCTATATATTTAGAGTGATGTGATAATCAAACACTTTAGAAGTCTAGAATGAACAAGTATATAAGAGAATTGACAGAGTGTACCTTCAGTGATGAACGATGACCAGAGGCAGAGTTTGGAGTGTCTTCTTCAGCTCGCTTTCCATGTTTAGATTAGATTGGATTAGATAGTACTTTATTTATTCCGTCAGGAGAGTTCCTTCAGGAAAATTACAATTTTCAGCACAATCCCATTCAAGATCAGACAAACATTACAGGGAGACAGAACAGGATCGCTGACGGGTCTGCCGGCTTCCAGCGCCCCTTACAAAAAAGATGACATACAGGTAAACAGGGGGGGGGGGATGGGAGAAAAGAATAGAAGATTAAAATAAAATTTAAAAAAAATGTCGGTCTTAGCCTGGGCCCTGGAGTGGGGGTGCAGACTGAGGCCAAGGGGAAAAACAAAAAAAACAAAAAAAAAACAAAAAAACAACGACTCATAGCCATAGAACACATCCCTCTTCCATGTGTGTAAGAGGGAAACATCAAACATCAAAGAACACAGAGGACATTAAAGACATTAAAGCAGCAGATACAACCGGACACTTCTACATACAGCTATGAATAAAAAGTAAAATAAACATATCCACTGTGGTGGCCTCTGCGGTGTTCCACGCCATTGTCCGCTGGGGAGTAGGGAGCATGGCCAGAGACAGAAGCAGACCCAACAAAGCAACTAGTTCTCACTGTCCACTGTGTCCGTCTGCCTGAAATCGGGTGACTCTGTCAGTTTCAAACACTGACAACATCTATTAAACAAGACAAAAGGCAAGGAATACAACAGAGACATAATTAAATTTGGACTTAGATCTGAGGACAGACATGGCCACTGTACTCTCTGTACAGTTCTGCACCACGCTCTGCCAAAAGATTGTACTAGTCCTTCATTTGACTTTCTCCCACCCCTGCCCACAGCTGCTTCCTGAGGGAAGTGGGTCGTAAACAGCGTTGCCCTCGGTTATTGAACAGTTCAAAGAGAGTTCATCAAATAGTTCAAAAAGAGTTCCCATAAAATAATTCAAAGAAAGTCCCATAAAATAGTTCAAAAAGAGTTCTTAAAAAACGTTTTGAAGTCCCGGTGGAGTTTTACGAGCCTTCTTCTTGGTTGGTTTGAAAGACAGCCTTTTGTCTTCTTGTCAGGAACACAATGTAATACAACGTTTTTTGTGACAATTTAGAAACAATTATTCTAACAGACTCCACTGTAGAAATAGTCTGCATGTCTTCTAGCAAACATACGATGCAGTGTCTCTATCAATGTTGGCCTGGCTCGCAGTCCCTCTGTTAAAACCCAGCCGCCTTTGGAGGTGGAGGTGAACAGTAGGAACACACTGACAAACAGTTTCCATGAAAATCTGTCTTCGCTGTTTTGCATCCTCACATGCGAATAGAAACAAACCCTGGTTCACCTTGGGAGGTTCTGGTATTGTCAGGATGTGAGGATCCAGGCCCTTTGAGACCAAGGCCTTCCCCTAAGAACACGGGGGAAGGTTCTCAGAAATAGAGTGGTTTTGCGTCGGGACTTCGACGAATCTCCTTCGATCTTTTGTGCAACGTCTTCATTCAAATTCACATATTTCTGTTTCGCCAGAGTTTGAAGTCTCTGCAGAAGCTCCGACTCCCCGAGTATGAACTGAGTGTCATACGCCAGTCCGGAGGTTGGGGGTCTTTTTGTCGCCGTGGCAAGTCAATTATACACTGTACAGTCAATTTAATCAGACCCGTGATCTTGTCCTTTTAGTCATAACATGAAACTCATGACCATAGGTGAGGATGGGAACGTAGATCGACCGGTAAATTGAGAGCTTTGCCTTCCGGCTCAGCTCCTTCTTCACCACAACGGATCGATACAACGTCCGCATTACTGAAGACGCCGCACCGATCTGCCTGTCGACATCACGATCCACTCTTCCTCCACTCGTAAACAAGACTCCGAGGTACTTGAACTCCTCCACTTGGGGCAGGGTCTCCTCCCCAACCCGGAGATGGCACTCCACCCTGCCCTTTTACGGGCGAGTACCATGGACTCGGACTCGGAGGTGCTGATTCTCATCCCACTCGCTTCACACCGATCGAGTGAGGGCTGAAGATCCTGGCCGGATGAAGCCTTCAGGACCACATTATCTGCAAAAATGCAGAGACCTAATCCTGTAATCACCAAACCGGATCCCCTCAACGCTTTGACTGCGCCTAGAAATTCTGTTATTATCAAATCCAAATCCTATTTATTAAAACGAATAACAAAACTGTTGCTATTTAAACCAAGGGAGCATGCAATTTTCCGCTGATAAAACCAAAACATGACCATTTTTGGCTACACCTTGTAAGATTATATTTTTCTGTAGAAAATCAGCAGACCACGCTCACAGGCTGCTATAAACCTTAGCTCATTGTACAAATTAATTTAGAGCGTATTCAAACATGAAAGCTTCATCATTTCCTGTCATTGGTTTGCTGATCAAAGAGAGCCCACTGCTCGGGAATCCGCCAGCTGGATTAGGTGGGCTTGAATGTGGCCTCGCGAGGACTGTGTAGACAGTGCATAAGCAAACGTGATTATCAGACCGCCAATTACGAGGAACTCCTCAGACTAATGGTAGATGGAGAGCAGGTTGTCAGACTGATATTACACGACATATTGTATCAGAACGCATGATTACGGGAAGCGACTAACTCCATACCGTCACGAATAGCTATTTGCAGGAAGGAATCCAATAGGGAACTTGTAGAACCGTATTACTTGATTATTTTTTTCCCCTAGTCCAGCTATCAGAGCTTTATTACATCATGACAAATTAGCAAAAGGCTCTGGGAGTTAAATAGCCATTTTCCCACTGCCATTAATACAGCGATTGTGCGGATCGTAATGGATATTCATTGGGGGTGAAAATGCCATAGCCAATTGGCCCAAAGACCCTAATAGGACACATTTGATGGCATTAAGACTGTGGTTGAGACTCTAGCGAGAATTGTATAATTGAATACTATGTCATGGAAGAATGAGTAAGTCGCCTAGAACACCTAGACAGTCTTAAATGATCTAAAAGTGGGAAATGGATGCAGTCTGACTAGACCGTGGGTGTCAAACTCTGGCCCGCGGGCCAAATTTGGCCCGCCGTGTAATTTCATTTGGCCCTTGATGCAGTATGAAATTAACATTAGAGCTGGCCCGCCGGTTTTATACAGCGGCGGTGTCGCTGTAACACCGCATTCACCACTAATACTCCTACTTTCCAACCCTCCAGATTTTCCTGGACTCCCAAAATTTCAGTGCCACTCCTAAAAATCTCCCGGGGTAAACATTTTCCCGAATTTCTCCCCATTTCTACCTGGACGACAATATTGGGGGCGTGCATTAACGGCACTACCTTTAGTGTCCTCTACAACCTGTCGTCACGTCCGCTTTTCCTACATACAAATAGCATGCCAACCTAGTCACATAATATATGCGGCTTTTACACGCACACAAGTGAATGCCAAGCATACTTGTTCAACAGCCATACAGGTCACACTGATGGTGGCCGTATAAACAACTTTATTAATCTTACAAATATGCACCACACTGTGAACCCACAACAAACAAGAATAACAATCACATTTCGGCAGAACATCTGCACCGTAACACAACATAAACACAACAGAACAAATACCCAGAGACCCTTGCAGCACTAACTTTTCCGGGAGGCTATCCCCCCAAGCAATAATTAATGTTTTACTCATGCACTTTCTCTTGCTACCTCAAGGCTTGAATGTTTGATTAATTTGTTATTGTTATTTTATTTGCAAATGTATTATTAGATAGATTAGATTAGATAGTACTTTATTTATTCCGTCAGGAGAGTTCCTTCAGGAAAATTAAAATTTTCAGCACAATCCCATTCAAGATCAGACAAACATTACAGGGAGACAGAACAGGATCGCTGACGGGTCTGCCGGCTTCCAGTGCCGCTTACAAAAAAGATGACATACAGGTAAACAAAGGGGGTGGATGGGAGAAAAGAATAGAAGATTAAAATAAAATTAAAAAATTAAAATTATTAGCCTGTGGAAAAAGTTTATTTTGATATTTAATGGGCGGCAAATAGAAAGGAGGCATTAAATTTTTATTTAAATTTTATTTGATATGCCATTGATATTTTTTAATGATTATTATTTAAAACTCGATTTTACATGTCACTATAACATTATATAAGCCTTCTTGTTCAATATTCAATGCAAAACGTGTTTGGGTTCATTTGTTCAACCTTGGCTTGCGGCTTTGTTCAGTTTTGAATTTTGGCCCACTCTGTATTTGACTTTGACACCCCTGGACTAGACCATTAATGGTATATCGTGTTGCTACAATTAAAAATAGGTCCCACAATTAGGTGTTGGAAGCCTGGGTGCTGGAATGTGGACAATTTAATGGGGCTCGGCCGTGCAAAAACCAACGTCTCCAACCTGATGGTACTTGCCTTTGTGTATTTGGGATCTGCGTTAGTCCTGAAGATGTGAAAACAGACCGTGGAGGAAATGCAGAGATATTTGAAACACAATCTTGCCTTCCTGTCTACTTCCTCCAAATGGTCTGTTTTGGAATTTGTCAGTCCTGTGATGTCTGCGGATATATATATATATATATATATATATATACAGTATATACATATTTTTAAATATACACATATACGCACACACAAATAAACACATACATATATGTGTATGTATATATATATATATATATATATATATATATATATATATATATATATATATATACATATACATATATACATATATGTATGTGTGGGAAATCACAAGACTACTTCAGCTCTACAGAACTGTTTCATGAGGGGTTCCCTCAATCATCAGGAAATTTCAATCCTGATGATTGAGGGAACCCCTCATGAAACAGTTCTGTAGAGATGAAGTAGCCTTGTGATTTTTCCCACACATACATATTGCGCTCTACCACGGTATCGAGCACTATTCTCTGGAAAATCCAATCAAGACACACACATACACAAATGTATATATATATATACATACATACATATATATATATATATATATATATATATATATATATATATATATATATATACACATATGTATATATACACATACATACATACATATATATACACATACATACATATATATATACACATACATACAAACATATATATATATATATATATATATATATATATATATATATATATATATATATATATATATATATATATATATATATATATTATAGTATTAATTGTTAGACAAACGTACGGAACTATTCAACTACTACTTGAAGTATGAGCATTTTAAAGGCCTACTGAAAAGAGATTTTCTTATTTAAAGGGGAATAGCAGGTCCATTCTATGTGTCATTGTCACACCCCGCCTCAGGTGAAGGTAATGTAACCTTTGCAAACCGGACTTCAAATCAAGGACGGCAAGGTACGCAGTGGTAACAGTTTACAAACATTTATTGAAAATCCCAAAAAGTGTCAAGGTGAACAACAACAGGAAGACAAAGCACCCACAATCTTTAACAGTAATAAATAACGACATTATTAGTATCGTTTATTATATATTAGGGCTGTGAATCTTTGATGTCTTGGAGTCATGATTCGATTCAACATCGATTCTTGGAGTCACGATTCAATAATATATCGATTTTTTCGATTCGATTCTCGATTCAAAACCGATATATTTCCGATTCAAAACGATTCTGTATTCATTCAATACATAGGATTTCAGCAGGATCTACCCCAGTCTGCTGACATGCTAGCAGAGTAGTAGATTGTTTTTTAAAAACGTTTATAATTTAAAGGACAATTTTTTATTAACTGTTGCAATAATGTAAATTTGTTTTAACTATTTAAACCATAGGTGTCAAACTCTGGACCGCGGGCCATGTCTGGCCCGCCGTGTAATTTAATTTGGCCCTTGAGGCGATATCAATTTAGCATTAGAGCTGGCCCGCCGCTGTAACACCGCATTCACCGCTAATACTCATATTTGCCAACCCTCCTAATTTTCCCGGTAGACTCCCGAAGTTCAGTGCCCCTCCCGAAAATCTCCTGGGGCAACCATTCTCCCGAATTTCTACCGATTTCCACCTGGACAACTATATTGGGGCCGTGCATTTAAGGCACTGCTTTTAGCGTTCTCTACAACCTGTCGTCATGTCCGTTTTTCCTCCATACTGTCATATAATATTTGTGGCTTTTACACACACACACAAGAACAAGTGAATGCTGTGCATACTTGGTCAACAATCATACAGGTCACACTGAGGGTGGCCGTATAAACAACTTTAGCACTGTTACAAATATGCGCCACACTGTGAACCCACACCAAACAAGAGTGACAAACACATTTTGGGTGAACATCTGCACCGTAACACAACAGAACAAATACCCAGAACCCCTTGCAGCACTAACTCTTCCGGGAAACTTCCAGCAAACTGACCAATAGTTAACGTTTTATTCATGCATTTTCTCTTGCTACTTCAAAGCTTGGATGTTTGGTTCATTCATTTTTGCTATTTTATTTTCAACTTTATTATTAGCCTGTGGAAAAATATTTTTAGTTACCACAGAAGATTTCAAATGGAAAAAAGGCATAACATTTTTATTCAAATTTTATTTGATATGTAATTGATATTTTTTTAATTATTATTACTATTATTATTATTCAAAACTGGATTTTGCATGTCACTAAAGTTATATAAGCCTTGCTTGTTCAATATTTAATGCAAAATTTGTTTGGGTCCCTATTAAAAGGTTAATTTGTTCAACCTTGGCCCGCGGCTTCGTTCCGTTTAAAATGTTGGCCCACTCTGTATTTGAGTTTGACACCCCTGATTTAAACGAACCAAAAATATGACTTATTTTATCTTTGTGAAAACATTGGACACAGTGTGTTGTCAAGCTTATGAGATGCGATGCAAGTGTAAGCCACTGTGACACTATTGTTCTTTTATTTTTAGTTTTATAAATGTCTAACGATAATGTCAATGAGGGATTCTTAATCACTGCTATGCTGAAATTATAACTAATATTGATACTGTTCATTTTAGTTTCACTACTTTTGGCTTGTTCTGTGTCGTGTTTGTGTCTTTATTGCAGTTCTGAGTGTTGCTGGTACAGGTTTGGTTTTGGAATTGGATTGCATTTGTCAGAGTTGCCACCGACGGTTTGTTTGTGTTTTAGCTTCTCATCTGTGTGTTTAGTATTTCCTGTCCTTAGTTCCTGTCTAGTGCTTTTATTTTGGTTCAGCTTCCTGTTTGTCTCCCTGTGTCCTGTTTTCACTCAGCTGTGGCTGATTGGCATCTGGTCACACCTGGTGTCAATCAGCCAGCTCCTATTTTACCTGCTTTGTTCCTCCAGTCAGGGCTGGATCATTGTATTGTCGTGTCAATGTCATTTTCTACTTGTCATTCCTACTGGTCGTGTGATTGCAGTGTAGCGGTAAGCTATATTTGGTAGATGTTTGTAGCTTACTGTTTTTTGTTCATAGCCCTTAGTTTGTTATATTCGCCCATGTGCGTGCTTTTTGTTTGTACCGTTGGTTTGTTCTAATTCTAGTATTTTAAATTGAACTATGTTTTCCTGCAAAATGCCTGCCTCCATCTCTGCATATTGTGGTTCAACAACAAATACCTGTGACAGAATAATCCAGCCCTGACTGGAGGAACAAAGCAGGTAAAATTGGAGCTGGCTGATTGACACCAGGTGTGACCAGATGCCAATCAGCCACAGCTGAGTGAAAACAGGACACAGGGAGACAAACAGGAAGCTGAACCAAAATGAGAGCACTAGACAGGAACTAAGGACAGGAAATACTAAACACACAGAGGAGAAGCTAAAACACAAACAAACTGTCAGTGGCAACTCTGACAGCATTGTTATGGTATTGCTGTGTATTGTTTTGTTGGATTGATTAAAAAAAAATAAAAAATAATAATATATATGTATTTTTTTTTTTATCAAATTTTTTTAAATGAGATTCGATTCTGAATCGCACAACGTATTTGATTCGATTTGTATTCGAATCAATATTTTCCAACACCCCTATTATATATAGTACGTTCATATTCTAAACATATTTCAAAGTCGCATGCGTTAAACAGGCCTATATGTAATTAATCAAAATAAGCACATTAAAAATAATCAAAATGTAAATTATCCATTATATCAAAATACATATATTCACAATCAAAGGTCAAACATCAAATATATCAAAGTAAAGAATTCAATAAAAATAGATTTAACTAAATAAATTAGCAATCAACAAAACTCATTTAACTGGTTACAACACAACCTAATCTCACCAAAATAATCACCTCAGTAGATGTTTGATGTATGGAGACCGAAACTTTAGCTCAGGACAGAGAACTTCCTCTGGCAGCAGACTGGCAGAAAAATGGCATTTTCCCCACTTTAATAGCCCATAGCCCCGCCCACTAGCTGGGATCAATTTAACAGGGGAAAATAAGAAAACAGTTATTTTGTAAATTACACCATAAATAACCACCGCATGTCTAAAAAGTATTCACATAGTACTTTTGCATTTTTAAAAGCAGTCATTTTTGTACACAGTATATTCAGGTTTAGATAACACAACTTTCAAATGTCAACAACACCCAGCTCCTGAAAGTCAGGGTTTGGCGCAAATTAGGCCTAATTAGTCCATGGTTTGAGAGGAAGCCAAAGGTCAAACAGTGACAGTGTGGGGGTTCAAACTGTCACAGTCATACTTGATCATTTCGCGATATTTCCATATTTTTGCTGAAAGGATTTAGTAGAGAACATCGAGGATAAAGTTTGCAACTTTTGGTCGCAAATAGAAAAGCCCTGACTTTACCGGAAGTATGTGCGCGTGACGTCATGAGTTGCTGGGCTCCGTCACGGCAAATTTCTTCCCCCCTCCAAACACCTTCCCCCCGGAAGAAACTACTTGAAGGACCCCGATGAGGGTGGAAGGACCTTAAAGCAGCCTACACAGCTGCCTGTTTTAAAAGCATTATAATTGGCTGATTGTCATAGGTGAAAAATAACGGTGAGGAAAAAAATATTAGCATTCCAGCATGCTAACCTTTCAAGCTATTTTTGCTTAGCTAATTTTGCAGCTGTAACCCTTAACGGTCAGGAAAAAACATTTGCATTCCAGCATGCTAACCTTTCAAGCTATTTTTTGCTTTGCTAATTTTGCAGCTGTAACCCTTAAGAGTCATATAACTTGATATTGTCACGCCCTCATTGGAGTCTTTCAGGCATTGGAGGGGCTGTCACGCCAAATTTCTTCCGTTTTTGTAGGGGGGAAGAAATTTGCCGTGACAGCTCCACACATTCCCATTGTTTCTAATGGGAGCCACCAGCAGAAAGAGCAATTGGGACCGAGAAAGCGACATTTTCCCTATTAATTTGAGCGAGGATGAAAGATTCGTGAATTAGGATTTTTTTTTTAAAAGCGACGGCCCAGGGCGGCGGCAGTGTGAGCGTTTCAAATGTAACTAAACACATTTACTAAGATAATTCTGGAAGATCCCTTATCCGCTTCTTGTTTCAATAGTGTTTTAGTGAGATTTTAAAGACATACTATGAGGTCGGATGGCTGCGGTGAACACGCTGTGTCTCAGAGAGAAGCCGAGGAGCCAAGCTCACAGCTGCCTTTCAAACTGCTGCTGCAGGACGACGAATAATCCAATGATGTGTCCGGTAAGATATGTATATCACAATTTCCCCATTCAAAAACATGCTGGTTGACGTAGAGAAAACATGTTCGCTTGACTGCTCCGTGTTAAAGCTTCACAACAAACAAAGAAACACCGGCGGTGTCTCGGTGCTAAAGACTATACTAGTCTCCATTATTAATTGAACAAATTGCAAAAGATTCAGCAACACAGATGTCCCAAATACTGTGGAATCACGCCATGAACAGAGAGGACTTTTAGCCGTGTTTGGTGCAGCGCTAATATTTCCTGACAGTCCGTGACGTCACACGTACGCGTCGTCATCCCGCGACGTTTTCAACAAGAAAACTGGCGGGAAGTTTAAAATTGTAATTTAGTAACCTAAAAAGGCCATATTGGCATGTGTTGCAATGTTAATATTTCATCATTATTTTCGGGTCTCCCCATGTCTAGCATTAAAAGATTACAGTTGGTACAAAATGCGGCTGCTAGACTTTTGACAAGAACAAGAAAGTTTGATCATATTACGCCTGTACTGGCTCACCTGCACTGGCTCCCTGTGCACTTAAGATGTGACTTTAAGGTTTTACTACTTACGTATAAAATACTACACGGTCTAACTCCAGCCTATCTTGCTGATTGTATTGTATCATATGTCCCGGCAAGAAATCTGCCTTCAAAGGACTTGTTAGTGATTCTCAAAGCCCCAAAAAAGTCTGCGGGCTATAGAGCGTTTTCATTTCGGGCTCCAGTACTCTGGAATGCCCTCCCGGTAACAGTTTGAGATGCCACCTCCGTAGAAGCATTGAAGTCTCACCTTAAAACTCATTTGTATACTCTAGCCCAGGGGTAGGGAACCTATGGCTCTAGAGCCAGATGTGGCTCTGTTGATGACTGCATCTGGCTCTCAAGATAAATCTTAGCTGACATTGCTGAACACGATAAGTTATGAATAATTCATCCAACACCCTTGACGCGAATCCCTTAGGGGTGCTGGACAACTGGGCAGTGTCTGAAGAGCTGAAGCCCGCCACCATAGCCCCCCACTCCCTCCCCTCTGTTGCAAGTCTGGAGATGTATGTTGTGATACGTATATATGCTTTGCTCTGGAGTTTTTTTTTTTTCCTCCCCATAGCTGTTCTGTGACCCTAAACACTGTTTGTTTGTCTAATCAAATCAATCAGTCAATCAACAAAGTTGTGTTGTACTTGGGCAATAACAATACTTACCTACCTACATAATTACGCTGGTAATCACAGTGTCAAAATATCCGCTTTCTACCGCACCTGTTCAAGAAGTCGCATTCATGATAAGAAGTATTTGATTTATTATTGGTTAGCTTCAGAATAACAATGTTATTAAAAAGAATAGGAGACCTACAATACTTTAAAAATGTTGGTCATACTAAAAAAAATGCAGGCAATCATTGTTAAAAACTATTATATGGCTCTCACGGAAATACATTTTTAAATATTTGGCTTTCATGGCTTTCTCAGCCAAAAAGGTTCCCGACCCCTGCTCTAGCCTTTAAATAGACTCCCTTTTTAGACCAGTTGATCTGCCGTTTCTTTTCTTTCTCTCCTATGTCCCACTCTCTCTTGTGGAGGGGGTTTGGTCCGATCCGTTGGCCATGGATGACGTACTGGCTGTCCAGAGTCGGGACCCAGGATGGACCGCTTGCCTGTGTATCGGCTTGGGGACATCCCTGCGCTGCTGATCCGCCTCCGCTTGGGATGGTTTCCTGCTGGCTCCGCTGTGAACGGGACTCTCGCTGCTGTGTTGGATCCGCTTTGGTCTGGACTCTCACAGCTGTGTTGGATCCGTTACGGATTGAACCCGCTCGACATCTATTGTTTTTGTCCTCTCCAAGGTTCTCATAGTCATCATAGCCACCAACGTCCCACTGGGTGTGAGTTTTCCTTGCCCTTATGTGGGCCCACCGAGGATGTCGTAGCGGTTTGTGTTGTGGTTTGTGCAGCCCTTTGAGACACTAGTGATTTAGGGCTATATAAGTAAACTTTGATTAATTGATTGATCATTGATATATAAAGTTTTAGACTGCGTGGTCGGTAGTAGTTGGTTGCAGTAGGCCTTTAAAATAGGTTGCTTGCATTGCAGCAGGCCCATATGAAGCCGATTTGTCAATAAGGGGACCATTTTAAGAACCAAAAATCTCAAACACGGTCACGTTTGCTGCTGTACCATCTGTGATTTGCATCTTATTTCCCCCACATCTCTGATTATCCCCCGCTGAAAACGAAGTACGCGTCGGACTTACACTCTGACACGCCCGTGTGTCGTCTGTTGACAGCAAAACATTTCTTTTGGCGGGCTTACGGAGTCATTGATTGAGGCTGAGGAGAGAGCGTGGGATGTACAGACATCTGGTCCAAATACCAGTAACAAGCTCCCTTATACATTCTGTGTAATGATCGCTTCTAAGCTCGTCTATACGTTCACTTTTCAGACCCAAACTACAAGTTGGACGAGGAACTTGTTTATTCAAGTTTGCTATTTTCACTTATCCATCCTTACCCTCAGCCCCCAGAGCTGGTTTTCGAACAGTAGGAACACACTGACAAACAGTTTCCACGAAAATCTGTCTTGGCTGTTTTGCATCCTTACATGCGAAGAGAAACAAACCCTGGTTCACCTTGGGAGGTTCTGGGAATGAGTGAGGATGCTGCCCTTTGAGACCAAGGCCTTCCCCTAAGAACACAGGGGAAGGTTCTCAGAAATAGAACGGTGTTTTGCGTTGGGACTTCCACGACTCTCCTTCGAGCTTTCGTGCAACGTCTTCATTCAAATGCACAATTCTCTGTTTCGCTGGAGTTTGAAGTCCAACTCCGAGTGTCATACGCTAGTCCGGAGGTTGGGGGTCTTTTTGTCGCTGAGGCAAGTCAATTATACATGGTACAGCAGGAGAGGAATTCAAATGGTCCCCATTCCTGGGTGGATCTCATTTTGCAATGCGGTTTGCTGAAAATGATTTGACTCTGTGGTCAAAATTAGAATTGCCACAAAACACATTTTAAGGTATTCACCACTCAAATGGATTAAGTGGATAGTAGAAATTTGTCACTGTAAACGACTCTTGCCGTCGTCGTGCGGGTTCCACGGACCGTCAAGGAAGGACATTGCTTTCGAGCAGGTTTGACTCGCTTTATTTTTCAATCAAAGCTTGTCTTCAGGTCGGGTCGCTTTTCAGCTCCTTCTCTGCTGCTTGCTTCAGTCGGCCGCGTCGTCGTCGTCGTCCTGCTCTCTGTTGCTTGCGGTACTCAGGTTCTGCTGCGGGCTCCCCTCCTCCTTCTGCCCCGTTCTCTCCTCCCTCTCCCCTTTTATACATTGAGAGGAGATAAGTTGATTGTGTGCCGGTGCGCGATCCACGCACCTGAATTCGATTGTGGCGTCGCTCCCGGCACGCCCCGCCTGTCCGCTCGGCCGCATTCTCCGCCTCTTCGCCGCCATCTTGGCGGTGCCTTGCCCCGCTGCTCGTTCGCCGGCTCCGTCTCTCCACAGTCACGTTTCATGTGTGTCAGGTTCAAACACTGATGACATCTATCAATCAGACAAGAAGCAAGGAATCATGCAGAGACAGTATTCAACTTAGCTCATGAGGAGACACTTGTTTTGGCTGTACTCCAGTTACAGATCCAAACTATGTTGTAAAAAATCAAGCCCGCGTGTCCCCATTATTTATTAGGAATGTCCCTATTACATCACTGTCGCTGAGGGAATGGGGTAGACTCGACAACTCCACTTAGACACAATATATAATTATACAAAGATGCAAATATGCTGAAACTTGGTGTTATTGCCCAGTCTCTACTTTGTCTGGTCCCGGAACCCAATGTTCGGCCTTGGTAGTCAGCAGGCCGAGAAATGGTGCCATCACCCGGTTTCTATTTTGTCTGGTCCCGGAACCCAATGTTTGGCCTTGGCAGTCAGAAGTCGAGTCTGGACAAAACACTGATAAAATTAGGCTAGCAATCTCTTGGTTTGCTAGCTCTGCACAAATACAGAAATACCACTTCAGCACAAATTGACAATACTTTATAGTAACGGCCCTTACGCATAAATTTATGATGATAATATGTACGTAATTATTCTAACAATGTGTTAATGTGAACCACAATGGAGGGGGCAATATGAATCCACTAGTGTTAGCATAGTATTTAGGTATTGTGGCGACCGGAGCTTGCATCGGAAACACGGTCATTTTAAACACCAGTGCTGTAAAATGATTTATTTTTCAAATCAATTTAATCAGACCCGTGATCTTGTCCTTTCGGTCATAACCCAAAGCTCATGATCATAGGCGAGGATGGGAACGTTGATCAACGGCTTTAGTTTGAGCTCCTCCCGGATTCTCACCCTATTTCTAAGGGAGAGACCCTTAGAAACTCATTTCGGCCGCTTTTACCTGTGAACTTGTGCTTTTCGGTCGTAACCCAAAGCTCATGAACGTAGATCGACCGGTAAATTGAGAGCTTTGGCTTCCGGCTCAGCTCCTTCTTCACCACAATGGATCGATACAGCGTCCGCAGGACTGAAGAAGCCGCACCGATCTGCCTGTCAACCTCACGATTCACTCTTCCCTCACTCCTGAACAAGACTTAGACCTCATCTCTCCATGTGGAGGAGCAGCGGCTTTACTTTGAGCTACCCCCAGATGGCATAGCTTCTCACCCTTCTCTAAGGGAAAGCCCCGCCACCTGGCAGAGGAAACTAATTTCGGCCGCTTGTACCCGTGATCTTGTCCTTTCGGTCATAACCCAGAGCTCATGACCATAGGTGAGGATGGGAAGGTGGATCGACCGGTAAATTGAGAGCTTTGCCTTCCGGCTCAGCTCATTCTTCACCACAACGGATCGATACAGCGTCCGCATGACTCAAGACGCCGCACCGATCCGCCTGTCAACCTCACAATCCACTCTTCCCTCACTCGTGAACAAGACTTCGATCTCATCTGGCTCCTCTCCAGGTGGAGGAGCAGCGGCTTTACTTTGAGTTACCCCCAGATGGCATAGCTTCTCACCCTATCTCTAAGGGAAAGCCTCGCCACCCGGCGGAGGAAACTCATTTCAGCCGCTCGTACCCGTGATATTGTCCTTTCTGTCATAACCCAGAGCTCATGACCATAGGTGAGGATGGGAACGTAGATCGACCGGTAAATTGAGAGCTTTGCCTTCCGGCTCAGCTCCTTCTTCACCACAACGGATCGATAGAGCGTCCACATGACTGAAGACGCCTCACCGATCCGCCTGTCGACATCACGATACACTCTTCCCTCACTCGTGAACAAGACTTCGACCTCATCTCTCCATGTGGAGGAGCAGCGGCTTTACTTTGATCTCCCCCCGGATGGCAGAGCTTCTCACCCTATCTCTAAGGGAGAGCCCCGCCACCCGGCGGAGGAAACTCATTTTGGCCGCTTTTACCCGTGATCTTGTCCTTTCGGTCATAACCCAGAGCTCATGACCATAGGTGAGGATGGGAACGTTGATCAACGGCTTTAGTTTGAGCTCCTCCCGGGATTCTCACCCTATTTCTAAGGGAGAGACCCGCCACCCGGCGGAGGAAACTCATTTCGGCCGCTTTTACCTGTGATCTTGTGCTTTTCGGTCGTAACCCAAAGCTCATGAACGTAGATCGACCGGTAAATTGAGAGCTTTGCCTTCCGGCTCAGCTCCTTCTTCACCACAATGGATCGATACAGTGTCCGCATGACTGAAGACGACGCACCGATCTGCCTGTCCACCTCACGATCCACTCTCCCCTCACTCGTGAACAAGACTCTGAAGTACTTGAACTCCTCCACTTGGGAGAGGGTATCCTCCCCAACCCGGAGATGGCAGTCCACCCTTTTCCTGGCGAGAAACCATGGACCTGGTTTATTATCCCATCCCGGTCGCTTCACACTCGGCTGCGAACCCATCCAGTGAGAGCTGAAGATCCTGGCCGGATGAAGCCATCAGGACCACATCATCTGCAAAAAGCAGAGACCTAATCCTGCAGCCACCAAACCAGATCCCCTCAACGCCTAGAAGTTCTGTCCGTAAAAGCTATGAACAGAATCTGTGACAAAAAACAACCCACCCCCCACCCAAATGCTTCAAATTAGAAGAGTGTGAGGCGGTGGTCCATTGGCAGGCATCTGGGGAGGTGAAGCAGCTTGAGAAAAATACAAAAAAAACATCTTTTTCAAACCTGCCAAGCCAACCTCTCTTTTGTCAAAGGCAAAATAAATAGTTGTTGGGGTTTTTTTTTTTCACTTCCTACAGCGAGCAAGTAAACAGAGTTCAAGGTGATTAGAGAACCCCCAACACCCCCAAAAAATATGCTGTAGAAAATTGTTTTTTCTGGTGGAAAGGGAGGCCCCGACTGCATTAGATTCTCTGAGGGGAGTCGCACTTTTGCCACGCTTTGAAAGCCTCCTTCATGGCAATGGATTGATGGATACTTTTACAATCCACCCCCCAGGGGGAAACGGTGTGTCTGGCAGCCCATAAAGAAAATCCCAAACAATACACACCATGAGCTTAGCCACAGTATGTTTAAGAAAATAACAGGTTGACTCATGTGATTAATCACAGAAAATGATCGCATTAATCATGTACGCATATTAATCAAGTCATTTATTTTGACTGTACATGCTCCTGTACCTTACTTGTTTTGACTGTACATGCTCCTGTACCTTATTTTGACTGTACATGCTCCTGTACCAAAGCTGTCGGTGGCCATCGAACATGCGGGTTGTTGTGATCAGGTCAGTGCAAAGATTAAGTGAAGAGACTCCGACTGGTGACAGGTTTCCAGTCAAAATACACCGGGACGAGACTTTAAACTGAGCAAATAAACTTTCCAGACTATAAGGCGCGATTAAAATCCTTCCACTTTCTCAAAACTCGACGGTGCGCCTTATAACCCGGTGAGCTTAACGTACGGGATGATTCCGGTTGTGCTTACAGACCTCGAAGTTATTTTATTTGGTACACGGTGTAATGGGGCGGTATGGCGTAGTGTGTAGAGCGGCCGTGCCAGAAACCTGAGGGTTGCCGGTTCGCTTCCCACCTATGGACATCAAAGGCGCTGCCGTTGTGTCCTTGGGCAGGACACTTCACCCTTTTCCCCCGGTGAATGAATGATTGGTGGTGGTCGGAGGGGCCGTAGGCGCAAACTGGCAGCCACGCTTCCGTCAGTCTACCCCAGGGTAGCTGTGGCTACTGATGTAGCTTACCACCACCAGGTGTGAATGAATGATGGGTTCCCACTTCTCTGTGAGCGCTTTGAGTATATATCAATAGAAAAGCGCGATATAAATCTAATCCATTATTATTATTATTATTATTATTATTATTATTATTATTATTATGGTAAGTTTGACGAGTAGATGGCAGTCACAAATAAGAGATATGTGTAAAAAAAACAAAATAAGTGGTTCATAAAGGTAATAAAGTCAGGGGGGGGGGAAATTAAATAGCTATGAAAAATATCACTTTTATCATGTTGTGGAATACAATCGGACCATGCTCGTGTCTGGAGTGATCACTTTGTAAAATGTTTGAATCAGGCCCGCGGGTAGACCCGGGTTAAAAAAAAAAATGATATATATGTTTTATTTTTATTTTTTATTTTATTTAGTCTTTAGTCCTTTTTCGCCCATCCACCAATCCATTTTCTACTGCCTGTTACTCTCTGGGTCTCCTAGCCGCTCAGGCAAATCATACTGTGTAAAAATACATGTTTCCGTCCTCAGACTGTACAGTTTTTAAACATAAGTGGACGTATGACTATTTTTTGTTCAGTGTAAGGAAAAGGCATTTTGTCTAATCTGCAATGAGACGGATTTTATATATATATATATATATATATATATATATATATATATATATATATATATATATGTGGGTGTGCATATAAATATATATATATAAACATATATACATATATATACATATACAGTTAATGTGTATATATACAGTATATATGTATATATATAGATAATATATATAGATATATGTATAAATATATATACATATATATATATATATATATATATATATATATATATATATATATATATATATATATATATATAGTAAAGTACCAATAATTGTCACACACACACAAGGTGTGGCGAAAATATTCTCTGAATTTGACCTATTACCTTCGATCACTCCCTGGGAGGTGAGGGGAGTAGTGAGCAGCAGCCGTGGTCACGCCTGCAAATCATTTTTGGTGATTCAACCCCCAATTCCTATAATTTTTATAGTCTTTGGCATGACTCGGCCAGGGACAATTTTTTTTTAACCAAATGCGGTCCCAGGTTAAAAAAGTTTGAGGACCCCTGCTCTAGACCGTCGCCTGAAACTCGGAAGTGCCTGTAGGTCACGCGATTGCATAAAAATGATCAAACTTCCAGCTTCTGTTGACTGATGCCTAGTTTGCAGAGTGCCGGGCTCTATTTCAAGATGTGCAACGAAACCTCCTTTAAAAAAAAAATAATTCTACTTTTAAGCTTGTCATAAACAGGCTCTTGAGTAACATACCCACTGCTGTTCAAACTTCTTTGAAAGGTCAACTCAAAGTCAATAAATGTGCCCGTTTAAAAATGTTCAGATGCACGTCACGCATTTATAAGGTGCTCAACGTGTATATATTCACTGGATCTCCTGACAGGGTTGCATCCACCAGTAGGACACGGAGCCAGGGAATGAATTTAGAGGCTCCTAATAGATATAAAGGTGTCTGCAGAATCAATATCTCCCAGCTACCATGAGAGCACAAGTACATCTCTCTCTCTCTCTCCATCTCTCCCGAACTCACTGTCCCTATTACTTTCTCACATTATTTAATTCTCCCACTCGTCTCCGAGTCTCATTAAGACTGCTGCTGTGCCGGATCTTTTTCTAACGCCCAAGCCCCCCCCCAACTCTGTGCGCTTTTTCTAACACCCAAGCCCCCCCAACTCTGTGTGCCGTCACCCCCCCCTCCACACCTCTCATAAACAATGTGTCGGACGAGGACGGGTAGGGTGGCGGGTTGCAAGTGGGTGAGCGCGAGACATCCAATTAAAAGCACAATGCATTATCACTTTCTCTCCCCCCCCCCCCCCCCTACCCCTACGTATCCCCCCTTTCTTCCTCTCACCGCTGTCTTCTGAAGCTTTTTTTTTTGTGGATTACATAACAGCTCGGTGTCAAAACAGCCGGCCTGGGGAGGACAAGTTAAAGGGAGGGGGGGGGGGGTTGATGCGGACCGCCGACTGGACTCTCCCCAGCAGCTTTGGTCCTACCCCCCCCCCTCCCCTCACCCCTCAGCCTCCCCTCATCATCCAGCCCTCCATCCTCGTGCACACACCCACCAGCCCGCCCCTCTCCCTGCCTTTCCCGGCTTACACACACACACACACACACACCCCGCACTCAATCATGAACGCACAGGGATTGCAGCAGCCGCCTCGGCGCCGCGAGATGGAGATCTCCGCCGCGAGTGCGAGGCACGATGTCGAGTGACTGTTGGCGTCGCCGCGCGGAGGCAAGAGCGTAGAAGCTACCGAGTAGGGCAATGTCTTCCCGCCTGGCGCGCCCACGTCGTGGAAAATATTTGACCGGATGTGCCACAACTGCTCCAGCTGTCAGTGCGCCGGCTGCCTCTCTCTCGGCCGGACACAACCCCGGCGCCCGGCGACCGCACGGATGGACACCCGGCACACGGGGGGCCGGCGCTCCCTTGTCCTTTGCACCTCTGGTCAGTGTCTCGAGGTAAGAGTTGTGCATCCTCCCCGAGTTGGAAGAACTTATGAAATATCGTGCATGTGCACGGACGGAAGGGGGGGTTTCTCTACCCAGCTCCGATTGCGCGTTTTCCGATGACATGCGCCATTTAATTCCGTAATCAAGAACGCCGCACCTGTGGGAGGTCAGGAATATTGATGAGCGTTCATTAGCGACGCGTATTAATGAGTGAGGTGATCCTCAAGGGACTCTCGCGTGACTGATTATGGGCAGCTCAAGGGTACCGCGTCAATACATAGAAATCTGCACTATTTTGTGCCTCCTATCCGCTCTGTCATCTTCTTACCTGAAATGATGGGAGACACAGACAAGGGGTTGGGCGGGGGAGGTTGGGCCTTTTTAAGGTGCCAAACGCACTTGCCGAGCTCAGCGTTTTCTCGTACACTTGTTACATAAATCCAGATACGCATCACACTCCATCATCAGGTTGGCGCGCGTGCTCAAAGCCCAGCCCCGCGTGGCTCGACGGATTCATCAGGGTGATGCACGGCGCGGGCCGGGAACGTACAGTCGGGATTTTTTTTTTAAGGACATCCACGGAATTAAGAGAGTGCACTTCGTCCACAGAACGTTCTCCTCTGGCTCACCCTACCTGACCTTGGTTTTTTCCTCCCCCACCTCCCCGCCTCCCCAAAAGGATATTTTCTCACTGGCACTAAATCACCCAAGGCAATGGGATGTAGCAAACTTTCACAGTCCGTTGAATAGGTACCAGTACCTGGAACAGGTCTAGTATAGGGGTCGGCAACCCAACATGTTGAAAAAGCCATGTTGGACCAAAAATACAAGAAACAAATCAGTCTGGAGCAGCAAAAGTAAAAAAAAAAATCCTAATGAAGGCAACACAAGGTATACGTATCTAAATTAGCCTACTATCAAAATGACTTTAAAAGTTTTACACAAGTGTTATAAAGAAGGCAACACATGGTATAAGTGTTTATATTAGCCTACTATCAAAATGACTTTAAAAGTCTTATATAGGTGTTATAATGAAGGCAACACAATATATAATTGTCTATATTAGCCTACTATCAAAATGACTATAAAAGTCTTATATAAGTGTTATAATGAAGGCAACACAAGCTGTAAGTGTCTATATTAGCTTACTATCAGAATGATTTTAAAAGTCGTACATACCTGTTATAATGAAGGCAACACATGATGTAAGTGTCTACATTAGCCTACTATCAAAATGACTCTAAAAGTCTTATATAAGTGTTATAATGAAGGCAACACATGATATAAGTGTCTACATTAGCCCACTATCAAAATGACTTTAAAAGTTTTATATAAGTGTTATAATGAAGGTAACACATGATGTAAGTGTCTATATTAGCCTACTATCACAATGACTCTAAAAGTCTTATATAAGTGTTATAATGAAGGCAACACAAGGTATACGTATCTATATTAGCCTACTATCAAAATGACTTTAAAAGTCTTATATAGGTGTTATAATGAAGGCAACACATGATGTAAGTGTCTATATTAGCCTACTATCACAATGACTCTAAAAGTCTTATATAAGTGTTATAATGAAGGCAACACAAGATATAAGTGTCTATATCAACTTACAATCAAAATAACTTTAAAAGTCATACATAAGTGTTACAATGAAGGCAACACATGATGTAAGTGTCTACATTAGCCTACTATCAAAATGACTCTAAAAGTCTTATATAAGTGTTATAATGAAGGCAACACAAGATGTGTTTGTATTACCCTACTATCAAATTGACTTTAAAATTCTTATATAAGTGTTATTATGAAGGCAACACATAATATAAGTGTCTATATTAGCCTACTATCAAAATGACTTTAAAAGTCTTATATAAGTGTTATAATAAAGGCAACACATGATGTAAGTGTTTATATTACCCTACTATCAAATTGACTTTAAAATTCTTAAATAAGTATTATTATGAAGGCAACACATGATATAAGTGTTTATATTAGCCTACTATCAAAATTACTTTAAAAGTCGTATATAAGTGTTATAATGAAGGCAACACAAGATGTGCCTAAATTAGCCTACTATCAAAATTACTTTAAACGTTTTATATAACTGTTATAATGAAGGCAACACATGATGTAAGTGTCTATTTTAGCCTACTCTCTAATGACTTTAAAAGTCTTATGTAAGTGTTATAATGAAGGCAACACATTAAGTAAGTGTCTCAGAGGGTGGGATAACTCTTGAAATGACTGTCTTAGAATGGCCAAAGGTATACATGTGTGTCTCAAAGTAAAGGAAATGACAAGTATCTTCTTTTAATGGCTCTATTACAATAATTTGCTGTGGTCTGGAACAACATGGCGCACAAGCAACTGTCCGAAATGCAGCCAATATGACGTACAGATAATATCAATAATATCGATTAAAATACACAAAGGACATAAGTAAAGGAAATTAAATGAACTCAAAATGTACTTACAAACAAGGCATAATGATGCAATATGTGCGTACAGCTAGCCTAGATAGCATCGATTATTAGCACCCCAGTCGGCAGAATCAACAAAGTTCATCTTTGTGCATTCAAGCACAGCATACATTTTTTTAGTGGACAAAATGAGACAAAGAAGTAGCAGGAAAAAAAATATTGTCTGTGGCAGAATCGGAAAAAAGTTGTACTTTACGTTCATATGTTGTCGATATTCAGTGTTTTATCGTTCATAGTTAATATTGTAAATACCACATTTCTTTATTTTCATGTACATTCTAGGTGTCTCAGTTAATAAAAACATTTAAAATACAATTCCGTTTTTTTTTTAAGGCGGTCTGTCATAACGTTTTTAGCATTTAATCAGACATTGTTATGAGGTTTTGTTTTATTAAAAGTAAAATTGTTAGTTAGTTTTTCAGAGAAACTATATATTCCAGACGGGTATAAACATGTCCACCGTAGAGGACACCGCAACAACTCCAACTAGCCTAAATAGCATGTTAGCATCGACTATTAGCACTCCACAAAAGTCAATAACATCAAAAAAGTTTACCTTTGTGCATTCACGCACAGCATAAAACGTTTGGTGGACAAAATGAGGGGGAAAAGGAGTGGCATAAAACACGTCATATGTTGTCAATATTTAGTGTTTTATCGTCATACTTAATATTGAAAATCCCACATTCTTTATTTTCATGTACATTCTGGGTGTCTCATTCAGAAAAAACATTTCAAATTCCATTACGTTTTTTTGTAAGGCGGTCTGTGATAATGTTTTTAGCATTCAATCGGACATTATTATGAGGTCTTGTTTCATTAAAAGTGAAATTGTTAGTTTTTCAGAGAAACTACATATTCCAAACTGATATAAACAAGTCCACTGTAGAGGACACTGCTTGTCCGAAACTAAAAGTTGGCATAATGATGCAATATGTACATACAACTTGCCTAAATAGCATGTTAGCTTCGATTATTAGTGCGCCAAGGAAGTCAATAACATCAACAACGTTCACCTTTGTCCATTCACGCACAGCATAAAACGTTTGTTGGACAAAAGGAGGAAAAAAAGGAGCGGCATATAACAGATTTTCGGTGGCAGCGTCGGAGAAAGTTGTAGTTCACGTTCATAGGTTGTCAATATTCAGTGTTTTATTTGTCCATAGTTAATATTGTAAATCCCACTTTCTTTATTTTCATGCACATTCTGAAAGTCTCATTAAAATTCAATGTAATTTTTTTTTAAGACGGTCTGTCATAGCGTTTTTAGCATTCAATCAGACATTATTCTGAGTTTTAGATTACATTATTAAAAGTAAATTTTTTTAGTTAATTTTTCAGAGAAACTACATATTTCGGACTGAGATGAACATGTCCACTGTGGAGAACACTGCAACAACTCCAACTAGCCTAAATAGTATGTTAGCATCGATTATAAGCACTCCACACAAGTCAACATAGAGACCTCCGATTTCGGAGGGTGGGGGCGTGGTTGGGGTCTGGGCGTGGTTGTGGGCGTGGTTAAGAGGGGAGGAGTATATTTACAGCTAGAATTCACCAAGTCAAGTATTTCATATACATATATAAGTATATATATATATATATATATATATATATATATATATATATATATATATATTGTGTTGGATCCATTGTGGATTGAACTTTCACAGTATCATGTTAGACCCGCTCGACATCCATTGCTTTCCTCCTCTCCAAGGTTCTCATAGTCATCATTGTCACCGACGTCCCACTGGGTCATTATTGTCACCGATGTCCCACTGGGTGTGAGTTTTCCTTGCCCTTATGTGGGC
This sequence comes from Nerophis ophidion, assembly GCF_033978795.1. Classification (NCBI taxonomy): domain Eukaryota; kingdom Metazoa; phylum Chordata; class Actinopteri; order Syngnathiformes; family Syngnathidae; genus Nerophis; species Nerophis ophidion. The sequence continues at coordinate 63,829,091 of NC_084619.1, read as the reverse complement.
CTACCGAGGATGTCGTGGTGGTTTGTGCAGCCCTTTGAGACACTAGTGATTTAGGGCTATATAAGTAAACATTGATTGATTGATTGATATAAATATATATCATCCTGTGATGAGGTGGCGACTTGTCCAGGGTGTACCCCGCATTCCGAACGATTGTAGCTGAGATAGGCACCAGCACCCCCCACTACCCAAAGGGAATAAGCAGTAGAAAATGGATGGATGGATATATATATATATATATATATATATATATATATATATATGTTTATATATATATCATCCTGTGATGAGGTGGCGACTTGTCCAGGGTGTACCCCGCATTCCGAACGATTGTAGCTGAGATAGGCACCAGCACCCCCCACTACCCAAAGGGAATAAGCAGTAGAAAATAGATGGATGGATATATATATATATATATATATATATATATATATATATATATATATATCAAGGGATATATATATATATATATATATATATATATATACATATATATATATATATATATATATATATATACATATATATATATATATATATATATATATATATATATATATATATATATATATATGTATATATGTTTATATATATATCATCCTGTGATGAGGTGGCGACCTGTCCAGGGTGTACGCCGCCTTCTGCTTGATTGTAGCTGAGATAGACACCAGCGCCTCCCGCGACCCCAAAGGGAATAAGCGGTAGAAAATGGATGGCTGGATGGATGTTGCCAATATTTAGTGTTTTATCGTTCATAGTTAATATTGTAAATCCCACATTCTTTATTTTCATGTACATTCTAGGTGTCTCATTCCGTAAAAACATTTAAAATTCCATTCCATTTTTTTTTTCAAGGCGGTCCGTCATAACGTTTTTAACTTTCAATCAGACATTATTATGAGGTTTTGTATTACATTATTAAAAGTAAAATTGTTATTTTTTCAATGATGCATTATGTACATACAACTAGCCGAAATAACATGTTTGCATCGATTATTAGCACTCCACAAAAATCAGTAACATCAGCAAAGTTCAGCATAAAACGTTTGGTGGACAAAATGAGGAAAAAAAGGAGTGGCATGAAACATGTCTTTCTGTGGCAGCGTCAGCAAAAGACGTACATGTACACAAACTACGGTGAGTTCAAGGACAGCTGAAATTAGTAAGACTAAATGGCGCTAGTGAAGCGAGTTTAATACAAACAGTGGGATTTCTGACAATTAGGAAGGTTTGTGTCATGTTTGTCTTCCTACAGAAAACATTAATAAAACGACACGCGTATATCGGTCTGGTGGAAACCTGCTCCGGCGTGGTCTGGGCACGCTGCAGCTTGTCCTTTTCCCGGTGCACTGGCGAAGGCGTCGCTGGTGCAATGTCACAGTGTGGAAATGTATGCAAGAAAACACTGGCTGCATGCAAAACGAGTTGACTGCACAGGAACCACTGGCAGGGTGGGGGTGTGGGGGTGTGGGGGTGTGGGGTTGGGTACACCAAAGGAGGACATTTCGCTGTAGGAAGAGCCATCCCTTGAACAATCGGGGTGTGTCGTCCTATGTATATATCCAGAAGATGCAAGAGAAGCCGCCTCTTTCTTGCTCTCTATGCTAAAGTCATGAGTCAGCAAAGTTGCAGAGCTGCATCCCAACCCACCACCACCCCCTTCCCTCCGCCATCCCCGTTAAAGAGTTCACCCAACACAGAGAGTTGTGTGCTTGTTTTTTTTTTTTTTTTTACCCTCCCGGTTCGGTATTTGAGAGAGCCCAAAAAAAAAAACGCTGGGCCCAGACAACGTGGTCTACTTAAGGAGATTTTCAGAGGATTATTTTTTTGCAATTTTAGAGCCAATGCATCATTCATAATCCTTCTGGATAGCCCAGGGCCAAATCAGGGGAAGACCTCGGATCATTAGTGGAGTTCTGGCTCGCTCCGGGAAGGAAGGAGGTGGTGAAAGACATCTGTGTTGCTGAATCTTTTGCAATTTGTTCAATGAATAATGGAGACGTCAAAGAAGAAAGATGTAAGTGGGAAGCGGTGTATTGCGGCCGCCTTTAGCAACACAAACACAGCCGGTGTTTCATTGTTTACATTTCCGAAAGCTGACGGTGAAGCTTTACTCTGGAACAGAGCGGTCAAGCGAACAAGGTTCCCTACCGGTGAGAAAATGGTGGCAATAAGTCGGCTCTTACCGTAGACATGAGCGGAGAGTTTGCGCCGTTCTTCCTGCAGAACGACTTTTATCTGCTTATTGTGTAACTAGTGTTTTAGTGAGATTATATGGTAGTACCTGAAAGTTGGAGGGGTGTGGCCAAAGGTGACCGCCAGTGTCTCCGTGGGAAGCCACGTTTCTCGACAAGGCAAGGCAGCCGGGATGAGATTTTTTTTCCCCCTCCTCCACGGTTTAAGCATCCGATGATCGGGGGCGGCCGGTGGGAGGAGGCAAGAGAGTCCACAGCTGCAGGAAGAACGACGCAAATTCTCCGCTCACGTCTACGGTAAGAGCCGACTTATTGCCACCATTTTCTCACCGAAACCTGCCGGTTGACATGTGGTAGGGAACCTTGTTCGCTTGACCGCTCTGTTCCATGGTAAAGCTTCACCGTCAGCTTTCGGGAATGTAAACAAGGAAACACCGGCTGTAATTGTGTTGCTAAAGGCACCCACAATACACCGCTTCCCACTTACATCTTTCTTCTTTGACGTTTCCATTATTAATTTAACAAATTAATAAATTAATTAATAATTAATTATTTACAAAGTGTTATTGTGTAACAATAGTTACAATATAGGCAGATAAGGGATTTTCCGGTATTATCCTAGTAAATGTGTCTAATAACATCTGAATCGCTCCCACTGGCCTAGTCCTTTTTTTTTTTTCTAGTCCTTCACTCTCACTTTCCTCATCCACGAATCTTCCATCCTCGCTCAAATTTATGGGGAAATCGTTGATTTCTTGGTCCGAATCACTCTAGCTGCTGGTGGCCATGATTGTAAACAATGTTCAAATGTGAGGAGCTCCACAACCCGTGACGTCACGCGCACATCGTCTGCTACTTCCGGTACAGGCAAGGCTTTTTTATTAGCGGCCAAAAGTGGCGAACTTTATCGTCGATGTTCTCTACTAAATCCTTTCAGCAAAAATATGGCAATATCGCCAAATGATCAAGTATGACACATAGAATGGACCTGCTATCCCCGTTTGAATAAGAACATCTCATTTCAGTAGGCCTTTAAAGCCTGTCGGGAGATTTCTTCCCAATTTCTTTTGTATGATCGCCACTTGGCTGCTTTACAGGACTTTTTTCTTTTTTTTTATATGATTACATGAGACACTTTGGTGCGTCGCGCCAAAGTAATTACCCCCTTAAGTGGTGTAAGATTGACATTTCTTCTTTTTTTTTTTTTTTTTTGCCGGTGGAGTTTAATCGTCCCATGTGGCATCGAAGCAGAATGTTTTGGGTCTGACAGGCGACGTGTAGAGAAATCAAATTCATAAACATCCGTCCATCCATCCATTTTTTTCCGCTTATCTGAGGTCAGGTCACGGGGGCAGTAGCCTAAGCAGGGAAACCCAGACTACCCTCTCCCCGGCCACTTGGTCCAGCTCCTCCCGGTGGATCCCGAGGCGTTCCCAGGCCAGCCGGGAGACATAGTCTCCCCAACGTGTCCTGGGTCTTCCCCGTGGGCTCATACCGGTCGGACTTGCCCGAAACTCCTCCCTAGGGAGGCATTCAGGTGACATCCTGACCAGATGCCCGAACCACCTCATCTGGCTTCTCTCCGTGTGGAGGAACAGAGGTTTTAGTTTGATCTCCCCCCGGATGACAGAGCTTCTCACCCTATTTCTAAGGGAGAGACCGGCCACCCGGGGGAGGAAACTCATTTCGGCAGCTTGTACCCGTGATCTTGTCCTTTCGGTCAAACCCAAAGCTCATGAACGTAGATCGACCGGTAAATGGAGAACTTTGCCTTCCGGCTCAGCTCCTTCTTCACCACAATGGATCGATACAGTGCCCACATTACTTAAGACGCCGCACCGATCCGCGTTGTCGATCTCACGATCCACTCTTCCCTCACTCGTGAACAAGACGGAGATGTCACTCCACCCTTTTCCGGGCGAGAAACCATGGACTCGGACTTGGAGGTGCTGATTCCCATCCCAGTCGCTTCACATTCTGCTGCGAACCGATCCAGTGAGAGCGGGAGATCCTGGCCGAATGAAGCCATCAGGACCACATCATCTGCAAAAAGCAGAGACCTAATAACCCAAAGCTCATGACCATAGGTGAGGATGGGAACGTAGATTGACCGGTAAATTGAGAGCTTTGCCTTCCGGCTCAGCTCCTTCTTCACCACAACGGATCGATACAACGTCCACATTACTGAAGACGCCGCACTGTCGATCTCACCATCCACTCTTCCCTCACTCGCGAACAAGACTCCGAGGTACTTGAACTACTTCACCTGGGGTAAGATCTCTTCCCTGACCCGGAGATGGCACTCCACCCTTTTCCGGGTGAACACCATGGACTTCGGACTTTGAGGTGCTGATTCCCATCCCGGTCGCTTTACATTCGGCTGCGAACCGATCCAGTGAGAGCGGAAGATCCCGGCCAGATGAAGCCGTCAGGACCACTTCATCTGCAAAAACCAGACACCTAATAACCCAAAGATCATGACCATAGGTGAGGATGGGAACGTAGATCGACCGGTAAATTGAGAGCTTTGCCTTCCGGCTCAGCTCCTTCTTCACCACAACGGATCGATACAACGTCCACATTACTGAAGACGCCGCACTGTCAATCTCACCATCCACTCTTCCCTCACTCGTGAACAAGACTCCGAGGTACTTGAACTACTTCACCTGGGGTAAGATCTCTTCCCTGACCCGGAGATGGCACTCCACCCTTTTCCGGGCGAACACCATGGACTTCAGACTTGGAAGTGCTGATTCCCATCCTGGTCGCTTTACACTCGGCTGCGAACCGATCCAACAAAATTGATAATTTTTTAAATTCTATTAAAGATTGAAAGTTGTCATCATTGTCGGGCCCCGACAACGCCGAGTACCCACAGGATCGGCGCCTATGGACCCGGGCATACATTACTGCCAATGACCACGTAATACTCCACGTCAGTAGGTGGCAGCGGGTAGTTAATCGCTTAGTAAAAGTCGGAGAGTGTTGGTTTGTTGTGATCCCAATATGCAGGACACAGCGGGAGGCAGGGTTCAGGTAAAAAAAGGTATTTGATGCTTAAACCAAAAAATGAAAGGAAAGGGAAAGGAAAAGGCAATGGCTATGCAAAACAGACAGACAGCAGCTTTATTTTGTCCATTCTTTAACATGTACAAGACACGTAAGAACTGAAATTACATTTTCGGCACAGTCCCACTAAGAGCAGACATACGTTACAGGGGGGACAAGACGGGACCGCCAACGGATCAGCCACTTATGGCGCTCCTTAAAAAAGGCGAGAAAAAGGTGACGTTGGGAAAGGGGGAAGAGTAAAAAAAAATATCAATCTAAGGTTGGACCCTCAGGAGGGGTCCAGACTGAGTCCGGGGAAAAAAACTCACATGCATGGCACAAATAAACATGGTACATGTAATCACACCAACTTACAACAGAGGGGGTTAGGGGGCTTTGGGGCCCTGGAGGCCGGCTGCTACTATAAAGCACTACTCAGCCATCCACAACCCCAGAGGAATTAAGCAGTGGTGAAGGCGTTGATTTGGGGACGGGTGGGATGTTGAAATTTTTTTGTGGATCTCAAGTTCGACACCAGGAAGTAACGGCTGCAAAGTAAACAGAAACAGAATGCTGGACGACAGCAAAAACTTACGGCGTCCACAAAGTACATCCGTACATGACATGAAGAATCAACAATGTCCACATAAAGGAAGGTAGCAACGGGGGCAGCAGCCTAAGCAGTGAAACCCAGCCTTCCCTCTCCCCGGCCACTTGGTCCAGCTCCTCCCGGGGGATCCCGAGGCGTTCCCAAGCCAACCGGGAGACACAATATTCCCAACGTGTCCATTTTAGTTGTTTACTCCTCAGCTTATGCAACCCACATGTAATAAAATTTGATTAAAGGTCATAAAGTAACATACACTGCATATCCTGCAGGGTTGTGTTGGTTGACCGCACAGGCAAGTGCGGGTGAGAGAGTGTTATATAAATTGTGTTATTTTTGGCGTTCACCACTAATTGCCGCGAAGCACTTTCACTTGCGTTTGCTTTTAATGCGTGTTGACGTCCTTCCAGTCTGCTTGTATCAACCTCGCCATTTTAGCTGATGTATTATTGATGGTCCTCTTAGTGCGCTGCCCGTAAGTCCTTAACTGGATCGGCCTTCAAATGGAGGAAATACACATTGCCCACACGTGGTGGCCCGGATCACAATAAACACACACACAACCACGTCAAGTCACAACACAACAACTTTGGCCACAACCGGATTGCAAACGCCACAACATGACATGAAGCCACAGCACAACAGCTCTACACCACAACACAACCACACAAAGTCACAACACAAACTCATAAAGTCACAACACAAACTCATTAAGTCAAAACACAACCTCAAAAAGTAACAGCACAACCTCATAAAGCCACAACACAACCACATAAAGTCACAACACAACCTCAAAAAGTAACGACACAACTTCATAAAGCCACAACACAACCTCATAAAGTCACAACAAAACCACATAGAGTCACAACAGAACCTCATAAAGCCACAACACAACCACATAAGGCCACGACACAACCACATAAAGTCACAACACAAAAACATAAAGTCACAACACAACCACATAAAGTCACAACACAACCACATAAAGACACAACACAACCACAATAGGCTACAACACAACCACATAAAGTCACAACACAACCTCAAAAAGTAACAACACAACCTCATAAAGCCACAATACAACCACATAAGGCCACGACAAAACCACATAAATTCACAACACAAACACATAAAGTCACAACACAACCACATAAAGTCACAACACAACCACATAAAGACACAACACAACCACAATAGGCTACAACACAACCACATAAAGTCACAACACAACCTCAAAAAGTAACAACACAACCTCATAAAGCCACAATACAACCACATAAGGCCACGAAAAAACCACATAAATTCACAACACAAACACATAAAGTCACAACACAACCACATAAAGTCACAACACAACCTCAAAAAGTAACAACACAACCTCATAAAGCCACAATACAACCACATAAGGCCACGACAAAACCACATAAATTCACAACACAAACACAAAAAGTCACAACACAACCACATAGAGTCACAACACAACCACACAAAGTCACAACACAACCTCAAAAAGTAACAACACAACCTCATAAAGCCACAACACAACCTCATAAAGTCACAACAAAACCACATAAAGTCACAACACAACCACATAAAGTAACAACACAACCTCATAAAGCCACGACACAACCACATAAAGTCACAACACAACATCATAAAGTCACAACACAACCTCATAAAGCCAAAATACAACCACATAAGGCCACAACACAACCAAATAAGGCCACGACAAAACCACATAAAGTCACAACACAAGCTCATAAAGTCCCAACACAACCACATAAAGTCACAACACAACCAAATAAAGTCACAACACAACCAAATAAAGTCACAACACAACCAAATAAGGCCACGACAAAACCACATAGTCACAACACAACCACAAGAAGTCACAACACAACATCATAAAGTCACAACACAACCTCATAAGGCCACAACACAACATCATAAAGTCACAACACAACCACATAAAGTCACAACACATCATAAAGTCACAACACAACCTCATAAAGCCAAAATACAACCACATAAAGCCCAAATACAACCACATAAGGCCACAACACAACCTCATAAAGTCACAACACAACATCATAAAGTCACAACACAACCTCATAAAGCCACAATACAACCACATAAGGCCACGACAAAACCACATAAAGTCACAACACAAGCTCATAAAGTCACAACACAACCACATAAGGCCACAACACAACCTCATAAAGTCACAAAACAACATCATAAAGTCACAACACAACCTCAAAAGGCCACAACACAACCACATAAAGTCACAACACAACCACATTAGGCTACAACACAACCACATAAAGTCACAATACAACCAAATAAAGTCACAACTTAACCACATAAAGTCACAACACAACCAAATAAAGTAACAACACAACCACATAAAGTCACAACACAACCACATAAAGTCACAACACAACCACATAAAGTCACAACACAACCACATAAAGTCACAACACAACCTCATAAAGTCACAACACAACCACATAAAGCCACAACACAACCAAATAAAGTCACAACACAACCACATAAGGCCACAACACAACCAAATAAAGTCACAACACAATCACATAAAGTCACAACGCAACAACATAAAGTCACAACACAACAACATAAAGTCACAACACAACCAGATAAAGTCACAACACAACCACATAAAGTCACAACACAACCACATGGTCACAACACAACCTCATAAAGTCACAACACAACCACATAAGGCCACGACAAAACCACATAGTCACAACACAACCACAAGAAGTCACAACACAACCACATAGGGCCACAACAAAACCACATACAGATACAACACAACCACATTAGGCTACAACACAACCACATAAAGTCACAACACAACCATAAAAAGTCACAACACAACCTCGTAAATTCACAACACAACCTCATAAAGTCACAACACAACCACATAAAGTCACAACCCAAACAACATAAAGTCACAACACAACCACATAAGGCTACAACACAACCTCATTAGACTACAACACAACCACATAAAGTCACAATACAACCACATAAAGTCACAACACAACCATAAGAAGTCACAACAAAACCTCATAAAGTCACAACACAACCTCATTAAGTCACAACACAACCACATAAAGTTACAACACAACCTCATAAAGTCACAACACAACCACATAAAGTTACAACCCAAACAACATAAGTCACAACACAACCACATAAGGCTACGACACAACCCCATTAGGCTACAACACAACCACATAAAGTCACAACACAACCATAAGAAGTCACAACACAACCTCATAAAGTCACAACACAACTTCATAAAGTCGCAACACAACCACATAAAGTTACAACCCAAACAACATAAGTCACAACACAACCACATAAGGCTACGACACAACCCCATTAGGTTACAACACAACCACATAAAGTCACAACACAACCACATGAAGTCACAACACAACCATAAGAAGTCACAACACAACCTCATAAAGTCACAACACAACATCATAAAGTCGCAACACAACCACATAAAGTTACAACCCAAACAACATAAGTCACAACATAAGTCACAACACAACCACATAAGGCTACGACACAACCCCATTAGGCTACAACACAACCACATAAAGTCACAACACAACCTCATAAAGTCACAACACAACCATAAGAAGTCACAACACAACCTCATAAAGTCACAACACAACCTCATAAGGTCACAACACAACCACATAAAGTTACAACCCAAACAACATAAGTCACAACACAACCACATAAGGCTACGACACAACCCCATTAGGCTACAACACAACAACATAAAGTCACAACACAACCACATGAAGTCACAACACAATCATAAGAAGTCACAACACAACCTCATGAAGTCACAACACAACCTCATAAAGTCACAACACAACCACATAAAGTTACAACCCAAACAACATAAGTCACAACACAACCACATAAGGCTACGACACAACCCCATTAGGCTACAACACAACCACATAAGGCACAACACAACCACATAAAGTCACAACACAACCATAAGAAGTCAAAACACAACCTCATAAAGTCACAACACAACCTCATAAAGTCACAATACAACCACATAAAGTTACAACCCAAACAACATAAGTCACAACACAACCACATAAGGCTACGACACAACCCCATTAGGCTACAACACAACCACATAAAGTCACAACACAACCACATAAAGTCACAACACAACCATAAGAAGTCACAACACAACCTCATAATGTCACAGCACAACCACATAAAGTCACAACACAACCACATAAAGTCACAACACACTAATGTCATGCCACAATACAGCAACTTAAAGCCACAAAAAAATTTGACCCCCAACACAACCACGTAAAGTCACAACACAACCACAAAAAGTCACAACACAACCACATAAAGTCACAACACAACATGAAGCTACAGTACAATAAGCCCAGACTTCCTTTCCCCAGCCACATCGTCCAGCTCCTCCCGGGGGATCCCGAGGCGTTCCCAGGCCAGCCGGGAGACAAAGTCTTCCCAACGTGTCCTGGGTCTTCCCCATGGCCTCCTACCGGTCGGACGTGGCACCCTGACCAGAAGCCAGAACCACCTCATCTGGCTCCTCTCCATGTGGAGGAGCAGCGGCTTTACTTTGAGCTCCTCCCGGATGACAGAGCTTCTCACCCTCTCTCTAAGGGAGAGCCCCGCCACACAGTGGAGGAAACTCATTTTGGCCCAAAGCTCATGACCATGGGTGAGGATGGGAACGTAGATCGACCGGCTCAGCTCCTTCTTCACCACAACGGATCGATACAGCGTCCGCATAGACTGAAGACGCCGCACCGACCCGCCTGTCGACCTCACGATCCACTCTTCCCTCACTCGTGAGCAAGACTCCGAGGTACTTGAACTCCTCCACTTGGGGCAGGGTCTCCTCCCTAACCCGGAGATGGCACTCCACCCTTTTCCGGGCGAGAACCATGGACTCGGACTTGGATGTGCTGATTCTCATCCCAGTCGCCTCACACTCTGCTGCGAACCGATCCAGTGAGAGCTGAAGATCCTGGCCAAATGAAGCCACCAGTACCGTATGTCCTGACCCCATGCCAACGTGGGTCCCCCCTTCAGTGGGTTCACCACTCATGGGAGGGGCCATAGAGGTCGGGTGCTTTGTGAGCTGGGCGGCAGCCAAAGGCAGGGCACTCGGCGGTCCTATCCTCGGCACCTTAAGCAAGCTCTTGGGACGTGGAATGTTTTGGATTTTGCTGAACTATTTCCAGAGATCACGTTCTGTCATTTGTCTCTTGTATTATAACCCAGAAACACACTCATGTTTTTGTTTTCCTTCTTTTCAGGAACTATGGTGAGTAAAGACGAGGCCAAAAGCATCGTGGTGTCAGACACCGATGAATCCGATTCGGACACGGACCTCGCACAGAAATTCGACGAGCACTCCGGGCCGCAGGTGAAGAAGAAGAACAAGGCCTTGCAGGTGCATTTTCGGGATATCTGCGAGGCGCAGAAGGAGCTCGGTGGGAAACACTCCCGGTCCATTTCCTGCAAAGTGACCCACAGACAATACATGACCATGCCCGCCAGGCGCTCCATCCCAAACGTGACCCGGAGCACCGGCGTGCAGACCTCACCCGATCTGACCAAGCGATACAAGACTTTTCCCTTTGAGAGGAAGAAGGGACACACGTTCAAGCACGCCGCGTTAGTGGAGGACTACAGAGGACAAAACAACGGCTTTTTGAGCGATATAAAAGCGCTGGGAGAGGACGGACAACCCATCGGGTTATCCTCCGTTACGGGACAGACCAAGGTTTTGCTCCACCAGACGGACGACAGCAGCGATACGGAGGATTTGATTTGCGACGCCAACTGCGTGGACGGAACCTCCTGTCCGGATTCTCATCTCCCGTCCCATCTGAACAACCCCGCGGAGCACCAGGACTGCGGGACAAGGACCAAACACAAAGGATTACCGCGAGACGACACAGACCAAGCTTCCGGCAAGCGTCTGCTGGCCAACTCTGAGTTTGCAAAGGGCGGGGGTCCGGTGGCATGGAACTCTTTGACCCGAGTGGAGTCTTTAGGAAGCCCTTCGAAGGCTTGTAAAAGAAAGCAGTCCCAGACGCTTCCCCACAGCGCTTCGTGTTCCTCGCAGTCCCGAGGGCAGTGCCGGACCAGGCACGCCTCGGCCTCCTCCAAACTCCAGCAAACGCCTGGGACGGGAGAGGGCTTACCTCCGGGGTCGCCGGTGGGGAGGAGCGGCCGGCGGGTGACACCTCAACCCGGAGACAAGGATATCAAAGAGAAGCTGCAGGCTATGGAGAATCTCATCAACTCCAGCCAGGAGACCATCAAGGTCCTCCTCGGAGTTATTCAGGAGCTGGAGAAAGGTGAAGCACAGAGAGAGGGGTGAGTTCTTCTATAATGAACATATCATTTTTTTATACCCTGCAAAATATAGTAGTCCCATTAGAGCTGCCAGCACCTTTCACACAGGCATCATCCGGCTCTTTTACAGCTACTTCTCAAGACGGTTCGTGCGCAATTATTGAGGGCTTGGTGTTCTAAGATCCAAATAACGAGTGCTAAACAGCATGTGCAAACCATACAATTAGTGGCCTGATGTACTAAAGGTTTCCATGTACTAGGAGACCAAAAATACAAAAAAACTAATCTGTCTAGACCCGCAAAAAGGGAAAAACCGTATATAAGTCTGATAATGAAGGCAACACATGACGTAAGTGTCTACATTAACTATAGTAGCCTACAATCAAAATGATTTAAAAAATCTTATAAGAGTGTTATAATGAAGACAACACATGATGTAAGTATTTATATTAGCTATTTTAGCCTACTATCAAAATGAGTTTAAAAGTCTTATATAATGAAGACAACACATGATGTAAGTGTCTATATTAGCTGTATTAGCCTACTATCAAAATGCCTTTAGATTATTAAATTGTCATAATGATGGCAACACATGAAGTAAGTGTCTATATTAGCTATATTAGCCTACTATCAAAATGACGTTAAAAGTCTTATATAAGTGTTATAATGAAGTCAACACATGATGTAAGTATTTATATTAGCTATATTAGCCTACGATCAAAATGACTTTAAAAGTCTTATATAATGAAGACAACACAGGATGTAAGTGTCTATATTAGTTGTATTAGCCTACTATCAAAATGCCTTTAAAACTCTTATGTAAGTGTTGAAATGAAGACAACGCGTGATGTTAGTGTCTATAATAGCTATGATAGTCTACCATCAAAATGACTTTAAACTCTTATATAAGTGTTATAATTAAGACAACACATTATGTATATATAAATATAAAATATAAATATAAATCGTTTGAGGTGCTTACTATGAGGTCTGTCACACCGCTGCCTCTACACCTGGCTGTTATCTACTGCCCCCCAAGGCCCTGTTCGGACTTTATCAATGAATTCTCAGAGTTCGTTGCTGATCTAGTGACACACGCCGATAATATAATCATTATGGGGGACTTTAATATCCATATGAATACCCCATCGGACCCACCGTGCGTAGCGCTCCAGACTATAATTGATAGCTGTGGTCTCACACAAATAATAAATGAACCCACGCATCGCAACGGTAATACGATAGACCTAGTGCTTGTCAGGGGTATCACCGTTTCCAAAGTTACGATACTCCCGTATACTAAAGTATTGTCCGATCATTACCTTATAAAATTCGAGGTTCAGACGCATGTTCGTCAAACTAATAATAATAATAACTGCTATAGCAGCCGCAACATTAATACGGCCACAACGACAACTCTTGCTGACCTACTGCCCTCGGTAATGGCACCATTCCCAAAATATGTGGGCTCTATTGATAACCTCACTAACAACTTTAACGACGCCCTGCGCGAAACCATTGATAACATAGCACCGCTAAAGTTAAAAAAGGCTCCAAAAAAGCGCACCCCGTGGTTTACAGAAGAAACTAGAGCTCAGAAATTATTATGCAGAAAGCTGGAACGCAAATGGCGCACGACTAAACTTGAGGTGCACCATCAAGCATGGAGTGATGGTTTAATAACTTATAAATGCATGCTTACCTTAGCTAAAGCTAAATATTAATCAAATCTCATCCACCGTAATAAAAACGATCCTAAATTTTTGTTTAGTACGGTAGCATCGCTAACCCAACAAGGGACTCCTTCCAGTAGCTCCACCCACTCAGCTGATGACTTTATGCAATTCTTTAGTAAGAAAATTGAAGTCATTAGAAAAGAGATTAAAGACAATGCGTCCCAGCTACAACGGGGTTCTATTAACACTGATACGATGGTATATACGGCGGATACTGCCCTCCAAAATAGTTTCTCTCGTTTTGAGGAAATAACATTAGAGGAATTGTTACAACGTGTAAATGGAATAAAACAAACAACATGTTTACTTGACCCTCTTCCTGGGAAACTGATCTAGGAGCTCTTTGTATTATTAGGTCCATCAGTGCTAAATATTATAAACTTATCACTTTCCTCGGGCACTGTTCCCCTAGCATTCAAAAAAGCGGTTATTCATCCTCTTCTTAAAAGACCTAACCTCGATCCTGACCTCATGGTAAACTACCGACCGGTGTCTCACCTTCCCTTTATTTCAAAAATCCTCGAAAAAATTGTTGCGGAGCAGTTAAATGAACACTTAGCGTCTAACAATCTATGTGAAACCTTTCAATCCGGTTTCAGGGCAAATCACTCCACGGAGACAGCCCTCGCAAAAATGACTAATGATCTATTGCTAACGATGGATTCTGATGCGTCATCTATGTTGCTGCTCCTCGATCTTAGCGCTGCTTTCGATACCGTCGATCATAATATTTTATTAGAACGTATCAAAACACGAATTGGTATGTCAGACTTAGCCCTGTCTTGGTTTAACTCTTATCTTACTGATAGGATGCAGTGTGTCTCCCATAACAATGTGACCTCGGACTACGTTAAGGTAACGTGTGGAGTTCCCCAGGGTTTGGTCCTTGGCCCTGCACTCTTCAGCATCTACATGCTGCCGCTAGGTGACATCATACGCAAATACGGTGTTAGCTTTCACCGTTATGCTGATGACACCCAACTCTACATGCCCCTAAAGCTGACCAACACGCCGGATTGTAGTCAGCTGGAGGCGTGTCTTAATGAAATTAAACAATGGATGTCCGCTAACTTTTTGCAACTCAACGCCAAAAAAACGGAAATGCTGATTATCGGTCCTGCTAGACACCGACCTCTATTTAATAATACAACTCTAACATTTGACAACCAAACAATTAAACAAGGCGACACGGTAAAGAATCTGGGTATTATCTCCGACCCAACTCTCTCCTTTGAGGCACACATTAAAAGCGTTACTAAAACGGCCTTCTTTCATCTCCGTAACATCGCTAAAATTCGCTCCATTATGTCCACTAAAGACGCTGAGATCATTATCCATGCGTTTGTTACGTCTCGCCTCGACTACTGTAACGTATTATTTTCAGGTTTCCCCATGTCTAGCATTAAAAGATTACAGTTGGTACAAAATGCGGCTGCTAGACTTTTGACAAGAACAAGAAAGTTTGATCACATTACGCCTGTACTGGCTCACCTGCACTGGCTTCCTGTGCACTGAAGATGTGACTTTAAGGTTTTACTACTTACGTATAAAATACTACACGGTCTAGCTCCAGCCTATCTTGCCGATGGTATTGTACCATATGTCGCGGCAAGAAATCTGCGTTCAAAGGACTCCGGCTTATTAGTGATTCCCAAAGCCCAAAAAAAGTCTGCGGGCTATAGAGCTTTTTCATTTCGGGCTCCAGTACTCTGGAATGCCCTCCCGGTAACAGTTCGAGATGCTACCTCAGTAGAAGCATTTAAGTCTCACCTTAAAACTCATTTGTATACTCTAGCCTTTAAATAGACTCCCTTTTTAGACCAGTTGATCTGCCGTTTCTTTTCTTTTTCTTCTATGTCCCACTCTCCTTTGTGGAGGGGGTCCGGTCCGATCCGGTGGCCATGTACTGCTTGCCTGTGTATCGGCTTGGGACATCTCTGCGCTGCTGATCCGCCTCCGCTTGGGATGGTTTCCTGCTGGCTCCGCTGTGAACGGGACTCTTGCTGCTGTGTTGGATCCGCTTTGGACTGGACTCTCACGACTGTGTTGGATCCATTATGGATCGAACTTTCACAGTATCATGTTAGACCCGCTCGACATCCATTGCTTTCCTCCTCTCTAAGGTTCTCATAGTCATTATTGTCACCGACGTCCCACTGGGTCATTATTGTCACCGATGTCCCACTGGGTGTGAGTTTTCCTTGCCCTTATGTGGGCCTACCGAGGATGTCGTAGTGGTTTGTGCAGCCCTTTGAGACACTAGTGATTTAGGGCTATATAAGTAAACATTGATTGATTGATTGATGTAAATGTCTATATTATTTGTATTGGCCTACTATTAAAATGCCTTTAAAAGTCTTATATAAGTGTTATAATGAAGACAACACATGATGTAAGTGTTTATATTAGCTATATTAGCCTACTATCAAAATGAGTTTAAAAGTCTTATATAATGAAGACAACACATGATGTAAGTGTCTATATTAGCTGTATTAGCCTACTATCAAAATGAGTTTAAAATTCTTATATAATGAAGGCAACACATGATGTAAGTGTCTATATTAGTTGTATTAGCCTACTATCAAAATGCCTTTAGATTATTAAATTGTCATAATGATGGCAACACATGAAGTAAGTGTCTATATTAGCTATATTAGCCTACTATCAAAATGACGTTAAAAGTCTTATATAAGTGTTATAATGAAGTCAACACATGATGTAAGTATTTATATTAGCTATATTAGCCTACTATCAAAATGAGTTTAAAAGTCTTATATAATGAAGACAACACATGATGTAAGTGTCTATACTAGTTGTATTAGCCTACTATCAAAATGCCTTTAAAACTCTTATGTAAGTGTTGAAATGAAGACAACGCGTGATGTTAGTGTCTATAATAGCTATGATAGTCTACTATCAAAATGACTTTAAAGTCTTATAAATGTGTTATAATGAAGACAACACATGATGTAAGTGTCTATATTAGCTATATTAGCCTACTATCAAAAATGACTTTAAGAGTATTTTACAAGTGTTATATTTAAGACAACACATGATGTAAGTGTGTATATTATTTTTATTAGCCTACTATCAAAATTATTTTAAAAGTCTTATATAAGTGTTATAATTAAGACAACACATGATGTGTTTATATTCGCTATAATAGCCTACTTTCAAAATGACTTTAAAAGTCGTATATAACTGTTACAAGGAAGACAACACGTGTCTATATTAGCCTACTATCAAAATGATTTTAAAAGTCGTATATAAGTGTTACAAGGAAGACAACACATGATGTAAGTGTCTATCTTATTTATATTAGCCTACTATCAAAATGACTTTAAAAGTCTTATATAAGTGTTATCATGAAGACAACACATGATGTAAGTGTCTATAGTAGTTATATTAGCCTACTATCAAAATGATTTTTGTTCCAATATGGCTCTTTCAACATTTTGGGTTGCCAGATAGCATAATTTTTTGTTTTTCAACCACTGTGCTGCGGCGCACTAGTGCACCGTGAAATACAGTCTGTTGTGCCAGTGAAGATTATCTGATTTCACCTTTTTGGGTTAAAAAAAAAAGTTTGCAAACCAGTAACTATAGTCTGCAAATGATGTGTTGTTGTCGAGTAACCGTGCAATAATCTTACATATCAGTAGGTGGCAGCAGGTAGCTAATTGCTTTATAGATGTCGGACACAGCGGTAGGCAGGGCGCAGGTAAAAAGGTGCCTGATGCTTAAACCAAAAATTAAAAAAAAGGTGAGTTCCCCTAAAAAAAGGCTTAAGGAAGGCTATGCAGAATGAAGCTATAACTGAACTGGCTACAAAGTAAACAAAAACAGAATGCTGGACGACAGCAAAGACTTACTGTGGAGCAAAGACGGCGTCCACAATGAACATCCGAAAATGACATGACAATCAACAATGTCTCTGCAAAGAAGGAAAAAAACAACTGGAATGTTCTTGATTGCTAAAACAAAGTAGATGCGAGAAATATCGCTCAGAGGAAGACATGAAACTGCTACAGGAAAATACCAAAAACAGAAGGAAAAAGCCACCAAAATAGGAACTAAAACACTACACCCAAGAAAACAGCAAAAAAGTGCAAATAAGTCAGGGTGTGATGTAACAGGTGAAGTATCATGCTAAAACGTTGCGGTATGATGACGTCAGGCATTGTAGAGGACATTTTGTTCCAGCACCGTTCACAGCTATAAGTCGTCTCTTTTCATCGCATAATTCCACAGTATCCTGGACATCTGTGTTGCTGAATCTTGTGCAATTTGTTCAATGAATAATGGAGACGTCAAAGAAGAAAGCTGCAGGTAGGAAGCGGTGTATTGCGGCCGCCTTTAGCAACACAAACACAGCCGGTGTTTCATTGTTTACATTCCCGAAAGATGACGGTGAAGCTTTACTATGGAACAGAGCGGTCAAGTGAACATGGTTCCCTACCACAGGCAGGTTTCGGTGAGAAAATGGTGTTAATAAGTCGGCTCTTACCGTGGACATGAGCGGAGAGCTTGCATTGTACCTCCTGCGCCTGTCAAAGAGGCAGCTGCGGACTCTTTTGCCTCCTCCCACCGGCCGCCCCCGACCGTCGGATGCTTACACCGTGGAGGAGGGGAAAAAAAACAATCTCAGCCCGGCCCCACCGGCTGCCTTCGCCTCGTCCAGGAACGTGGCTTCCCTCGGAGAAGGGCCACACCCCTCCGACTTTCAGGTTGTGCAGGTACGACCATATAATCTCACTGAAACACTAGTAACACAATAAGCAGATAAGGGATTTTCCAGAATTAGCCTAGTAAATTGGTGTAATAACATCTGAATCGCCCTGCCGTCTAGTAATTTTTAATTATTTATTTATTTTTTTCTAGTCCATCACTCTCACTTTCCTCATCCACGAATCTTTCACCCTCGCTCAAATTAATGGGGAAATCGTCACTTTCTCCGTCCGAATCGTTCTCGCTGCTGGTGGCCACGATTGTAAACAATGTTCAGATGTGAGGAGCTCCACAACCCGTGACGTCACGCGCACATCGTCTGCTACTTCCGGTACAGGCAAGGCTTTTTTATTAGCGACCATCATCGGATGCTTACACCGTGGAGGAGGGGAAAAAAATTAAAAATCTCAGCCCGGCTGCCTTGCCTCGTTGAGAAACGTGGCTTCCCACGGAGACACTGGCGGTCACCACACACGTGGCCACACCCCTCCGACTTTCAGGTACGACCATATAATCTCACCAAAAAATTAGTAAGACTATAATCAGATAAGGGATTTTCCAGAATGATCCTAGTAAATGTGTCTAATAACATCTGAATCGCTCCCACTGGCCTCGTCCTTTTTTTTTTTTCTAGTCCTTCACTCTCACTTTCCTCATCCACGAATCTTTCATCCTCGCTCAAAGTAATGGGAAATCGTCGCTTTCTTCTTCCGAATCGCTCTCGCTGCTGGTGGCCATGATTGTAAACATTGTTCAGATGTGAGGAGCTCCACAACCCGTGACGTCACGCGCACATCGTCTGCTACTTCCGGTACAGACAAGGCTTTTTTATTAACGACCATCATCGAGTGCTTACACCGTGGAGGAGGGGAAAAAAAAAAATCTCAGCCCGGCTGCCTTGCCTCGTTGAGAAACGTGGCTTCCCACGGAGACACTGGCGGTCACCACACACGTGGCCACACCCCTCCGACTTTCAGGTACGACCATATAATCTCACTAAAACACTAGTGATCCTAGGAAATGTGTCTAATAACATCTGAATCGCTCCCAATGGCCTCGTCCTTTTTTTTTTATAGTCTTTCACTCTCACTTTCCTCATCCAAGAATCTTTCATCCTCGCTCAAAGTAATGGGAAATCGTCGCTTTCTCGATCCGAATCGCTCTAGCTGATGGTGGCCATGATTGTAAACAATGTGAGGATGTGAGGAGCTCCACAACCCGTGACGTCACCCACACATCGTCTGCTACTTCCGGTACAGGCAAGGCTTTTTTATTAGCGACCAAAAGTTGCGAACTTTATCGTCGACGTTCTCTACTAAATCCTTTCAGCAAAAATATGGCAACATCGCGAAATGATCAAGTATGACACATAGAATGGACCTGCTATCTCATTTCAGTAGGCCTTTAAACATTACAATACAACTACATAAATTCGCCAAAAAAACAACATCAAGTCAAAACACACCTTTCAGCTACAACACGACAACAAAAGCCATTGCAGACGCAAATGTCACAACACGACAACTTTACGCCAGCTTTCGGCGTAAAGTTGTCTGCAAAAGCCACTAATGCAAACACAACTATTTGGTTGCCAATAATCACATTAACACAAGTTCCGGAACACTAACTTCAATCAATAATTTTCCTATGACCGTTTCAGTTTGTTTTTTTTCTTAACTGCATAACCCTTTTATGCTCACCTCTTCTCCAACGCTATGCAACATTTCATTATGATTAGACATTCCGCTAATGCAGGTCACCAAAAGGTATTTCCCCAACACGCGCTCGGGGTTAAATGATAGCTGCAGGCAATCGGTGTCTTGGCAAAGCCTTACATTGTTTTTACCAGCAGGGGGAAAGACTTGGAGAAGGCATTGGACCGTGTACTCCGGGAAGTCCTGTAGGGAGTGCTCAGAGAGTATGAGGTATCGGACTGTCTGATTGTGGTAGTCCGTTCCCTGTATGATCAGTGTCAGAGCTGGGTCCGCATCGCCAGCGCTAAGTCGGACCAGTTTCCGGTGAGGTTTGGACTCCCTTTGTCACCAATTCTGTTCATAATTTTTATGGACAGAATTTCTACGCGCATTCAGGACGTTGAGAGGATCCAGTTTGGTGGCTGCAGGATTAGGTCTCTGCTTTTTGCAGATGATGTGGTCCTGATGGCTTCATCCGGCCAGGATCTTCAGATCTCACTCGCAGCCGAGTGAAGCGACTGTGATGGGAATCAGCACCTCCGAGTCCGAGTCCATGGTTTCTCGCCCGGAAAAGGGTGGAGTGCCATCTCCGGGTTGGGGAGAAGATCTTGCCCCAACTGTAGGAGTTAAGTCTTGTTCACGAGTGAGGGAACAGTGGATCGTGAGGTCGACAGGTGGCTCGGTGCGGCGTCTTCGGTGGTGAAAAAAAAGCTGAGCCGGAAGGCAAAGCTCTCAATTTACCGGTCGATCTACGTTCATGAGCTTTGGGTTATGACCGAAAGGACAAGTTTCCGGTTACAAGCGGCCGAAATGAGTTTCCTCCCCCGGGTGGCGGGTCTCTCCCTTAGAGATAGGGTGAGAAGCTCTGTCATCCGGGAGGAGCTCAAACTAAAGTGGCTGCTCCTCGTCATGGAGAGGAGCCAGATTAGGCGGTTCGGGCATCTGGGCCATCAGGATGCCAACCGAACGCCACCCTAAGGAGGTGTTTCAGACTTGTCCGACCAGTAGGAGGCCACGGGGAAGACCTAGGACACCTTGGGAAGAAGCTCTGTCATCCGGGGGGAGCTCAAACTAAAGCCGCTCTTCCTCCACATGGAGAGGAACCAGATGAGGTGGTTCAGGCATCTGGTCAGGATGCCACCTGAATGCCTCCCTAGGGAGGAGTTTCGGGCAAGTCCGACCGGTATGAGCCCACGGGGAAGACCCAGGACACATTGGGGAGACTATGTCTCCCGGCTGGCCTAGGAACGCCTCGGGATCCCCCGGGAGGAGTTGGACAAAATGGCTGGGGAGAGGGAAGTCTGGGCTCCCCTGCTTAGACTGCAGCCCCCACAACCCTACCTCGGATTAGCGGAAGAAGATGGATGGATGGATGGATGGATGGATGGGGAAAAGACCGTTCTGCAGCTGAGGCCCTGAACGCATCACGTCTATGCTCCTGACAATCATTGGTACTTTAACTTTGATTATCTTGCAGTCATGCAGTGACCTAATACTCCTGATTAGAACTCCACACAAGTCAACAACATCAACAAAGCTCAGCTTTGTGCATTCACGCACAGCATAAAACGTTTGGTGGACAAAATGAGACCACCATGGTGTACTGGGCATGATGTTAAAGTGCATCCGGCAGTGGACGCTCCTCTATGGGGTGTTGGAGCACCTTGAAGTGAACCCCTTTACTACTGGTACCCCAGGTGACCCTTGGCAAAGGCCTAGTACCTGACTGCCCCATAGCCATGGGATGCGGGGAAGACCTCAACGGCGGACCAGGCGGAAGACGGTAGATTTAAGAACCACAATCCCGTAAGAAGTCGTCTTGGACTCCATGCCAATGGACCCTGACCCGATTTTGTCGAGGATCGTGCGGTGACTGTCTGTGCACCAGTCTACCCACGTAAAACAAAGTCACGCACAGGCATCCTCCATAAAGGGATACACCCCTACCAGGAGAATCGTCATACTCGTTCGAATAACCGCCCATGATGACACTACGGTGAGTTCAAGAACCGTCAAAATTACTTGGACAAAGCGATCATCAGTGAAGCATACACACAAACATATTAACCAGTGGGCTTTCTCCCAATCGGGAAGATTTGTGTCCTCAAACTACGATTATGTCCTCCAACCACCATTCAGATCCACAAGCAGTCTAATGGGGTGTTATCATCCACCCTCCCCAGTCCTTGGGACCGCGGTCTCCCTAATTGTAATGTGAGAGCAAATGTACCTGCAATAATCCTCCACGTTACGTTATCATCATGTTTCATTTCGACATGGACCTTTTAAATGTCAGCAAGCCTCATAAAGTCCTCAAGCTGTGTACTCAGTCAGGGCGTTATTGCAGGGGCGACCGTGAGAACCATTAGGGTGCAGCTCTAAAACCTACACGAGGTAAATTGCGTTTAAGCCAAATCCATATTTAGTGCACACGCAGGGTCCCCCCCCTCACATCTCTATTATGGCCAGCCCGGCTTTTTCCAAGGAGCAATTAGTGCAGCCTCGTCACGCGTCTCCACAAAGTTGTGTCTTCTGCTGTGCTCCCACATCAGGGTTAGTACAGATATGGCAGAGAATCCCCACTTTTCATTGGGAACCATCCGATATTTCTGGGTTACCAAGGACTACTTCTTCCATGGGCCTTGGTATATTGTGTGAAAGGGTCATTGGTATGTGGTCCCACTAGGAATCTGGAAGTATTTACCACTTCCACAGATGTATCCCGTGAAAAACCATCCGACCGGAACTCTCTAATAACTAAAGTTCCTTGGGTGAATAATGTATACTCACTGCACAGGTATGTTTTAGTGCTTACTGACAGATAGAAGTAAGAACTTTACACTGCTTTATGTTAGAAATGGCAACAGCGGTGGGTGAATGTCCCTTATAGAAGAAGATAGAGACAAAGAAGAAGCTTCTCAACTACGGGGTCGGCACAGACTACAGTGGCGGACCTGCGCAAATTTTCAAGACTTACGTAGATCCTGAATACACATCAGTTAAGTGAAAGTTCAAGTACCAAAGATTGTCACACACACTAGGTGTGGTGAAATGTGTCCTCTGCATTTGACCCATTCCCTTGTTCACCCCCTCGGAGGTACCGGGAGCCGTGGGCAGCCGTGGTGGCCGCGCCCGGGAATTTTTGGGGTGATTCAACCCACAAATCCAACCCTTGATGCTGAGTGCCAAGCCGGGAGGTAACAGGTCCCATTTGTATAGTCTTTGGTATGACTGGCCGTCAGGGTTAGTACAGAGATGATAGAGAATTCCCACTTTTCATTGGGAACCATCCGATATTTCTGGGTTAACAAGGACTACTTCTTCCATGAGCCTTGGTATATTGTGTGAAAGGGTCATTGGTATGTGGTCCCACTAGGAATCTGGAAGTATTTACCACTTCCACAGATGTATCCCGTGAAAAACCATCCGACCGGAACTCTCTAATAACTGAAGTTCCTTGGGTGAATAATGTATACTCACTACACCGGTATGTTTTAGTGCTTACTGACAGATAGAAGTAAGAACTTTACACTGCTTTATGTTAGAAATGGCAACAGCGGTGGGTGAATGTCCCTTATAGAAGAAGATAGAGACAAAGAAGAAGTTTCTCAACTACGGGGTCGGCACAGACTACAGTGGCGGACCTGCGCAAATTTTCAGGACTTACGTAGATCCCAAATACACATCAGTTAAGTGAAAGTTCAAGTACCAATGATTGTCACACACACTAGGTGTGGTGAAATTTGTCCTCTGCATTTGACCCATCCCCTTGTTCACCCCCTCGGAGGTACGGGGGGCCGTGGGCAGCCGTGGTGGCCGCGCCTGGGAATTTTTGGGGTGATTCAACCCACAAATCCAACCCTTGATGCTGAGTGCCAAGCAGGGAGGTAGCAGGTCCCATTTGTATAGTCTTTGGTATTACTCGGCCGTCAGAGTTAGTACAGAGATGGTAGAGAATTCCCACTTTTCATTGGGAACCATCCGATATTTCTGGGTTAACAAGGACTACTTCTTCCATGAGCCTTGGTATATTGTGTGAAAGGGTCATTGGTATGTGGTCCCACTAGGAATCTGGAAGTATTTACCACTTCCACAGATGTATCCCATGAAAAACCGTCCGACATGAACTCTCTAATAACTGAAGTTCCTTGGGTGAATAATGTATACTCACTACACCGGTATGTTTTAGTGCTTTCATGGTGGGTTTACTGACAGATATAAGTAAGAACTTTACACTACTTTATATCAGAAATGGCAACAACGGGGGATGAATTTCCCATAAAAAAAGATAGAGAAAAAGAAGCTTATCGACTACAGTGTTTTGCCACGAACTACAATAGCGGACACGCGCACATTTTCAGAACTTACGCAGATCCCAAATACACATCAGTTAAGTTAAAGTTCAAGTACCAATGATTTTCACACATATTAGGTGTGGTGAAATTTGTCCTCTGCATTCGGCCCTTGTTCACCCCCTGGGAGGTGAGGGGAGCAGTGGGCAGCAGCGGTGGCTGCGCTCGGGAATCGTTTTTGGGGATTTAGCCCCCAATTCCAACCCTTGATGTTGAGTGCCAAGCAGGGAGCTAATGGGTCCCATTTTTATAGTCTTTGGTATGACTCGGCCGTCAGGGTTAGTACAGAGATGGCAGAGAATCCCCACTTTTCATTGGGAATTATCCGATATTTCTGGGTTACCAAGGACTACTTCTTCCATGAGCCTTGATTCATTGTGTGGAAGGGTCATTGGCATGTGGCCCCACTAGGAATCTGGAAGTATTTACCACTTCCACAGATGTATCCCGTGAAAAACCGTCCGACCCGAATTCTCTAATAACTAAAGTCCCTTGGGTGAATAATGTATACTCACTACACCGGTATGTTTTAGTGCTTTCATGGCGGGTTTACTGACCGATATAAGTAACAACTTCACACTATTTTATATCAGAAATGGCAACAGCAGAGGGTGAATGTCCCATAACAAGAAGATAGAGGAAAATAAGCTTATCGACTACGGTGTTGCCACGGACTACAGTGGCGGATGCATTCAAAATTTCAGGACTTACGCAGATCCCGAATATACATCAGTTAAGTTAAGTTAAAGTTCAAGTACCAATGATTGTCACACACACTAGGTGTGGTGAAATGTGTCCTCTGCATTTAACCCATCCCCTTGTTCACCCCCTGGGAGGTGAGGGGAGCAGTGGTCAGCAGCGGTGGCTGCGCCCGGGAATCGTTTTTGGGGATTCAACCCCCAATTCTAACCCTTGATGTTGAGTGCCAAGCAGGGACGTAAAGGGTCTCATTTTTATAGTCTTTGGTATGACTCGGCCGTCAGGGTTAGTACAGAGATGGCAGAGAATCCCCACTTTTCATTGGGAATTATCCGATATTTCTGGGTTACCAAGGACTGCTTCTTCCATGAGCCTTGATTCATTGTGTGGAAGGGTCATTGGCATGTGTTCCCACTAGGAATCTGGAAGTATTTACCACTTCCACAGATGTGTCCCGTGAAAAACCGTCCGACCCGAATTCTCTAATAACTAAAGTCCCTTGGGTGAATAATGTATACTCACTACACCGGTATGTTTTAGTGCTTTCATGGCGAGTTTACTGACATATATAAGTAAGAACTTTACACTACTTCATGTTAGAAATGGCAACAGCGGAGGATGAATGTCCCGTAACAAAAAGATAGAGACAAAGAAGCTTATCGACTACAGTTTCGGCATGGACTACAGTGGCGGATGCATGCAAATTTTCAGGACTTACGCAGATCCCAAATACACATCAGTTAAGTTAAAGTTCAAGTACCAATGATTGTCGGGCAGTATAGCTCGGTTGGTAGCGTGGCCGTGCCAGCAACTTGAGGGTTGCAGGTTCGATCCCCGCTTCAGCCATCCTAGTCACTGCCGTTGTGTCCTTGGGCAAGACACTTTACCCACCTGCTCCCAGTGCCACCCACACTGGTTTAAATGTAAAAACTAGATATTGGGTTTCACTATGTAAAGCGCTTTGAGTCACTGGAGAAAAAGCGCTATATAAATATAATTCACTTCACTTCACTTCACACACACACTAGGTGTGGTGAAATTGGTCCTCTGCATTTAACCCATACCCTGTGTTGGCTTCAAACTTGTGTCGGTTTGTTGTGTCGGCTTCAAACTCGCACAGGAAAGAGATTGAACCCTTCTGATTAAAAGTTCCGCAAATACTTTTTCTGACTGCTCCGGTTTTGTTTTTACGAGCCTTCAGAGAACCGCTGCGCTGATGCTGCTGCACTGCTGCCGTCTCAAGATGGCCGCTTAAAAGCAGGGAGCACCAGCGTGAGCACACAATGCAGAGAAGGTAGGTACTGTGCGGGTAAAGATATGTCGACTGGGTGAAAGAAGGAGGCTCCAGTTTGACTCCGGGATAAAGAGAAGGTAGGTAAAGTGCAGGTAAAGATATGTTGTCTGGGTGATGGCAGGAAGCACCAGCATGTATGGGTGACAGAAAGAAGGACCAGCGTGACCCCAGGATGCAGGGATGGTAGGTAATGTGCAGGTAAAGATATGTTGAATGGGTAAAGGCAGGAAACACCGGCAAAAGTCGGTCCCGTCCATCGCTGCTTGCAGCTTTAATTATTATAATTATTTACATAATTATAATAATACGCGCAGGCAGACAGGTTAAATAGTGTGCGGCGTTAGAGCCCGCAGAGCAGCAGGGGTGTGTGGACAGCAGAGCGGCCGAGAGGGCAGGTCATCTCCCAGGACAGCTGACGTGGGCAAACAACAGAGTTGGATTTGTGCCAGCAGTCGGCTTAGAGAATGACTTTCAGAGGAGAAGCTTCAACCCCCCCCCCCCCCCCCCCCCCCCCCACCGCACCCCCCTCTCTCGCTCTCTCTCTCTCGCTTTCTCTCCCCATCAAAGTCTGCTCTAACACCAGCGGTGTGTATTCCACCCCGAAATAGAGCCGGGGTATTTTGCGTGCAATAATTACACACGTGAGTTTGTGAGCTTTGATGGTCTGTCGGTTGCGTTAATAAGACGTGTTTTTGAGTGAGTGAAGACGGATGAACTCCGCCGACCTTGAGCTCCACGACGACAGCTGCACCCGGCCTGCGTCGCGGGCACCTCTCGCGGCCAGGCGCCCGGGTCAGGGCCCCTCATCGGTGAGGGCTAGGGGGCTCCAGTGACAGCAGGCAATTAAATGTGAGGCGGCGATGCGACCTCCTCCTGTGGAACAAAAACAAAGGGGAAAGTTCATAAAGCGTGCAATTAGAGCGGCCCGCGGGCCGGATGC
The DNA here is from genome assembly GCF_033978795.1 of Nerophis ophidion. Classification (NCBI taxonomy): domain Eukaryota; kingdom Metazoa; phylum Chordata; class Actinopteri; order Syngnathiformes; family Syngnathidae; genus Nerophis; species Nerophis ophidion. The sequence goes on along the minus strand of NC_084619.1, from coordinate 63,801,378 downwards.
GGCACTTTGAGGTTTTCAATGTGTTCTACAAAACCCCAAACCAGGGTGTGACCGTTCCTCACTGCCGTGCGGGTTCAATGGACCACCAAGGAAGGACATCTTGCTTGAGCAGGTTTGACTCTTGTTTATTTTGCAATAAAAAAAAAGTATTTTGCGCCGTCGTCGCTCCCATTGCTCGCTCCTCCGTGTTGCCGTCTTGCTCTCTCTCGCTTCCGCTCTTCATCCGCTATGTCCTCCTCAGCTTCTGCCCCGTTCTCTCCTCCTTCTCCCCTTTTATACATTGAGAGGAGATAAGTTAATTGTGTACTGGTGCGCGATCCACGCACCTGAACTTGCCTCCGCCTCCTTGCCGCCATCTTGGGCCGGGCTGCAGCATGCCCTGCCGCTCCGTCGGACCGTCGGCTCCGCCTCTACACACAGGGAAGTCGGCACCTTGTGTAAATGGTAAATAAAAACAGAATACATCCATCCATCCATCCATTTTCTTCCGCTTATCCCAGGTCGGGTGGCGGGGGCAGCAGCCTAAGCAGGGAAGTCCAGACTTTCCTCTCCCCAGCCACTTCGTCCAGCTCCTCCTGTTCCCAGGCCGGCCGGGAGACATAGTCTTCCCAACGTGTCCTGGGTCTTCCCCGTAGCCTCCTATCGGTCAGACGTACCCTAAAGACCTCCCTAGGGAGGCATTCGGGTGGCATCCTTTACTTTGAGCCCCATACCTATCTCTAAGGGAGAGCCTTAGGGGGCTCATTTCAGCCACTTGTACCCGTGATCTTGTCCTGTCGGTCATAACCCAAAGTTCATGACCATAGGTGAGGATGAGAACGTAGATCGAAAAAAAATTGAGAGCTTTGCCTTCCGGCTCAGCTCCTTCTTCACCACAATGGATCAATACAGTGTCCGAATTACTGAAAATGCTGCACCGATCCATCTTTTTCAACTTATATTCAATTGAATAGACCGCAAAGACAAGATACTCAACGTTCGAACTGGAAAACCTTGTTAGTTTTTGTATCAAAAAAGCCGGCACGGGTGGCAAAAAAGACTGAAAAAAGTTGAGGATTTGCTCATCAAAAACTTATTCGGAACATCCCACAGGTGAACGGGCTAATTGGGAACAGGTGGGTGCCATGATTGGGTATAAAAGCAGCGTCCATGAAATGCTCAGTCATTCACAAACAAAGACGGGGCGAGGGTCACCACTTTGTCAACAAATGCGTAAACAAATTGTTTAAGAACAACATTTCTCAACCACCTTTTGCAAGGAATTTAGGGATTTCACCATCTACGGTCCGTGATGTCATCAAAATGTTCAGAGAATCTGGAGAAATCACTGCAGGCAAGCCATAATATTACGAACCATTCGATCCCTCAGGTTGTACTGCATCAAAAAGCGACATCAGTGTGTAAAGGATATCACCACATGGGCTCTGGAACACTTCAGAAAACCACTGTCAGTAACTACACTTGGTCGTTACATCTGTAAGTGCAAGTTAAAACTCTACTATGCAAAGCCAAAGCCATTTATCAACAACACCCGGAAACGCCGCCGGCTTTGCTAGGCCCGAGCTCATCAAAGATGGACTGATGCGAAGTGGAAAAGTGTTCTGTGATATCCTTTACACATTAGTGTGTAAAGGATATCACCACGTGGGCTCAGGAACACTTCAGAAAACCACTGTCAGTAACTACACGTCGTCGCTACATCTGTAAGTGCAAGTTAAAACTACTATGCAAAGCCAAAGCCATTTATCAACAACACCCGGAAACGCCGCCGGCTTCGCTGGGCCCGAGCTCATCAAAGATGGACTGATGCGAAGTGGAAAAGTGTTCTGTGATATCCTTTACACATCAGTGTGTAAAGGATATCACCACATGGGCTCAGGAACACTTCAGAAAACCACTGTCCGTAACTACACTTGGTCGTTATCTCTGTAAGGGCAAGTTAAAACTCTGCAATGCAAAGCCAAAGCCATTTATCAACAACACCCAGAAACGCTGCGAACTTCGCTAGGCCCGAGCTCATCAAAGATGGACTGATGCGAAGTGGAAAAGTGTTCTGTGCACTGGTGAGTGCACATTTCAAATTATATTTGGAAACTCTTGACGTTGTGTCCTTCGGAACAAAGGTGAAAAGAACCATACGGACTGTTCTAGGCGCAAAGTGTAAAAGCCAGCATCTGTGATGGTATTGGGGTGTATTATTGCCCAAATCATGGGTAACTTACACATCTGTGAAGGCACCATTAATGCTGAAAGGTACATACAGGTTTTTGGAGCAACATATGTTGCCGTCCAAGCACCGTTATCATGGACGCCCCTGCTTATTTCAGCAAGACAATGTCAAGCCACGTGTTACATTTCATTGTAAAAGAGTGCAGGTACTAGACCGGCAAACACACATACTGTAAAGCAGATGTTTACAGCTAAATGTATATTTATAATTTATAAACCTTGGCCCGCCCAGACATATTTGTTTTCTCTTAATGCGTTCCCCCGAGTCAAAGTCAAAGAGGTTCTGTAGCCGCGCAGTACAACTGCCACCATTATACGGCTGCTGTTCTTACACGGGACTTAAAGTGAACCCTGGGGGCAACGTGGGGCCATGTAATTCATCACGCTGATTGTCCTTGGTCTGCACAAATGGAACTGAACGAGAGCTCAAAATAAATGTACAATAAGGCGCAGAATGGGAGGATAGAGAGGGCTTTGGATTTTATCGCACAAGACACTGCAGAACTGGCACGTGCACACATAGGGCCCTATGGGTGCTTGAGCCCCTGCCCTTTTTTGCCTGTGGTTATTTTTTTGTTTTTTTTCTTTAAACAACATTCATAAATTCCTGTTAGGGATGTAAAAAAACAAAACAAAACAAAAAACCGCGGTACAAAAACTCCACGTTTTCTCGTAATACCGAGCCTGCCACTTCCGCCAGAGAGAGAGAGAGGGCAAGTGAGTGAGTAAGTGAGAGGATGGAGAGCCAACTGCGGCCTGAGGAGACGTGACAGTGGAGCAACTTGAACCTGTGAGTTATGGTCTAGTCGCCGTCCACTTATTCAGCGTCTAATATGGGTAATATTTCAGAAAAACGCTGTATTGTTCTATTATTCAATGTGTCAGCTTCTGTTTTTGCCGGACGTCGGAGCACAGTGCATCAATTGAGCACGGCACATCTATTCCGCACACAGCAGAGCAAATTGTGCGGGACAGGAAGTAGTGTACAAAATACAAAATAAAACACCGGGTTAATTTTCAAAATAAAATGCACCGTGTTTACGGCGGTTCACATTTCTCTCACAGTAGAGGTTTAGATATAAAGTTGTATTGCGCTTCAGTTGTTTAGTCTGAGCATTAAGTGAGAAAGACCATGAGTTACAACTTGATGGTGTTTTCATTAAGTTAAGGGAAGAAGGACAGATTTTCACATTGAAGTTTTTCCATTTGGGTATTTTTTTTTTTTTTTTCTCGAAGTTCATGTTGCACTGTTCAATTTTCAATATTAAAGTGCTTATCTTTAACAATAAAATAACCTAATAATGCTTTTCATGTCTTCCAAGCCTATGATAATGTGAATTAACTCATTATGACAATAATTTGTTGACACAAATCACGTTTACCTACAAAGGACACACAGCTAAGTAGTTAGCATCCTATTAGCAAATTTAATTTTACATTAATTTCCATATTGTGTAAAGGACCAAAAATAAATTCCTGCCCTTTTCTGACTTGAGCCCCTGCCCCGCTATAATCATGTGCACGTCCCTGTTGCAGAAGCCATATTCAACGTGAATTAATCCGTGGAAAACCTTCTCTGCAGGCCTAACATAAATCATGATCATAAATTAATAAGTTATTTTAGTTTTTAATTTACTTACCATCAATACACAAAAGCAATTATCATATTGTCTTCATGTCATCTAAGGCTAAAGTGTTGCTTGTTTTTTTGTTTTTTTTCGTTAGAGCTTGCCAATTGACAGCTCCTTTTAGTTCCTATTTCCAGAATTGTTTTTACTACTGAATTGGAGTCTTATGGCCACCTATGTGGACACTTATACTGCCATCTGGTGTTGTCAGAAGAGTATACCATACAATGGAATTTAGAAAAAAAAAAAAGAATTAACATGTCACTAAACATGAAGTACACGTTTGTGTAATTACGGACTAAGTACATCATATAAAAAGATGATTTTTAGTTTTTATTCTAAATTAGGGTCCAATAAACCCAAATAGCAAAGAGAAATTTAAAAAAAAGGATCTAAACCTGGGGTCACCAACCAGGTCGCCCGTAAGGACCAGATGAGTCGCCCGCTGGCCTGTTCAAAAAATAGCTCAAATAGCAGCACTTACCAGTGAGCTGCCTCTATTTTTTTAATTGTATTTATTTACTAGCAAGCTGGTCTCGCTTTGCTCGACATTTTTAATTCAAAGAGAGACAAAACTCAAATAGAATTTGAAAATCCAAGAAAATATTTTAAAGACTTGGTCTTCACTTGTTTAAATAAATTCATTTATTTTTTTACTTTGCTTCTTATAACTTTCGGAAAGACAATTTTAGAGGAAAAAAACAACAACCTTGAAAATGATTCCTTCCTCTTCTTTCCTGACAATTTAAATCAGTGTTCAAGTATTATTTTTTTTTATTGTAAAGAATAATAAGTAAATTTGAATTTAATTCTTCATTCTAGCTTCTGTTTTTTTGACGAAGAATATTTGTGAAATATTTCTTCAAACTTATTATGATTAAAATCCCCCCAAAAATATTCTGGCAAATCTAGAAAATCTGTAGAATCAAATTTAAATCCTATTTCAAAGTATTTTGAATATATTTTAAAATTTGTGTTCTGGAAGAAATAATGATTTGTCTTTGTTAGAAATATAGCTTGGTCCAATTTGTTATATATTCTAACAAAGTGCAGATTGGATTTTAACCTATTTAAAACATGTCATCAAAATTCTAAAATTAATCTTAATCAGGAAAAATTACTAATGATGTTCCACAAATTATTTTTTGAATTTTTTCAAAAAGATTCGAAGTAGCTAGTTTTTCTCTTCATTTTTTTCGGTTGAATTTTTAAATTTAAAGAGTCGAAATTGAAGATAAACTATGTTTCAAAATTGTATTTTCATTTTTTTTAGTGTTTTTTCCTCTCTTAAACCATTCAATTAAGTGTTTTTTTCATCATTTATTCTCTACAAAAAACATTCGGTAAAAGAGAAAAAAATGTACGACCGAATGACAGACAGAAATACCCATTTTTTTAATATATATATATATATATGGATTTATTTATTAAAATTAAATTGAGCAAATTGTCTTTTTCTGGCAATTTATTTAAGTGTGTATCAAACTGGTAGCCTTTCGCATTAATCAGTACCCAAGAAGTAACTCTTGGTTTCAAAAAGGTTGGTGACCCCTGATTTAAACAAACAGTTTGGGCCTTGAGAGGGTAAAACACTCTCTACCTCTAACAACCAAAAAGCTGTGAAAATGAGGATGCTGGGTTCCAAATTTAAATTATTTACTGAACCTGTGTGAGCCTATGGCTTTGCGCTCTGTGTATATATATATATATATATATATATATATATATATATATATATTTATATATATATATATATATATATATATACTGTATATATATATGTATATATATGCATATATATATATACATATATGTATATATATATATGTATGTATATATATATACATATATATATATACATATATATATATATATATATATATATATATATATATATATATGTATATATATATATATATATATATACATATATATATAAATGGGTTGTACTTGTATACCGCTTTTGTACCTTCAAGGTACTCAAAGCGCTTTGACACTACTTCCACATTTACCCATTCACTTCCACATTTACCCATTCACACACTGATGGAGGGAGCTGCCATGCAAGGCGCTAACCAGCACCCATCAGGAGCAAGGGTGAAGTGTCTTGCTCAGGACACAACGGACATGACAGGGTTGGTACTAGGTGGGAATTGAACCAAGGACCCTTGGGTTGCGCACGGCCACTCTTCCACTGCGCCACACCGTCCCTATATATATATATATATATATATATATATATATATATATATATATATATATATATATATATATATATATATATATATATATATATATATATATATCATTCTATTTCAGTTACTTTATTGAGTTTACAACCCCCTGGCGCGCGCTGATTTGTCCTGTTTTTGTACTTTTTTGGATGATTATTATTTCTCCATTGTTTGTAAATGTTGCAGTTTTCAAATAAGGGTTATATAATAAGGTTTTATAAAATTCCCAAAAAAAAGAAAAAATAATAATAATTTATAAATAAATAAATAAAAAAAATAAAAATTAAAAATAAAATAAAAATGGTCATGTAAAGCAGAGCAATATGCCCATCAGCAATGCATTGTGGGTAATGTAGAAAAATCCCAACCCCTTCATAGTGACTTGTGCCATCATGACCTCCTCATGAACGGAATAAACGATGAGGTGGAACAAAAATCCTACAAAAATGCCTGCCAGCCAATAGTCTACGGATGTTAACGCTCACATCCGATCTCCATCTTTCTCCTCTACCCCCCCCCCCCCCCCGCCCCCCTTTTTACACAGGCTCACCTACCGAACAGGACAAGACACGGCGAACTGCGACACCTGTCGAAACAGCGCATGCATCATTTACAGGTGGGTCCCTAAGCTGCAGGTGTGCCTCATTAATTCTGCATTTATTGCTGCTTTTGCATGATGATGAGTGTTCCGTGTGCCCGAGTGTGCTTGCAGACAAAAAAAAAAATAAATGGTTGTTTTCGTCTACAACATATATAGTAATGATAGGGGTCGGTCAGAGTTATTCAACCGACGGCGTATGGGCCAAACCTGGCCCGTGGACGACCGCAGACCAAAACGTGGGCCGCCAAAACAATTTTGCATTTAAGCCTTTGAAATAGCAAATCATTACTTTCACATAGAAAAACGCAATGTTGACGTTTTTGGTTGTTTTTGCAGTAAAAGCAATAAAAACACGTGTGCACCTCTGTTATATAGACGATCTTTGACTCGGGTCTTTTCAGTAGGTCCTTTTTTTTAGCATGTATAATATTTTGCTGATGTTTTGGTACTAGATCCTTTGCTATATAAAAGATCCTGTTGGATGGAGGATCTTTAACTTGGGGTTTTTCAGTAGGTTGTTAAAAAAACAAAGCACTCCAGTCACGTGGAAGATCTTTGACTGGTGTTTTTTTGCAGTTGGTCCTTTAGAAGAGCAAAGTGCTCCTGTAATACAGATCAGTGGTCCCCAACCACCGGGCCGCAGCTCGATTGGTACCGGGCCGCAGAATAATTTTTTATTATTATTATTTTCATTATTTTTTTAATTAAATTAACATAAAAAACACAAAATACACTTACAATTAACGCAACAACCCAAAAAACCTCCCTTTTTCATTACAAAAAAAAAAAAAGGTGAGAAACAGGGAGGGGGGTGAGGAAAAAAAAAATCCGTCTATGCCTGGGCCCCCGGAGAGGGGGTCCAGACTGAGGCCAAGGAAGAAGAAAAAACAACCTCTTAGCCATAGCACACAAAAACACGAGTGTATGAGGGAAACATCAAACAACAAAGTATGCAAAGGACATTAAAGACAATAAAGGAGCAGAGCTGATGTAACCAGCCACTAAAGTAAAACAAACAAACAAACAAAATAAAAAAATAAAAACAAATAGATTGTGGTGGCCTCTGCGGTGTTCCATGTCATTGTCTGCTGGCGACAGGTGATCACATACAAAGGCCCACCTGGGCCATCCACACATCCGGCACCCTCCTCCACGTCATCCCTAGTCGACATTGCCCTGACTTCTTGCGGGGAAAATACGTCATCATTGACGTTCGGGACCCCATGCTGCTTTTTAAACTCTGTTTGTTCGCCAAAGATGTGAGGAAAAAATGCTTTCACGGGTCCTGAATCCTCAACACAACACACCTGTTAACTTAGTGTTTCAACATAGATATTCCTCTTCATCTCCATCCATCTTTCAATAAGATATTTCCTCTCTGCCTCCTCAGTGAATGCAGTGTTTCTCGCTGACCTAGATTGAGGGTTTTTTTGTTTTTTTTTTGGAACACAAAAGAGAAAAGATCACAGCGCAACTACAGAGATGAATATTTAGTGTTTCATCTCTCGTTCTGCAGGATGTTTATAACACGGTGTTGCCTCTGACAAAATGGTAAATTAGATTATACCGCTGTCAGAGAGCTATTAATTACCGTACTTTATTACCGGGGTTGCGGTTTGCAGGAGTGGCTCCTTGTAATGAGAGATGTTTGTAATATTTTGCCGGGTCTCGCAGTTGTAAGGTTACCAAATTATTTAGAAACAGCCTTTAGTGTGATGCATTGGGCTGTGAAACAATCGGCGTCCATCTTCAACGTGTAATTTTCCCGAAGCAAGATAAGGAAAAGACGGTGCTGCATTCTCTACATGTGTTGAAACCCAACAACCGTGGGCCACGAAGGCTTCCTGGCCCAATGTAGACCCCGTATTTGGTCTAGAACAGAGATAGACAACTGTTCTGAAGGCAACGTTTTCAGAAAGTTATTGACTTAGGTCCTGTCATTTCACCAATATTCTTATTTTATCTATAATAGTAACAACAATGTGGCCCTTTTACTGAATATAACGTGTTAAATTGTATGCTGTTTTGCCTACAACGAACGTAATTTTGAGTTAAAAGTGGTGCTGAGGAACATTCTAGGCTTAATGCTAACGTTAGCCGAGTTAGCATTAGCACGGTGACCCGCTAGAGTTTATTTTTATTTATCTCCTTCATTGATGTGCATTATGAACGGTACACAATTATAACTCAATTATTCAATTTAAATTCACACAACAATGCCTGAAAAGAGCAGGATGAAGTAAAATCTTATAGTCTCCTGCCCCCTATGACATAAGGTATTTACGTTAATAGCCGGCGCTAATTTAAAACCTCTTCTCACACCTGCGCTTAATCAAAGCATGCGGTAAAGGTAAGCAGGCGCTAATAACGTTAAAACCCCTTCTCAAGCTGCGCTTACCAATGGCAAGTAGTAAAAAAATGAGTATGATAAAATAAAACAAATTAAATTAAAAAAAATTCTGTGGCAGCGGCGCGGTGGTTGTGGACCGATGCTCTACAGCACGTCATCGCGGCGTGGCGTGGCGAAGTGGGAGAGTGGCTGTGCGCAACCCGAGGGTCACTGGTTCAAATCCCACCTAGAACCAACCTCGTCACGTCCGTTGTGTCCTGAGCAAGACACTTCACCCTTGCTCCTGATGGGTGCTGGTTGGCGCCTTGCATGGCAGCTCCCTCCATCAGTGTGTGAATGTGTGTGTGAATGGGTAAATGTGGAAGTAAGTGTCAAAGCGCTTTGAGTACCTTGAAGGTAGAAAAGCGCTATACAAGTACAACCCATTTATAATCTCAATATCTTTACATTTTGACATCACAAAATCCTTCCATCCATCCATTTCTTACGTTTATCCGAGGTTGGGTCACGGGGGCAGCAGCCTAAGGAGGGAAGCCCAGACGTCCCTCTCCCCAAACTACTTTGTCCAGCTCTTGCCGGTGGATCCCGAGGCGTTCCCAGGCCAGCCGGGAGACAAAGTCTTCCCAACGAGAGACAAATGATTGGGTTTTGTCAGATTTTGTTGCATCAAAGCAATGAAAACAGTCAGATTCCTCATCGGTACGAACCCTGGGTGTTTGGTTTTCGGAGAGATTATGACGTTGCTCTGTGATGCGTGGGTGACAGGCAGCTAGTCCATCCATCCATCTTCTCGCACTTTCCGAGATTGTCTTGCGTTGGCATTAATCAAAGCTTCCCCCTCTCCGACTGCTTCATTCAGCTCCTCCAGAGAAACCTCGAGTTGTCGCAGGCCAACTGACAGACATGATCTCGCCAAAGTGTCATGGCTCTTCCCAGGGGCCTCTTATTGGTCGACCTCCCCAGAGAGGCTTCCGGGTGACATTCTGACCAGAGGCTTGAGTCACCTCTAAGGGATACACCCTCCACAGAGAAAACTCATTTTGGCTGCTAGTACCCACCATCTTGTCCTATTGCTCACTACCACACCGGTAAGGGTAAGAACGTAGATCGACCATTAAAATGAGAGCCTTAACTTCCGGCTGTGCACTGCAATCTTTGCAGAATCTCATCCCCAACTCGAAGATAGCACTGAACCTTCTTTCCGGGCGATAATCGTAGACCCGGACTCAAAGGTGCTGATTCTCATTCCAGTAGCTTCACACTCTGCAGCAAACTGTCATGATCCGTGTGTTATATTCTGTTGGTTTTGTACTCCCTTAGTTCCTGTTTTTGTGCACCCTTGTTTGTTTTTAGTTAGCATGGATGCTTATTGTTTCCACCTGTCTCTGATTGGTGCTCGGGACGCTCCAATGTTTTCCGAGCTCTAATCAGAGGGACTATTTAAGCCTGCCTTTGCCGGTCAGTCGGCCTAGCTTCATTGTTTGCTTCATGCCACAGTTAGGTGAGTAATTCTTATCTCTAGTCTATGACAAGAGTTAGCTTTAGCGTCTAGTGCGATCGGCACATGGTCCCTTTGGCTTGTTTTCTGTTTTTTGTACTTCTTTGATTTGTGAGGAATAAATCATGTTCCTACCTTAACGCCTTGTCCGGAGTTGTCCGTCTGCATCCTGGGGGAAGGAACCACGAACCATATATACACGTGTACATGTGTATATATGTACAGCATGTGTGTATATATATATATATATATATATATATATATGTGTGTATATATATATATATATATATATATATATATATATATGTGTGTATATATATATATATATATATATATACATATATGTATATGTGTTTATGTGTATGTGTGTATACATGTATGTGTATATATATGTATGTGTATATTATATATGTATATGTGTATATATAGATATATGTGTATGTATATATGTATGTGTATATGTATATATGTATGTGTACATGTGTATATATTTACACTGTGTATATGTATATATATTTATGTGTATAAATGTATGTATATATTTATGTATGTGTACATGTGCATAGATGTAGAGTATGTGTATATGTATATATGTGTTCATATATACAAAAATTACGCTGTTTTCCAAAGTTGGAATTGCCACAAAACACCACTCGGCAGCCAATTTGTCCCATTTCATGTGTTTGGTAAACCTCAACGGATGGGGCCATATTGATCCCCCTCTTACCGTGTACAGCAGTGGTCCCCAACCTTTTTGTATCCGCGGACCGGTCAACGCTTAATAATTTGTCCCGCGGCCCGGGGGGATCCTTTTTTTTTTTTTTGTCATGAAAAAGGGACGTTTTTGTCATGAAAAAGGGGGGGTTTTGTGGTTAGTGCACTATTTGTACGTTTATATTGTTTTTTATGTTGATTTAATAATTATTATTATTATTTTTATTTTTTTAAATAAAAATTAATAAAAAATTCTTCTGCGGCCCGGTACCAATCGGGCCCGGTGGTTGGGGACCACTGGTATACAGTATAGTATGAAGTGCACATTTTGAACAATAATAATGCAAAGAAGGCGCAGATGAAGCGGAATGTGCCGGCGAGCACACCAGTCGGAGTCCCCTCAATCATCAAAATAAAACGTGTGTGTGAGTGTGTGTGTGTGTGTCTGTGTGTGTGTGTGTATATATATATGTATATGTGTGCATTTGTGATTTGTATGCTTGGCATCCCTGATCTACATGGTTGGATTACACTTCTGCTCTGTCAGAGATCATCTATGCGACAGGAGTGCTGTGGTATTTTGCAGTCGGAGTCATCAAAATAAAATGCGTGAACAATCTTTGTTTATACGTTATAAATGCAATTTTTGCGGGAGTGATTAATGGCATGCATTAACTTTGCCTGCCCTAAAGTGTTGGGTGTTTTTACCATAGTTCAAACAATAAAATATTATATCTAAAAGTACAGAGCTAAATGCTTATTCCAAAGTCTTTGATTCTGTGTCTTCAATCCTTTTAGGTTAGTTTTTTTTTGTTTGTTTAACCATGACTTCTGCACGATCTCATTAATTTGGCTGAATAAGACTCTTTGGAGAAAAAACACAGATAAAAGTCCGCATGAGTCATTCGGGCGATACGAGGACCGGGAGCGCTTGGTAAGATCTCTTAACGAGGAGAAGCGAAGACTGCAAACTCCGAAGCGACTTAATTGACCAAGTGAACCCACCGATGAAGTCGCCCCGTATTCGCCAAACGCCGGTAGAGCGGGAGACCATGGGTTGAATCGTGTCTTTAAATTGTTGCCGATTTCAGCTCGTCCAACTGTTTCCTTTAAAGAGTCGTTGAACAGATCTGGCGAGCCGAGGCCATCTGTCGCCGCGCTCTCGTGCTCTGCCAAAAACGTGATGAGACCCTTTGAATTCTTTCTGCAACACAAACCCTTTAAGACTAAGGGTGGTGGGCTCAAACTGAAGCACGGCGATTTATATAGAGCACAGGTGTCCAACTCGATATCTGGCCCGCGACATCATTTTATAAATACACAATTGGGATAGGGGTGGTTTAGCTCGGTGGGTAGAGTGGCCGTGCCAGCAACTCGAGGGTTGCAGGTTCGATTCCCGCTTCTGCCCACCTAGTCACTGCCGTTGTGTCCTTGGACAAGACACTTTACCCACCTGCTCCCAGTGCCACCCACACTGGTTTGAATGTAACTTAGATATTGGGTTTCACTATGTAAAGCGCTTTGAGTCACTAGAGAAAAAGCGCTATATAAATATAATTCACTTCACTTCACATTCCTGGAATTGAAGGCGTTGTAATAATCATCAAAAATTCTGCATAGACCTGAAGACAAAGACTCTAAATCCGGGGTGTCCAAAGTGGGGCCCGCAGGTAATTTTTAACGGCCCCACAACACATTTTAAAAATATGATTGAACAATTTTAAAAACGTAAAAAGGGATATAAAGGGGAAAACTGGTGAAATGTAACAAGAAAATGTGGCAATGTTTACTCCAATAACACAAAGCTACCATGCAGGCTGTTTCTTTCTTTAAAAAATAATAATGAATCAAAATCAATGTCATTAGGAATTATTGACCCATGCCAGGCTCCAATCACGTCATGTTAAAATTTCCACTTTAGGATATTTTGGGGGGAAAATGTTGCATATTTTGTTTGCCATATAAAAAACTGAGCTGTTTTTTTTTTAAAGAAGGGCCTAAAATGAACAAACAAAAAACATAAACAACAATAAAATATAATTGACGGATAGATCTGAAATTGATCTCGAGATTATTGTGTTAAAAGTAAACAGTAAAAAAATGTATGATTTACTTTTCAACAGTTTAATGAGTAGGACCCTTTTGGATCCCCAATAATTTTAGTGTGATTTGTTTATAAGTGTTATTGCTCAAAAAATAATAATTAATTAAAATCAATGGTGATATTATTTATGGACTTCTTTAAGGCTCCAATTATTACATATTCTCCAATATTCCACTTGAAAAAATTATTGGGTGAAAATATTGCATATTTTGTGATTTTTCCATAAAAAAATGTTGTTGTTGTTTTGTGACAAAAAGAGCATAAACCTTAAATCTTTAATATCATTATATTGACAGATAGAACTAATGTTGCTCTAGAGATTTAAAACTTGAATGATAATAAAAAATAATACCGAATAATGACACATTTTTTATATTTTTTGGACCAAAACCCTCTGGAGTCCCTGGGATCAAGCCTGAGTGGAGGCTGAAATGTATATTTTCATAAATATATTGTTTTTTAAAATAAAAACTATCAAAATGGCCCCCGCTTGCTTTGATTTTTCAGTGTGCGGCCCTCAGTGGATAAAGTTTGGACACCCCTGCTCTAAACGCACTTTATTGTGCTCATTTAAGGGACGCAATTGTCGGGTTCGAACATCGATGACATCTATTAAACAAGACAAGAAGCAAGGAAATAAACAGAGACAGAATTCAATTTGGCTCAATTGAGGAGAAACGTCTGGTCTGTACTCTTGCACAGTTTCCAGCACGCTCTGGCGAAAGATTGTACGCCACCTCTTTGTATTTGGACTTTCCCTGTTTACATAACAACAGCTGTTTCCAAAGGAATGAGAGGTATGTAAACAGCCATTGTTTTCAGTCACATTAACACAAAAGGAAAAGATGCCTCTGGCATGGGCAAGACTTTGATCCCGTCTCCTCCCATCGTACACAATGGAATTGGCGCAACAAAGACAGCCTCTTCTTTATTCTTCAGGAACTCAGAGAACGGAATGTTTTTTTGATATTTTACATACAATTTTTCCGACAGCAATCCTCTGTGCAAAAGCTCGGTTGATCATCTTAGCGTGCGCTATTGAGTTTGCAGATGTTTTAGTACTGCAACCCTCTAGGACAGGGGTGACCAAATTCCCGCCGCGGGTCAAGTGCTCAATTTTTGTTTCACCTTACCACAGAACTTTCCTCTAGAACAGGGGTGTCAAACTCAAACACAGAGTGGGCCAAAGTTCAAAACTGAACAAAGCCGCGGGCCAACGTTGAACAAATTAACCTTTTAATAGGGACACAAAAGAGTTTTGCACTGAATATTAAACAAGCAAGGCTTATATAACGTTATAGTCACATACAAAATCGAGTTTCAAATTATAATAATGAGTAAAAAATATAAATGGCATATCAAATAAAATGTAAATGAAAATTGGGGGAGCGGGGTTTGGGGGAAGCGGGGTGTATATTGTAGCGTCCCGAAAGAGTTAGTGCTGCAAGGGGTTCTGGGTATTTCTTCTGTTGTGTTTATGTTGTGCTACGGTGCGGATGTTCTCCCGAAATGTGTTTGTCATTCTTGTTTGGTGTGGCCTCACAGTGTGGCGCATATTTGTAAAAGTGTTAAAGTTGTTTATACGGCCACCCTCAGTGTGACCCTTATGGCTGTTGATCAAGTATGCCTTGCATTCATTTGAGTGTGTTAAAGCCGCATACTGTATACTATGTGACTGGCCCGGCACGTTGTTTGTATGGCGGAAAAGCGGACGTGACGACAGGGGCCGTGGCCCGATTGGTACCGGGCCGCAGAATAATTTTTGATTAATTTTTATTTTAAAAAAATATATTGTTTTTTTTGGGGGGGGGTTTTCAACATAAAAAACACAATATACACTTACAATTAGTGCACCAACCACAAAAACCTCCCTTTTTCATGTCCAAAATGTCCCGTTTTCATGAAAAGAAAAAAAAAAAAAAAAAAAAAAAGGACATCCCCCCCACCCGGGCGCGGGACAAATTATTAAGCGTTGAGCGGTCCGCAGATACAAAAAGGTTGGGGACCACTTCTGTAGAGGACGCTAAAAGCAGTGCCTTCAAGGCACGCCCCCAATATTGTTGTCCGGGTGGAAATCGGGAGAAATTCGGACGAATGGTTGCCCCGGAAGATTTTCGGGAGGGGCACTGAACTTTGGGAGTCTCCGGGAAAATCGTGAGGGTTGTCAAGTATGAGTATCATCGCCTCTGTATAATGCCGGCGGGCCAACTCTAATCTTAATTTAATATTACCTCAAGGGCCAAATGAAATTACACGGTGGGCCAAATTTGGCCCACGGGCCAGAGTTTGACACCCCATGCTCTAGAAGGTCTTTTCTTTGTCCATGTGATGTCAGAAGAAACAAAAATGTAGCTGTTTGGCCATAATACCCAGCAATATGTTTGGAGGAGAAAGATGAACCCTTTAATCCCAGGAACACCAACCCCACCGTCAAGCATGGTGGTGGTAGTTTTATGCTCTGGGCCTGTTTTGCTGCCAATGGTGCACCTGGGGATAGGTTGATTTGCAACACTAAATTGGCCCTAGAGTGTGAAAGTGAGTGTGAATGTTGTCTGTCTATCTGTGTTGGCCCTGCGATGAGGTGGCGACTTGTCCAGGGTGTACCCTGCCTTCCGCCCGATTGTAGCTGAGATAGGCGCCAGCGCCCCCCGTGACCCCAAAAGGGAATAAGAAGTAAAAAATGGATGGATGGATGGAACTGGTGCTTTACAGAGAGTAAATGGGACAGTTAAAAAGGAGGATTACCTCCAAATTATTCAGGACAAGCTAAAATCCTCAGCCCGGAGGTTGGGTCTTGGGCGCAGTTGGGTGTGCCAACAGGACAATGACCCAAAACTCACGTCAAAAGTGGTAAAGAAATGGCTAAATCCGACTAGAATTAAGGTTTTGGAATGGCCTTTAGCATGTTGATTTGTTGAGTAAAAATATGGAATATTTTAATAGGAGCCCGTTTAAATAAATGGTAAGCAGATGTGTTGACAAATATTTTACATACTATTTTTAATTAAATAATTTCCGTTTCTCCCAAAAGTAATATGCATTTGTACATACAATTTGGTGTAGTTATTTACAAAAAAAATAAATAAATGTGTGTATGTGTATATATGTATGTATATATATACATTAGGGTTGTACGGTATACCGGTATTGGCATAGTACCGCGATACTAATGAATCATATTCGGTACTATACCGACCGCCACTCAAAAGTACAGGTCCAAAGTATACCAATACCAGGGCAAACGTTTGGCAAACATATGTGTAGTATACTGGATACTTTTACTACATGTGTCAGAATAATTGTATCTAAGTTATCACAAAACTTCGTGTTGCCATGAGTACCCGGCCAAAGGACAAAAAGCTGTCTTTGCTCCTACCAAGAAGACGGCTTGTAAAACTCCACTGTGTCGGATGAGAAGCAAGATGAATGTGTTCTGTTCCTTTGATGTGCTGTAATCAATAGAAAAATATTGTCTTGACCCAAGAACTACAAAGCGGAGAGGAAGCAGGACCAGACTCCCCTCCAGGTCCCGCTTCTTTGAAGTGTTTTACGACTGTTTCTTTGAACTGTTTTAATCAAAGGCGATGGCTGTTTACGACCCCTGTCCCTTAGAAACAGCTGTTGCCAGATAATCAGGGAACGTCCAAATAAAAGAGGAGGCGTACAATCTTTCGTCAGAGCGTGGTGAGACTGTACAGTCCGGACCTCTCTCCTCAATTGAGACAAATGTAATTCTGTCTCTGTTTAATTCCTTGCTTCTTGTCTTGTTTAATACAAACCCCGTTTCCATATGAGTTGGGAAATTGTGTTAGATGTAAATATACACGGAATACAATGATTTTGAAATCATTTTCAACCCATATTCAGTTGAATATGCTACAAAGACAACATATTTGATGTTCAAACTGATAAACTTTTTTTCTTTTTTTTTTTTTTTTTCAAATAATCATTAACTTTAGAATTTGATGCCAGCAAGATGTGACAAAGAAGTTGGGAAAGGTGGCAATAAATATTGATAAAGTTGAGGAATGCTCATGAAACACTTATTTGGAACATCCCACAGGTTCGCAGGCTAATTGGGAACAGGTGGGTGCCATGATTGGGTATAAAAACAGCTTCCCCAAAAATGCTCAGTCTTTCACAAGAAAGGATGGGGCGAGGTGCACCCCTTTGTCCGCAACCGCGTGAGCAAATAGTCAAACAGTTTAAGAACAACGTTTCTCAAAGAGCAATTGCAAGAAATTTAGGGATTTCAACATCTACGCTCCATAATATCATCAAAAGGTTCAGAGAATCTGGAAAAATCACTCCACATAAGCGGCAGGGCCGGAAACCAACATTGAATGACCGTTACCTTCGATCCCTCAGACGGCACTGTATCAAAAACCGACATCAATCTCTAAAGGATATCACAACATGGGCTCAGGAACACTTCAGAAAACCACTGTCACTAAATACAGTTTGTCGCTACATCTGTAAGTGCAAGTTAAAACTCTACTAGGCAAACCAAAAGCCATTTATCAACAACATCCAGAAACACAGCCGGCTTCTCTGGGCCCGAGATCATCTAAGATGGACTGATGCAAAGTGGAAAAGTGTTCTGTGGTCTGACGAATCCACATTTCAAATTGTTTTTGGAAATATTTGACATTGTGTCATCCGGACCAAAGGGGAAGCGAACCATCCAGACTGTTATCGACGCAAAGCCAGCATCTGTGATGGTATGGGGGTGCATTAGTGCCCAAGGCATGGGTAACTTACACATCTGTGAAGGCACCTTTAATGCTGAAAGGTACATACAGGTTTTGAAACAACATATGCTGCCATCTAAGCGCCGTCTTTTTCATGGACGCCCCTGCTTATTTCAGCAAGACAATGCCAAGCCACATTCAGCACGTGTTACAACAACGTGGCTTCGTAAAAAAAGAGTGCGGGTACTTTCCTGGCCCGCCTGCAGTCCAGACCTGTCTCCCATGGAAAATGTGTGGCGCATTATGAAGCGTAAAATACGACAGCGGAGACCCCGGACTGTTGAACGACTGAAGCTCTACATAAAACAAGAATGGGAAAGAATTCCACTTTCAAAGCTTCAACAATTAGTTTCCTCAGTTCCCAAACGTTTATTGAGTGTTGTTAAAAGAAAAGGTGATGTAACACAGTGGTGAACATGCCCTTTCCCAACTACTTTGGCACGTGTTGCAGCCATGAAATTCTAAGTTAATTATTATTTGAAAAAAAAAAAAAAAAATTATGAGTTTGAACACCAAAGATCTTGTCTTTGTAGCATATTCAACTGAATATGGGTTGAAAAAGATTTGCAAATCATTGTATTCCGTTTATATTTACATCGAACACAATTTCCCAACTCATTTGGAAATGGAGTTTGTAGATGTCATCAGTGTTTGAACCTGACAACATGGCTAGTCTTTCATCCTGTATTGAATGGGTGTCAAACTCTGGCCCGCGGGCCAAATTTGGCCCACCGTGTAATTTAATTTGGCCCTTGAGGCAATATCAAATTAACATTAGAGCTGGCCCGCCGGTATTATAACACCGCATTCACCGCTAATACTTATACTTACCAACCCTCCCGATTTTCCCGGGAGACTCCCGAATTTCAGTGCCCTTGCCCAAAATCACCCGGGGCAACCATTCTCTGGAATTTCTCTCGATTTCCACCCAAGCAACATCATTGGGGACGACTGCAATCAACTTCCTCTACAACCTGTCGTCCCGTCCGCTTTTTCTTACATACTATTTGCGGACTTTACACACAAACAAGTGAATGCAAGGCATACTTGGTCAACCGCCATACAGATCACACTGAGGGTGGCCGTATAAACAACTTTAACACTCTTACAAATATGCGCCACACTGTGAACCCACACCAAACAAGAATGACAACCACATTTAGGGAGAACATCCGCACCGTAACACAACGTAAACACAGCAGAACAAATACCCAAAAGCCCTTGCAGCACTAACTCTTCCGGGATGCCACAATATACACCCCCCGCTACCACATGACAAAGCTGCAAATAGGAAAGAGGCATTCAATTTTTTTATTTAAATTTAATTTAATATACCATTGATATTTTGAAATTATTATAATTATTATTATTATTTGAAAACCCAATTTTGCATGTCACTATAAAGTTATATAAGCCTTGCTCGTTCAATATTCAATGCAAAACTTGTTTGGGTCCCTATTAAAAGGTTAATTCGTTCAACCTTGGCTTTGTTCAGTTTTAAATTTTGGCCCACTCTGTTTTTGAGTTTGACACCCCTGCTGTATTGTTTCCTGTGGTATTCTAGAAACTTAACGGTGACTTTTTTTCCTCTGATTGGGTCGCAGCTGGCGAGGACAACGCAGTGTGACTGACACACATTTACAACAGCACGTCGCGATCAAAACAAATGAAAAACAAAAACCAAAACGATAACTCCTCAAAGCTGTAAAAGAGCCGCATGTTTCTGCCGTAACAAAGATTAGACTCTCCTCGAGACGTATCCCCGCGGTCATTTCAGAGTTCCGGAGCGTATGTCCGATACGATCGGGTTTCCAGCAGCTGCCGAGCTGAGGTACTCAATTTGAGTCCCTGGGTCTTATCACCCACCCCCTCCTCTATCTTTCCTGTACGCTTCACGCTGTCATAAATCACTGCAATAAATGTCGTGCATACGTGGCAAAATAAAAAACCCGGGCAACACGTGGTTGATGAATCAGGAAAGCAACGCTGTGCTGTAATTTTGAGCAGGAGCCAGGAATTAAATGAAGGAAAAGGTCATTTCTTTGGCATTTTTCACCTTCCCTCGATTGGATATTGTGACAGTTCGGTTATTTGTCCGCCGCCGG
The DNA here is from genome assembly GCF_033978795.1 of Nerophis ophidion. NCBI lineage: Eukaryota > Metazoa > Chordata > Actinopteri > Syngnathiformes > Syngnathidae > Nerophis > Nerophis ophidion. The sequence continues at coordinate 63,781,164 of NC_084619.1, read as the reverse complement.
GTCCGTCAATACACCGGAGGAAGGGAGAAAGTAATTTCTGCCGCATAACTGATGAACTTTTTAATGGAAACTGGAAAGTTAGGGGAGGTTCTTAAGACTTGCATAAGAGGCCTCTTTCCCTTGGAGATTAGTTGTTCGATATCTCAAGGTTATGAAGAGATTTGCCTGCGAGTATACCTTTTTGAAACAATCCAGTACAGTACCCATTGGTACCACTTAATTGGTACTTGTGTGCGTGTGAACAAATTGTTTTTAAAAATAAAATAACTCATGTTGATATCTCATGTTGAGTTGTTATATTTTGTTTTTGTTCTTTAATGTGTCTTTGGAATATAACTGCTGTGGTGAGGTGGCAACTTGTCCAGGGTGTACGCCGCATTAAATACAATTCAAGTTTGATTATTTATTTTAATTGTTTGACATAAATAACAAAGGAAAGTGGGGGGGGGGGGGGGGGGGGGGTTTGTTAATGGGGCGACTCCAAATAAAATTCCGCGTAGACCCTCGATTTAGCCATGGGTGGCACTGGCAGGGTCCCCTTGTTCTTAAACCCTTTTTTTTTCTTTGACCGCCTACCTCTAGCAAAGATAGATCCATGGATTAGCCGCACCTTTGTAGGAGCCACAGGATTCAAAGCTTGGGAAAAAAGTAAATACGTTAAGTGACATTTTTCTTACTCCTCTCTGAGCTGCTACCTTACCGTGGTAGAGGAGTTTGCGTGTCCCAATGATCCTAGGAGCTATGTTGTCTGGGGGTTTTCATGCCCCCTGGTAAGGTCTCCCAAGACAAACAGGTCCTAGGTGAGTGATCAGACAAAGAGCAGCTCAAAGACTTCTATGGAATTACAACGAAATGAACCCAGATTTCCCTCGCCCGGACGTGGGTCACCGGGGCCCCGCTCTGGAGCCAGGCCCGGAGTTGGGGCACGATGGCGAGCGCCTGGTGGTCGGGCCTGTTCCCATGGGGCCCGGCCGGGCACAGCCCGAAGAGGCAACGTGGGTCATCCCTCCAATGGGCTCACCACTCATAGGAGGGGCCATAGAGGTCGGGTGCATTGTGAGCTGGGCGGCAGCCGAAGGCAGGGCACTTGGCGGTCCGATCCTCGGCTACAGAAGCTAGCTCTTGGGACGTGGAACGTCACCTCACTGGGGGGGAAGGAGCCTGAGCTAGTGCGCGAGGTAGAGAAGTTCCGGCTGGATATAGTCGGACTCACCTCGACGCACAGCAAGGGCTCTGGAACCAGTTCTCTCGAGAGGGACTGGACCCTCTTCCACTCTGGCGTTGCCGGCAGTGAGAGGCGACGGGCTGGGGTGGCAATTCTGGTTGCCCCCCGGCTCAAAGCCTGTACGTTTGAGTTCAACCCAGTGGACGAGAGGGTAGCTTCCCTTCGCCTTCGGGTGGGGGGACGGGTCCTGACTGTTGTTTGTGCTTACGCACCAAACAGCAGTTCAGAATACCCACCCTTTTTGGGAACACTCGAGGGAGTACTGGAAAGTGCTCCTCCAGGTGATTCCCTTGTCCTACTGGGAGACTTCAACGCTCATGTTGGCAGCGACAGTGAAACCTGGAGAGGCGTGATTGGGAAGAATGGTCGCCCGGATCTAAACCCGAGTGGTGTTTTGTTATTGGACTTTTGTGCTCGTCACAGTTTGTCGATAACAAACACCATGTTCAAACATAAGGGTGTCCATATGTGCACTTGGCACCAGGACACCCTAGGCCGCAGTTCCATGATCGACTTTGTAGTTGTGTCATCGGATTTGCGGCCTTATGTTTTGGACACTCGGGTGAAGAGAGGGGCGGAGCTTTCTACCGATCACCACCTGGTGGTGAGTTGGCTGCGATGGTGGGGGAGGATGCCGGACAGACCTGGCAGGCCCAAGCGCATTGTGAGGGTCTGCTGGGAACGTCTGGCAGAGTCTCCTGTCAGAGAGAGTTTCAATTCACACCTCCGGGAGAACTTTGAACATGTCCCGAGGGAGGTGCGGGACATTGAGTCCGAGTGGACCATGTTCCGAACCTCTATTGTCGAGGCGGCTGATTGGAGCTGTGGCCGCAAGGTTGTTGGTGCCTGTCGTGGCGGTAATCCCAGAACCCGTTGGTGGACACCAGCAGTGAGGGATGCCGTCAAGCTGAAGAAGGAGTCCTATCGGGTTCTTTTGGCTCATAGGACTCCGGAGGCAGTGGACGGGTACCGACGGGCCAAGCGGTGTGCAGCTTTAGCGGTCGCGGAGGCAAAAACTCGGACATGGGAAGAGTTCGGGGAAGCCATGGAAAACGACTTCCGGACGGCTTCGAAGCGATTCTGGACCACCATACGGCGCCTCAGGAAGGGGAAGCAGTGCACTATCAACACCGTGTATGGTGCGGATGGTGTTCTGCTGACTTCGACTGCGGATGTTGTGGATCGGTGGAGGGAATACTTCGAAGACCTCCTCAATCCCACCAACACGTCTTTCTTTGAGGAAGCGGTGCCTGGGGAATCTGTAGTGGACTCTCCTATTTCTGGGGCTGAGGTCGCTGAGGTAGTTAAAAAGCTCCTCGGCGGCAAGGCCCCGGGGGTGGATGAGATCCGCCCGGAGTTCCTTAAGGCTCTGGATGCTGTGGGGCTGTCTTGGTTGACAAGACTCTGCAGCATCGCGTGGACATCGGGGGCGGTACCTCTGGATTGGCAGACCGGGGTGGTGGTCCCTCTCTTTAAGAAGGGGGACCGGAGGGTGTGTTCCAACTATCGTGGGATCACACTCCTCAGCCTTCCCGGTAAGGTTTATTCAGGTGTACTGGAGAGGAGGCTTCGCCGGATAGTCGAACCTCGGATTCAGGAGGAACAGTGTGGTTTTCGTCCTGGTCGTGGAACTGTGGACCAGCTCTATACTCTCGGCAGGGTTCTTGAGGGTGCATGGGAGTTTGCCCAACCAGTCTACATGTGCTTTGTGGACTTGGAGAAGGCATTCGACCGTGTCCCTCGGGAAGTCCTGTGGGGAGTGCTCAGAGAGTATGGGGTATCGGACTGTCTTATTGTGGCAGTCCGCTCCCTGTATGATCAGTGTCAGAGCTTGGTCCGCATTGCTGGCAGTAAGTCGGACACGTTTCCAGTGAAGGTTGGACTCCGCCAAGGCTGTCCTTTGTCACCGATTCTGTTCATAACTTTTATGGACAGAATTTCTAGGCGCAGTCAAGGCGTTGAGGGGTTCCGGTTTGGTGGCCACGGGATTAGGTCTCTGCTTTTTGCAGATGATGTAGTCCTGATGGCTTCATCTGGCCGGGATCTTCAGCTCTCACTGGATCGGTTCGCAGCCGAGTGTGAAGCGACCGGAATGAGAATCAGCACCTCCAAGTCCGAGTCCATGGTTCTCGCCCGGAAAAGGGTGGAGTGCCATCTCCGGGTTGGGGAGGAGACCCTGCCCCAAGTGGAGGAGTTCAAGTACCTAGGAGTCTTGTTCACGAGTGGGGGAAGAGTGGATCGTGAGATCGACAGGCGGATCGGTGCGGCGTCTTCAGTAATGCGGACGTTGTACCGATCCGTTGTGGTGAAGAAGGAGCTGAGCCGGAAGGCAAAGCTCTCAATTTACCGGTCGATCTACGTTCCCATCCTCACCTATGGTCATGAGCTTTGGGTCATGACCGAAAGGATAAGATCACGGGTACAAGCGGCCGAAATGAGTTTCCTCCGCCGGGTGGCGGGGCTCTCCCTTAGAGATAGGGTGAGAAGCTCTGCCATCCGGGAGGAGCTCAACGTAAAGCCGCTGCTCCTCCACATCGAGAGGAGCCAGATGAGGTGGTTCGGGCATCTGGTCAGGATGCCACCCGAACGCCTCCCTAGGGATGTGTTTAGGGCACGTCCAGCTGGTAGGAGGCCACGGGGAAGACCCAGGACACGTTGGAAAGACTATGTCTCCCAGCTGGCCTGGGAACGCCTCGGGATCCCCCGGGAAGAGCTAGACGAAGTGGCTGGAGATAGGGAAGTCTGGGCTTCCCTGCTTAGGCTGCTGCCCCCGCGACCCGACCTCGGATAAGCGGAAGATGATGGATGGATGGATGGATGGATGGACATTTTTCTTATTTTGCACCGAAAACAATTATTGAACGATGTATGTCAAATGAATTTAAGTACAAAACATGCATTAAATTAAATTTGAGTGTGATTATTTATTTTAATTGTTTCACATCAAAAGAAAATGGGAGAAAAGCTTTGTTAATGGTGCGGCTCCAAATAACATTCTGATTAGGACCCCAATTTAGCCTTGGCAGTGCCCCCTGGCTCTTAAATCACACTTCTTTATTTTTTTCTTTTTTTTCTTTCTTAAGAGTGCGCCTTTGTATAAGCCACAGGGCTCAAAGCTTGGGAAAAAAGGAATACTGAAAAATACAATAAATTACGTTTTGTTATTTTGCACCGAAAACAATTATTCAACAATTTATGTCAAATGAATGTAAGTTTTAAAAAAATGCATTAGATTAAATTCAAGTTAACTTATTAAATTTAATTGTTTTACATAACAAAAGAAAGTAGGGAAAAAAAAGTTTTGTTAATAGAATTCTACTGAGGACCCAATAAAGCCATGAGCGGCCGTGGCATGGCCCCCTTGTTATTAAACCGCATTCCTTTTTTTATTTTTCTCAAGAGCGCCTACCGCACCTTTGTATAAGCCACAGGGCTCAAAGCTAAGGGAAAAACAGTAGCAGCATACAGTCCTGAAAAAAACCCATAAGTGACGTTTTTTGCCAAAAAAACAATCATTCAACAATTTATGTCAAATAAATTTAAGTACAAAACATGCATGAAATTAAACTCAACTTCGATTATTTATTTAAAATGTTTCACATAACAAACGAAAGTAGGGGAAAAAGTTTTGTTAATGGGGTGACTCCGAATAAAATTCTACTTTGGGCCCCAATTTAGCCATGGCAGGGACCCCTTGTTATTAAACCACACTTCTTTTTGTATTGTTCTCAAGAGCGCCTAGCGCAACTTTGTATAAGCCGCAGGGTTCAAAGCGTGGGGAAAAAAAGTAGCAACATACAGTCCTGAAAAAAATACATAATTGACGTTATTTTTCACCAAAAACAATGATTCAACAATTTATCTAAAATAAATTCAAGTACAAAAAATTAATTAAATTAAATTCAAGTTAAATGATTAAATGTAATTGTTTCACATAACAAAAGAAAGTAGGGAAAAAAGGCTTTGTTAATGGGGCAGCTCCAAATAAAATTCTGCTTGGGGCCCCAATTTAGCCATGGCATGGCCCCCTTGTTATTAAACCACACTTCTTTTTTTATTTTTCTCACGAGCGCCTACCGCCAACCGCACCTTTGTTTAAGCCGCAGGGCTCAAAGCTTGGGGAAAAACAGTAGCAGCATACAGTCCTGAAAAAAACGATAAGTGACGTTATTTTTCACCAAAAAAACAATTCAACAATTTATGTCAAATAAATTTAAGTACAAAAAAATGTATTAAATTAAATGATAGTTAAACTATAAAATGTAATTGTTTCACATAACAAAATAAAGCAGGGAAACAAGTTTTGTTAATGGGGCGGCTCCAAATAAAATTCTGCTTAGGGCCCCAATTCAGCCGTGGCATGGCCC
>NC_084619.1:63768072-63770572 GCF_033978795.1 Nerophis ophidion | reverse complement strand
TGTTCATAGTGAATATTGTAAATTCCACATAAAAGAGGAGTGACGTTCATATGTTGTTAATATTCAGTGTTTTATTGTTCATAGTTAATATTGTAAATCCTACCTAAAAGAGGAGCGATGTTCATATGTTGTTAATATTCAGTGTTTTATTGTTCATAGTTAATATTGTAAAACCCACATAAAAGAGGAGCGACGTTCATATGTTGTTAATATTCAGTGTTTTATTGTTCATAGTTAATATTGTAAATCCCACGTAAAAGAGGAGCGACGTTCATATGTTATTAATATTCAGTGTTTTATTGTTCATAGTTAATATTGTAAATCCCACGTAAAAGAGGAGCAACGTTTATATTTAGTTAAAATTCAGTGTTTTATTGTTTATAGTTGATATTGCAAATTCCACGTAAAAGAAGAGCGACGTTTATATGTTGTTGATATTCAGTGTTTTATTGTTCATAGTTAATATTGTAAATTCCACGTAAAAGAGGAGCGACGTTCATATGTTGTTAATATTCGGTGTTTTATTGTTCATAGTTAATATTGTAAATCCCACGTAAAAGAGGAGCGATGTTCATATGTTGTTGATATTCAGTTTTTTATTGTTCATAGTTAATATTGTAAATTCCATATAAAAGAGTAGCGACGTTCATATTTAGTTAATATTCAGTGTTTTATTGTTCTTGGTAATTTTTAAAATCACACAGAAAAAAAGGAACAACGTTCATATTTAGTTAAAATTTACTGTTTTATTGTTCATAGTTAATTTTTAAAATCCCGCATAAAAGAGGAGTAACGTTCATATTTGGTTAAAATTCAGTGTTTTATTGTTCATAGTTAATATTGTAAATCCCACATAAAAAGAGGAGCGATTTTCATATGTTGTTAAAATTCTGTGTTTTATTGTTTATAGTTAATATTGTAAATCCCACCTAAAAAGAGGAGCGATTTTCATATGTTGTTAAAATTCTGTGTTTTATTGTTTATAGTTAATATTGTAAATCCCATGTAAAAGAGGGGTGACGTTCATATGTTGTTAATATTCAGTATTTTATTGTTCATAGTTAATATTATAAATCCCACTTTCTTTATTTTCCTGTACATTTTGGGTGTCCCATACAGTAAAAAACTGTAAAATTCCATTCAGGTTTTTTTTTAGGTGGTCTGCCATAACGTTTTTATAACTTTAACGGACACTATTGGTATTGGTGTTCTTGGAAAAAAAGGGACACCAACACACATACTGTACAGCAGATTTTTACAGCTAAATGTGTACATATAATTAATACAAACATACACATTTTTTGTCAAAATATTTTCCAAGCTCTGTCCTAGGCCTTTCGTGGAGATGTCGTCTCCGGTTTGAATATTACCACGGTTTGATTCATGATCCCTCCCAGGCTTCAAATGTCAGCAAGTGTAAACAGTGCACATCGAAATTGACTGAAACGCGGTTCGAGCCTTTTTCGAATTAGGCCATATAAGACGGGAACGATTTCCCTTGCAGGATCTGGAAGCAAGAGACGACACGTTTCTTTGTCCATTAGCCGGCAGATGGTGGCAATAAGAGTCTGCCTGAGAGGTAGTCTGGCAGCCGAGCAGACTCCAACACTCACCAACTAAATGCCAATCTAATCAAGTTAACTGCCCTTATGTTTAGCAACATGCTAACCACACAAACATTGTAATGGAGTTCTGACTCTCACCACCGAGCTGAGGACGGTTCCCGGGCCGGGTTATTGCGATGGCCGTCACAGCAGTTAGCCGTTATCAGTCCCGGTGTGAAGACTAAGCGCGTCTTTGCTCGACCTTGTTGCATCAGATGCTGTTTCTCTTGTTTAATCCTCTCAACTTTGATTAAAGTATTTTCAATGCAGTCGTCTGTGCTGATGGCTTTTTAAAGGACCTGTGGTTCTTTTCCTCCACGTTCCACACACTGCCTTATGGTCGAGATCGGTGTTTCTTAACCGGTAGGGTCATTGTCGGGTCGCAAACATCCCCTGGAGCAGGGGTCCCCGAACCTATATATATATATATATATATATATATATATATATATATATATATATATATATATATATACGTGTGTGTGTGTGCTTTTCAGCCCTCCATGCCGTTTACGTCTCCCTCTCGCCCTCGCTCTCTTCTGGGTTGCATGCGCTTCGTCTCGTTCTGTCGCCGTCCCTCCACCTCTGTCCCCGACGTTCACGGCTGCCTCCCTTTTAAACAGTGCAAGAGGATTCATTAATCGTATCCAGTCGCGCGATCCACGCACCTGATCTCGATTGTGGCGTCGCTACCAGCAAGCCTCGCCGCTCGCTCGTCATCCCCGCCTCCTCGCCGCCATCTTTGGCCAGGCTCGAGCCTGCCCTGCCTCTCCACTATATATATATATATATATAGACAAGAGCGCCCACAAAATGGTGCAGCCTCCTGTTGTGGGGCAGACTGGCTCGTACATGCACATGCATAAAAAAATAATTTATAGTTCGAATTTCTATCC
>NC_084619.1:63740572-63763072 GCF_033978795.1 Nerophis ophidion | reverse complement strand
CTATTGAATATGCTAAAAAGAACAGTAAGCAGCTATGTTTTATTAATATAACGTAGCTGCGTGTGTCAAATCTGAGTCATTAAATGACCCCCGCCTCCTGGTGGTAGAGGGCGCTAGTGATCCTTCTTGCGACTACTCGGCTGCAGAAAAAGTGACAACAAGCAGCAAGAGTGAGCAGCGAGCGTTTATTTTTTTCCCTCTCGCTTGCACTTTTAACATGGAGGATTACATATCTAAAATAAAAAAGTTTTCTAAACTGGACTTTCAATCGAAGCAGGAGGTAATAAAGGAAGACCTTCATCGAGACAGAGAGACTTTTAAAACTGAAGAAAGATAAGGAAGACTTCTATAAACAAGTTATCGATGCTTTTGATCAGAAGGGGCTGCACATGGACTTCATTTATAAGTAAAGTATCACGCTCGGGACGCATGGTGATGCACGATTTTGTTCTCCCAGGGATGCAAAGGACACTACAGGCGAAAACGTGAAGGTAAGATGATTTAATAAATAAGACACAGTACTAAGCAGACAAAAATAAACAAAAGAACAGCGTGCCGAACGCACGGGAAGCTAAGGCTAACACTCAGCACAGGGACTGGAACCAGAAACGTAAACGCGACTGTTGCTTACCGCAAACAAGGAACCCAGACAGACTGATGGGAGAAGGCAGGCTTAAATAATGACAGTGATTACCAAAACACAGGTATGTGACCGGAACAAGCAAAAAGGTGAAGATAATACGTTACTATGGTGACGAAACTAACTCACAGGTGCACAAACAATAACAAAAGGAGTCCAAAACTAACAGAAAACACAAACAGACTCAAAAATCTAAATCATAATATGGTCCGGGTAACGGATCATAACATAAAGCTAAGACCATAATAACGTTGTTTTTTTTTTTATTAAATGTGCTTTTCATGATGGTATCCTACCATCAAAATTACTTTAAAAGTCTTATATAAGTGTTGTAATGAAGACAACACATGATGTAAGTGTCTATATTAGCCTACTATCAAAATGACTTTAAAAGTCTTATATAAGTGTTATAATGAAGACAACACATGATGTAAGTGTCTATATTAGCCTACTATCAGAATGACTTTAAAAGTCTTATGTAAGTGTTATAATGAAGGCAACACATGATGTAAGTGTCTATATTAGCCTACTATCAAAATTACTTTGAAAGTCTTATATAAGTGTTACATTGAAGACAACACATGATGTAAGTGTCTATATCAGTTATATTAGCCTTCTATCAAAAAGACTTTAAAAGTCTTATATAAGTGTTGTAATGAAGACAACACATGATGTAAGTGTCTATATTAGCCTACTATCAAAATGACTTTAAAAGTCTTATATAAGTGTTATAATGAAGGCAACACATGATGTAAGTGTCTATATTAGCCTACTATCAAAATTACTTTGAAAGTCTTATATAAGTGTTACATTGAAGACAACACATGATGTAAGTGTCTATATCAGTTATATTAGCCTACTATCAAAAAGACTTTAAAAGTCTTATATAAGTGTTGTAATGAAGACAACACATGATGTAAGTGTCTATATTAGCCTACTATCAAAATGACTTTAAAAGTCTTATATAAGTGTTATAATGAAGGCAACACATGATGTAAGTGTCTATATTAGCCTACTATCAAAATTACTTTGAAAGTCTTATATAAGTGTTACATTGAAGACAACACATGATGTAAGTGTCTATATCAGTTATATTAGCCTACTATCAGAAAGACTTTAAAAGTCTTATATAAGTGTTGTAATGAAGACAACACATGATGTAAGTGTCTATATTAGCCTACTATCAAAATGACTTTAAAAGTCTTATATAAGTGTTACATTGAAGACAACACATGATGTAAGTGTCTATATTAGCCTACTATCAAAAATACTTTAAAAGTCTTATATAAGTGTTATAATAAAGACAACACATGACGTAAGTGTCTATATTAGCCTACTATCAAAATGACTTTAAAATTCTTATATAATTGTTGTAATGAAGACAACACATGATGTAAGTGTTTATATTAGCCTGCTATCAAAATGACTTTAAAAGTCTTATATAAGTGTTGTAATTAAGACAACACATGATGCAAGTGTCTATATTAGCTTACAATAAAAATGACTTTAAAAGTCTTATATAAGTGTTACATTGAAGACAACACATGATGTAAGTGTCTATATCAGCCTACTATCAAAATACAATATCTCAGCCTTTCAGTCTTTTGCTCACATTTGATACAACGTAAACAGGTCTGTAGAACAAATAAAAATAAAACTGAACCCCGAATCAACAGAAGAAAATTATTATAAAAAAAGACAAACAATTGATGACCTAAATATGCATGTATGCTGGACTTTACAGATGCCACGTGAGATGTTCACTGCATTTTTTGACGCAAATGTCCTTTTTCTGTATTTTGTCCCCCCTTCAGAGCCCACTGCGAGGCAACCAGAGGAGGCGCCACCTTGGAAGGCAATTCCTTCGCCGAGGTGCGACGTGTAAAAGGACACCACCTCCAGCACAAAGCACAAAAAAAAAAAGTGACTGTCTAACGGAGTACGGTTAAACATGGCAGCAACATCAGCGTCCGCCTCTTTGGTCCGTCAACTTCCTGCGCCCGCCCGCCTTGACGACCCCCACCCAACTACGCCTTACATCTTTCCGCCACTTCCTTCCCATTCGCCGCCCCGTGCAACACGCCTTAGTCATAATGTGTTCTTTGTTTTTGTTTCCCTCGCCGTGATGGATGGCGTTTTAGAATGTATATTTTAGCTGGGCGGCCATATTTATCACAATGGAAGTTATTTGCCCGCTACAGAAAATGTACCTGCGGCCTGGAGGAAGGTGTTACCGCGCGTAGCAGTTTTAAGACTGATGCTGAGGGGACGGGGGTTAGAAAAGTAGCGATGGAAAGTTTTTTACAATACGCCCGGAAAAAAACACCCTGCAGAAAATGCAGCTTGTAAAAAAAAATGGTCCACATATTTATATCACTTTCTTTATGGGTGGAAATATTGAGGAAAAAAAAGGCCTTCTTTTTTTTTTTCTTAATTTTTATTTTTTTTTTAATGTCATCATGGCTTACCTGACACATGAAACGTGACACATTTTGGTTGGCACTATCCAATTTAACTGCCAGATGGCAATTCCAACTTTGACCTGTGAGAGTGAGATATTTTTAAGTGTTCCTTTTTTTTTTTCTGAAGGTCATATACAGAAAGAAGGGGATTCGTTCGGTTTACCTGACACATGAAACGTGACAAATTTTAGCTGTCGCTATGTAATTTAACTGCCAGATGGAAATTCCAACTTTGACCACAGCGTCAGTCGCTACTTTGAGAATTTTTTTTTTTTTTTCTAGAGAGAAGGAATTGGATTCATTCAGTTTACCTGAGATATGAAACGTGACAAATTTTGGCCCGCACTATCCATTTTAACTGCCAGATGGAAATTCCAACTTTGACCACAGTGTCAGTCGCTACTGTGAGATTTTTTTTTTTTTTTTATAGAGACGGAATTGGATTCATTCAGTTTACCTGACATATGAAACGTGACAAATTTTGGTTGGCACTATCCAATTTAACTGCCAGATGGCAATTCCAACTTTTACCTGTGAGAGTGAGATATTTTTAAGTGTTCCTTTTTTTTTTTTCTGAAGGTCATATACAGAAATAAGGGGATTCATTTGGTTTACCTGACACATGAAACGTGACAAATTTTAGCTGTCTCCATGTAATTTAACTGCCAGATGGAAATTCCAACTTTGACCACAGCGTCAGTCGCTACTGTGAGAATTTTTTTTTTTTTTTTTAGAGAGAAGGAATTGGATTCATTCAGTTTACCTGACATATGAAACGTGACAAATTTTGGCCCGCACTATCCAATTTAACTGCCAGATGGCAATTCCAACTTTGACCTGTGAGAGTGAGATATTTTTAAGTGTTCCTTTTTTTTTTTTTCTGAAGGTCATATACAGAAAGAAGGGGATTCGTTCGGTTTACCTGACACATGAAACGTGACAAATTTTAGCTGTCTCTATGTAATTTAACTGCCAGATGGAAATTCCAACTTTGACCACAGCGTCAGTCGCTACTTTGAGAATTTTTTTTTTTTTTCTAGAGAGAAGGAATTGGATTCATTCAGTTTACCTGACATATGAAACGTGACAAATTTTGGCCCGCACTATCCATTTTAACTGCCAGATGGAAATTCCAACTTTGACCACAGCGTCAGTCGCTACTGTGAGATTTTTTTTTTTTTTTTTTATAGAGAAGGAATTGGATTCATTCAGTTTACTTGACATATGAAACGTGACAAAATTTGTTTGGCACTATCCAATTTAACTGCCAGATGGCAATTCCAACTTTGACCTGTGAGAGTGAGATATTTTTAAGTGTTCCTTTTTTTTTTTCTTCTGAAGGTCATATACAGAAAGAAGGGGATTCATTCGGTTTACCTGACACATGAAACGTGACAAATTTTAGCTGTCTCTATGTAATTTAACTGCCAGATGGAAATTCCAACTTTGACCACAGCGTCAGTCGCTACTGTGAGAATTTTTTTTTTTTTTTTAGAGAGAAGGAATTGGATTCATTCAGTTTACCTGACATATGAAACGTGACAAATTTTGGCCCGCACTATCCATTTTAACTGCCAGATGGAAATTCCAACTTTGACCACAGCGTCAGTCGCTACTGTGAGAATTATTTTTCTTCTAGAGAGAAGGAATTGGATTCATTCAGTTTACCTGACATGTGAAACGTGAAAAATTTTGGTTGGCACTATCCAATTCAACTGCCAGATGGCAATTCCAACTTTGACCTGTGAGAGTGAGGTATTTTTAAGTGTTCTTTTTTTTTTTTTTTTTTCTGAAGGTCATATACAGAAAGAAGGGGATTCATTCGGTTTACCTGACACATGAAACGTGACAAATTTTGGCCCGCACTATCCATTTTAACTGCCAGATGGAAATTCCAACTTTGACCACAGCGTCAGTCGCTACTGTGAGAATTTTTTTTTTATATATATATAGAGAAGGAATTGGATTCATTCAGTTTACCTGACATATGAAACGTGACAAATTTTGGTCGGCACTATCCAATTTAACTGCCAGATGGCAATTCCAGCTTTGACCTGTGAGAGTGAGATATTTTTAAGGGTTACTTTTTTTTTTTTCTGAAGGTCATATACAGAAAGAAGGGGATTCATTCGGTTTACCTGACACATGAAACGTGACAAATTTGGGCCCGCACTATCCATTTTAACTGCCAGATGGAAATTCCAACTTTGACCACAGCGTCAGTTGCTACTGTGAGATTTTTTTTTTTTTTTTATAGAGAAGGAATTGGATTCATTCAGTTTACCTGACATATGAAACGTGACAAATTTTGGTTGGCACTATCCAATTTAACTGCCAAATGGCAATACCAACTTTGACCTGTGAGAGTGAGATATTTTTAAGTGTTCCTTTTTTTTTTTTTTCTGAAGGTCATATACAGAAAGAAGGGGATTCATTTGGTTTACCTGACACATGAAACGTGACAAATTTGGGCCCGCACTATCCATTTTAACTGCCAGATGGAAATTCCAACTTTGACCACAGCGTCAGTCGCTACTGTGAGATTTTTTTTTTTTTTTTTTATAGAGAAGGAATTGGATTCATTCAGTTTACCTGACATATGAAACGTGACAAATTTTGGTTGGCACTATCCAATTTAACTGCCAGATGGCAATACCAACTTTGACCTGTGAGAGTGAGATGTTTTTAAGTGCTCCTTTTTTTTTTTTTTCTGAAGGTCATATACAGAAAGAAGGGGATTCATTCGGTTTACCTGACACATGAAACGTGACAAATTTTGGTTGGCACTATCCAATTTAACTGCCAGATGGCAATTCCAACTTTGACCTGTGAGAGTGAGATGTTTTTAAGGGTTCAATGTTTATCAATCCTTTTTTTTTTTTTTTCTGTAGGTCATATACAGAAAGAAGGGGATTCATTCGGTTTACCTGACACATGAAACGTGACAGTTTGGCTGGCAGTAGCCAATTTAACTGCCGGATGGCAATTTCAACTTTGACCACAGGGTCAGTCGCTACTGTGAGAATAAATATTTTGAATTGTTTTTTTTTGTTTTTTTCTGGAGGTCATATACAGAAAGAAGGGGATTCATTCGGTTTACTTGACACATGAAACGTGACAGTTTGGCTAGCAGTAGCCAATTTAACTGCCGGATGGCAATTCCAACTTTGACCACAGCATCAGTCGCTACTGTGAGAGTGAAGAATTTTTAAGTGTGTTTTTTTTTCATCCTGGAGTTCATATACAGAAGGAAGGGGATTTATTCGTCACAGTTGACCTGACACATGAAAAGTGACAACAATTTTGGCTCGCACTAGCCAATTTAACTGCGTCAGTTGCTACTGTGAGAGTGAAGTATTTTAATTTTTTTTTTTTTTTTTTTTTTTTTTCTGGAGGTCATATACAGAAGGAATTGGATTCATTCGGTTTACCTGACACATGAAACGTGACAAATTTGGGTTGGCACTATCCAATTTAGCTGCTGGTTGGCATTTCCAACTTTGACCATTGTGTCATATCTTAAGTGTTCCTTTTTTTTTTTTTTTTGTCCTGGTAGTCATACTGTATGCATAAGGAAAGGGATCAATTTGTCACGGTTTACCTGACACCCAAAACGTGACTATTTTAAAGTGGGGTTTTTTTTGTATGTTTTTATTTTATTTTATTTTTTTAAATATATCTCATTCTCACACTAGGTAGTGGCACTTTCTGTCATTTTCATTTTCTCCTCCTCTCACGCGAGATCCACCCCGTAATTAATCCCCTCCCCTACTGTGCATAAATACAGCATTTATATCCGAACTATAGCCTGTGCTGGGTTTTTTTCAGCCGTGACGCGGGTACACTCCAGGGAAGATGCGACTGTAGTACCACTTTCCTCCTCAAGAGGCAACAGTGAGTACAAATGGCGATTGTTACACCGTAAAGATGCACTGCTGAATTATTTTTATTTTTTTGTGAGTGGCAGGAAAAAAGTGACAATACATGAAAGTGCAAGACGACGGATGAAACGCTTCCATCAACCTCGGGATCATACCTGAAGGTTGGACTGAAAATCGAATGTTGTATTATTATTTTTTTAATTATTATTATTATTATCTAGTTCACCGTTAAAATAAAGCTATAAGTTTTGTGATAAAAGCTCAGTTGCCAAAATTGTACTGTAAAAAAAAAAAAAGTGGTACTGTATCAAAAAAAATGGTAGTATATCAAATTTACATTTGTAGTAATACCATGTAAAATAAATACCTGTACATTTTACAGTTAAAAAACAAAAATGCCAGCTCATTTGCCAGAATTTTACTGTAAAAAATTGTTTTGTTTTTGTTTTTTTAACGGTACTATTATTATATATACAGTTACATTCTTTTTTTTTTCACCTTGTCAATTCCAGCCTATTACTTATTTATTTTTAACGACAAAAGGTCGGCGATTGAGCTGCCATTTTTTTCCCCTGACGTTTTCACGGTGCAAATTGCAAAATTTTTGCACTTTTATTTTTCCTAGTAAAATCCTGACTGAACTGCCGGATAGTTTTTTTTACCATAAAAAAAAAAAAAAAGAAAGAAAAAGTATACTGCAGGCAGAGGATATTAGCATTTAAGTTTTAGTACATAATTCATTTTTAGTACATTTTGCTGATTGATTTGTTATTGTCACTATTTTTTTCCAGTAAAATAAATAAGGGGTTGAAATCATTTGTTTTTGAATGTTCTGAACTCCTGTTTAAAATGCCAATAAAAGAATTGTGGCCCGGGGGGAACCTTTTTTCGTTTGGACGTAGCTCAACTTTGCCTAGTTTCACAAGCTGGTGACTGAAGACTGAATAAACAGCGCCTCTGCTGGTGACAGCCGAGTACTGCACTTTATTTTTGCCTCAATTGTTTCAAAACACAAATTAGCATCCAATTCTAGACAATTAATTAATGGGATTTTTACTCCAGTGGCACCTCAACTTATAAGCTCGAAACCAGTGAAGTTGTGGTGGTAAATGGTAAATAATGGTAAATAAACGAGGACGACAAATGCCTGAGCAAATTGTCCAAAAAGGTTAAGAACAACATTTATCAACCAGTTATTGCAAGGAATTTAGGGATTTCACCATCTACGGTCTGTAATATCATCAAAAGGTTCAGAGAATCTGGAGAAATCACTGCAAGTAAGCGAGAATATTACAGACGTTCGATCCCTCAGGCGGTACTGAATCAAAAAGCGACATCAGTGCCTAAAGGATATCACCACATGGGCTCAGGAACACTTCAGAAAACCACTGTCTGTAACTACAGGTCTGTAAATGCAAGTTAAAACTCTACTTTGCAAAGCCAAAGTAATTTATCAACAACACCCAGAATTGCTGCCGGCTTTGCTGGGCCCGAACTCATCTAAGATGGACTGATGCAAAGAGGGAAAGTGTTCTGTTGTAGTGGATCTGACATAATAGTGAGAGTCCAGTCCATAGTGGATCTAACATAATTGTGAAAGTCCAGTCCATAGTGGATCTAACATAATAGTGAGAGTCCAAACCATAGTGGATCTAGCATAATAGTGTGACAGTCCAGTCCGTAGTGGATCTAACATAATAGTGTGAGAGTCCAGTCCATAGTGGATCTAACATAATAGTGAGAGTCCAGTCCATAGTGGATCTAACATAATCGTGAGAGTTCAGTCCGTAGTTGATCTAGCATAATATTGTGAGAGTCCAGTCCATAGTGGATCTAAGATAATAGTGCGAGTTCAGTCCATAGTGGATCAATCATAATTGTTAGAATGCAGTCCATAGTGGATCTAACATAATAGTGAGAGTCTAGTCCATAGTGGATCTAACATAATAGTGTGCAAGTCCAGTCCATAGTGAATCTAACATAATAGTTAGAGTCCAGTCCATAGTGGAGTTAACTTAATAGTGAGAGTCCAGTCCATGGTGGATCTATCATAATGCTGTGAGAGTCCAGTCCATAGTGGATATAACATAATCGTGTAAAAGTCCAGTCCATAGTGGTTCTATCATAATAGTTAGAGTCCAGTCCATAGTGGATCTAACATAATAGTGTGCAAGTCCAGTCCATAGTGAATCTAACATAATAGTTAGAGTCCAGTCCATAGTGGATCTAACATAATAGTGAGAGTCCAGTCCATAGTGGAGCTAACTTAATAGTGAGAGTCCAGTCCATGGTGGATCTATCATAATGCTGTGAGAGTCCAGTCCATAGTGGATCTAACATAATAGTGTGAAAGTCCAGTCCATAGTGGATCTATCATAATAGTTACAGTCCAGTCCATAGTGGATCTAACATAATAGTGTGCAAGTCCAGTCCATAGTGAATCTAACATAATAGTTAGAGCCCAGTCCATAGTGGATCTAACATAATAGTGAGAGTCCAGTCCATAGTGGAGCTAACTTAATAGTGAGAGTCCAGTCCATGGTGGATCTATCATAATGCTGTGAGAGTCCAGTCCATAGTGGATCTAACATAATAGTGTGAAAGTCCAGTCCATAGTGGATCTATCATAATTGTTAGAGTTCAGTCCATAGTGGATCTAGCATTATAGTGTGAGAGTCCAGTCCATAGTGGGGCCAGCTGGAGACAATCCCGAGCGGGGACGGGTCAGCAGCGCAGAGATGTCCCCAACTGATGCACTGGCGAGCGGTCCACCCCGGGTCCCGACTCTGGACAGCCAGCGCTTCACCCATGGCCATCAACAACACCCATATACGCCGCCGGCTTCATTGGGCCCCGAGCTCTTCTAAGATGGACTGATGCAAAGTGGAAAAGTGTTCTGTGGTCTGACAAGTCCATATTTCAAGTTGTTTTTGGAAACAGTGGACGTTTTGTCCTCTGGACCAAACAGGAAAAGAACCATGGGCGCAAAGTGTAAAAGCCAGCATGTGTGATGGTATGGGGGTGTATTCGTGCCCAAGGCATGGGTAACTTACACATCTGTGAAGGCACCATTAATGCTGAAAAGTACATACAGGTTTTGGAGCTGTCAGGACTAGGACTTGAGCGAGGATTGTTTTCCTGAGGTGCAAAGCGAATGGAGTGGAAACGACGTGAAGGTAGAGACATCTTTTTATTTTGACACTATAACTAAAAAAACAGGAACAAACAAATGGCGGAGAACAAACTTGACTAAGAAAACATGAAACTAGCACTATGGCATGAATAACAAAAACTTACTTTGAACAAGAAAGTAACCTGGATCATTAACATGAAAGGCATAGAAGGTGAAGGAGGAGATAGACGGTGGTGTTGCCAGGACGAAGAACAGAAACAGAACGGCTTAAATAGCAGTGACATGATAAGTGAAAACAAGTGTGCGAGTGCAAAACGTGAGACAGGTGAAAAGTAATGGGTAGTCATGGTAACAAAACAAACCAGGAAGGGCAAAAACAGGAACTGAGTGTCCAAAAAACAAAATATAATCACACAGACATGACAGGAGCTACATACATAGACTCCCTTTTTAGACCAGTTGATCTGCCTTTTCTTTTCTTTTTCTCCTATGTCCCACTCTCCCTTGTGGAGGGGGTCCGGTCCGATCCGGTGGCCATGTACTGCTTGCCTGTGTATCGGCTGGGGACATCTCTGCGCTGCTGATCCGCCTCCGCTTGGGATGGTTTCCTGCTGGCTCCGCTGTGAGCGGGACTCTCGCTGCTGTGTTGGATCCGCATTGGACTGGACTCTCGCGACTGTGTTGGATGCAATATGGATTGAACTTTCACAGTATCATGTTAGACCCGCTCGACATCCATTGCTTTCGTCCTCTCCAAGGTTCTCATAGTCATCATTGTCACCGACGTCCCACTGGGTGTGAGTTTTCCTTGCCCTTATGTGGGCCTACCGAGGATGTGGTACTGGTTTGTGTTGTGGTTTGTGCAGCCCTTTGAGACACTAGTGATTTAGGGCTATATAAGTAAACATTGATTGATTGATTGATATGTTGCAATCCAAGCAAAGTTATCATGGACGCCCCTGCTTATTTCAGCAAGACTATGCACAAGTTAAATTCCTAATCGGGGTATCATATTTAGTTTTGTTGTACCATTCTGCATCTTAGTCACTTGTCCTTCAGCAGAATTGTAGCTGGAGTGAAGTGTGGAAAACCAAGAAACAAATGAGACCGAACCGCTGTGACGAAGCGGGTGTTTGTGCTTCTGTCGCTGCTGTTCCTACATCTCCGTTAAATACTTCTCAACCGCGTCACTCGCCAACTTTTCCTCCGGCGTGTCTTTGTGGCGCGGAGCATGACCGGAGCCCCGGGCGCTTCACATCCTCCGCTCGTGTCGTTTAAAGTGATCATCCTTCAGCGGCGAGGCGCCACAGAGGTTGGGGGCGTCCCCGGCTCATCACGCCGAAGGACCGCATCCGTCCTCCTGTCCTTATCTCGCCGCTCTCTTTCATTATTCTTTGCAGATTCTTTTTTTTTTTTTTGCCCGGGCTCAGCAGATTTTTCTCCATTCATTCTGCTCTCTTTCTCTCACGTCATTTGTTTCCAGCGGCGTTTCCCTAATCTATTTATTCCGCCGACTCATAATTCACCGCGTTTAGCTCCTTACGCTTGCCGTCTCCTCCCCGCTTGAGAACAAATAGAAAAATCTCTTTAGCTGAATTGAGGCACAGCGGTTTCAACTCTAAATAAATCTTCTCGTTTTGGCCGGCGTTCACACTTGTTCGGGTCGGTTGAGAGGGAACCCCCCCGCTGTCGCATCGGAGCCCTGATGTCATACTTTCCAACCTTGAGGCCTCCGGTGGGGGGAGTGGTCGGGGGTGGGACAGGGGCGTGGTCAAGAGGGTTAGGGTTATCTTCCTCGTTCTTCTGCTTCGTCTCCTTGTTGTGTGCACAGTTGTACCCTGCACTCTCTAAAAGCCGTAGATGTTATTGTCACATTTGCATGTGCAGTAGATGGCAGTATTGTCCTGTCTAAGAATGTCACAACATTGCTGTTTACGGTAGACGAAAACGTGACTGCTGTTGTTGTGTGTTGTTACCGCGCTGGGAGGACGTTAATGAAACTGCCTGACAATAAACTCACATAAGAAACCAAGAACTCGCCCTCAATCACTCTACAGTTATAACGTCATTGGGTAGGCACGCTGTTCATATTGTGGGAAAGCGGACGTGAAAACATGCTGTCGACACGTCACCCAGGTCCGCATGGAGCTAGAGGGGGCGTGGCCTTCTGCTCCGCCTGAATTTCGGGAGATTTTCAGGATAAAATTTGTCCCGGGAGGTTTTCGGGAGAGGCGCTGAATTTCGTGAGTCTCCCGGAAAACCCGGGAGGGTTGGAAAGTACGCCTGATGTGCAACGAGCAAGTGCACTTGGACTGCTTTCAGGTTGCCATGTCTCTGTGATCATGTTTTGTTTAGTTGTGTTACATCACTTCAAGACTCCATCAGTTCCTGTTTTTTCACTCCATTGTTTTTTTTCCAGGTCAACAAATTAGTTTTCACTTGTCCCCATGTCACGCACCTGATTCACTTGGACTCATGCACCTGTCGCCAATCACCACATCACTATTTAAGCCTGCAGTTGCCAGGCAGACCTCACCCTCGATCACCCTCTACCATCCTCTACACACCCTTGCTCCATGCTGATGATCCGTGCTCTTTTCTCGTTCCCCGTAAGTTTTGTCATTCATGCCAGTTTGGTTTTATGTCCATAGTTTATGTTCTGTAATAGTTTTGTTTCATAGCCAAGTTTTTGTACCTCCTCTGTGAGAGCCTTTGTTCGTTTTTTGAGTTAGAATTAAAAGATATCATTACCTTCACGCCATGTCCGGTCCAGTCGTTTTGCACCACGGGAAAACAAACCCCACCATAGTCCAAGTCATGACACAGGTGCGGTTTGATTCCCCTTGAGCTCAACTGGACCCCTGGCAGGCACGAGACATCGATGCGACGTTGGTTATGCGTACACGTCCTTTAAAAACGGACTTTGAAACAACTATGCAAAATAGTTGCATTTATAAATGGAGGCAATTGTGTTTTGTCACCCCAAGATGCAAGAGGACCAAACAGGCAGGGATAGCAGGTAAGAGCTTGGTTTAATGTACAAAAATAAAGTAACACTGGTACAAAAGCAAAGCGCGTGCCTACTGTACGCACGGGAAGCTAACGCTAAACTTAGCATGAAGTCCTAGAGTCCAAAAGTAACAGGCCGAGTGCACAAGAAGCTAAGGAGCAACTTAGCATAGAGACAAGATTTAAGAAATACTAACTTGAGTGTTGCTTGGAGCAAACAATGGATCAAGAACTAACTGAGGTAGAAGGCAGGCTTAAATACAGGCAGTAATCAAAACACAGGTGCGCGTCAAAAACAAGAGCAGGTGGAACAAATGTGAAACCATGGTAACAAGATAAAACAAGGAAGAGCCAAACCAGGGATGGGAAGAGGTCATAAACAAAACCAAATATGACAAAAACGAAACATGAACTCCTGGGCGTGACAGCAATCATGATGTGTCAGGTTAGATCCACGTTTGTTGGTCGGGAATCGACCAAATTTCAACGGTCTGATCAACGTCACAACCTGACTTTGAATGACCGTTGACAAAAAGCATGTTGTTTCAATTATGTAGTTGTGTTGTACATTATCGGTTTGGAAAATGACCAAATTTCAATGGTCAAATCACCGTCACAACCTGACATTGATTAAACGTCGTGAAAAAGTACATTGTTTCAACGTTGTATTTGTGTTGTAGAATGTTGTTTTGGGAAATGACCAAAACTTAATGGTGAAATCAACGCCAGAGTTCCACGTTGATTAAACGTTGTCAAAAAGCATGTTGTTTCAACGTTGTCTGTATTGTAGAACGTTAGTTAGAAGAATGACCAAAATTTCAATGGTCAAATCAACACCAGAACCCGGCCTTGATTAAACGTCGTCAAAAAGCATTTTGTTTCAACGTTATGTTTGATTTGTAGAATATTAGTTAGGAAAGAGACCAAATTTCAACGGTTAAATCAACGTCACAACCCGACATTGACTAAACGTTGCCAAAAAGTATGTTGTTTCAACGTGGTATTTGTGTTGTAGAATTTTGGTTGGGAACGACCAAATTTCAACGGTCAAATCAACACCAGACCTCAACATTGACTAAATGTCGTCAAAAAACATGTTGTTTCAACATTGTATTAGTGTTGTAGAATGTTAGGAAAATGACCAAATTTCAATGGTAAAATCAAAATCACAACCTGACATTGAGTAAACGTCATTAAAAAGTATGTTGTTTCAACGATCTATTTGTGTTGTAGAATATTCATTGGGAAATGACCAAAATATAATGATCAAATCAACATCAGAACCTAACATTGACTAAACTTCATCAAAAAGTATGTTGTTTCAACGTTGAATTTGTGTTGTAGAATGTTAGAAAAATGACCAATTTTCAATGGTTGAATCAACGTCACAACCTGACATTGCGTAAACGTCATAAAAAAGCATGTTGTTTCAACATAGTATTTGTGTCATAGAATATTGGTTGGGAATGACCAAAATTTAACGGCCAAATCAACGCCAGAACCCAGCATTGCTCAAACGTCGTCAAAAAGCATGTTGTTTCAACGTTATGTTTGTTTTGTAGAATATTAGTTAGGAAAGAGACCAAATTTCAACGGTTAAATCAACGTCACAACCCGACATTGACTAAACGCTGCCATAAAGTATGTTGTTTCAACGTGGTATTTGTGTTGTAGAATGTTAGGAAAATGACCAAATTTCAATGGTAAAATCAAAGTCACAACCTGACATTGAGTAAACATCATCAAAAAGCATGTTGTTTCAACGATGTATTTGTGTTGTAGAATACTGATTGGGAAATTACCAAAAATATAATGATCAAATCAACGTCAGAACCCAACATTGACTAAACTTCATCAAAAAGTATGTTGTTTCAACGTTGTATTTGTGGTGTAGAATGTTAGAAAAATTACCAATTTTCAATGGTCGAATCAACGTCACAACCTGACATTGAGTAAACGTCATAAAAAAGCATGTTGTTTCAACATAGTATTTGTGTTGTAGAATATTGGTTGGGAATGACCAAAATTTAATGGTCAAATCAACATCAGAACCCAGCGTTGATCAAACGTCGTCAAAAAGCATGTTGTTTCAACGTTATGTTTGATTTGTACAATATTAGTTAGGAAAGAGACCAAATTTCAACGGTTAAATCAACGTCACAACCCGACATTGACTAAACGTTGCCATAAAGTATGTTGTTTCAACGTGGTATTTGTGTTGTAAAATGTTAGGAAAATGACCAAATTTCAATGATCAACTCAACGTCACAACCTGACATTGAGTAAACCTCATCAAAAAGTACGTCGTTTCAACAATGTATTTGTGTTGTAGAATACTGATTGGGAAATTACCAAAAATATAATGATCAAATCAACGTCAGAACCCAACATTAACTAAACTTCATCAGAAAGTATGTTGCTTCAACATTGTACTTGTGTTGTAGAATGTTGGAAAAATTACCAATTTTCAATGGTTGAATCAACGTAAAAAAAAAAGCATGTTGTTTCAACATAGTATTTGTGTCATAGAATATTAGTTGGGAATGACCAAAATTCAATGGTCAAATCAACACCAGAACCCAGCGTTGATCAAACGTTGTCAAAAAGCATGTTGTTTCAACGTTATGTTTGATTTGTAGAATATAAGTTTGGAAAATGACCAAATTTCAACGGTCAAATCAACGTCACAACCCGACATTGATTAAACGTCATCAAAAAGTATGCTGTTTCAACGTTGTATTTGTGTTATAGAATGTTAGTTAGAAAAATGACCAAATTTCAATGATCAAATCAAAGTCACAATCTGACATTGAGTAAACGTCATCAAAAAGTACGTTGTTTCAACGATGTATTTGTGTTGTGGAATATTGAATGGGAAATGATCAAAATATAGTGAGCAAATCAACGTCAGAACCCAACATTGATTAAACGTCATCAAAAAAGTACATTGTTTGAACATTGTATTTTTGTTGAAGGATATTAGTCAGGAAAATGAGCAAATTTCAATGATCAACTCAACGTCACAACCTGACATTGACTAAATGTTGCCATAAAGTATGTTATTTCAACGTTATGTTTTTGTTGTAGAACGTTAGTTAGGAAAATGACCAAATTTCAATGGTCAATTTAACGTCACAACCTGACATTGACTAAACGTCAGTAAAAGGTATGTTGTTTCAACGATGTATTTGTGTTGTAGAATCATAGTTTGGAAAATTATCAAGATATAATGAGCAAATCAACGTCAGAACTCAACATTGATTAAACGTCATGAAAAAGTACGTTGTTTCAACGTTGTATTTGTGTTGTAGAATATTAGTTCGGAAAATTACCAAATTTCAATGGTCAAATCTACGTCAGAACCTGACATTGACTAAAGGTTGCCATAAAGTATGTTGTGACAAGGTTGTAGTTGTGTTGTAGAATTTTGGTTGAGAAATGACCAAAATTGAATGGTCAAATCAACGTCACAACCTGACATTAAGTTAACCTATTCAAAAAAGTACATTGATTCAACGTTATATTTGTGTTGTAGAATATTAGTTGGGAAAATGAACTAATTTCATTGATTAAATCAATGTTACAACCTGACATTGACTAAATGTTGCAATAAAGTATATTGTTTCAAGGCTATGTTTGTGTTGTAGAGCGTTAGTTCGGAAAATGACCAAATTTCAATGGTCAGATCAACGTCACAACCCGACGTTGATTAAACGTCATCAAAAAGTACGTTGTTTCAACGATGTATTTGTGTTGTAGAATCATAGTTTGGAAAATTATCAAAATATAATGAGCAAATCAACATCAGAACTCAACATTGATTAAACGTCATGAAAAAAGTACGTTGTTTCAACGTTGTATTTGTGTTGTAGAATATTAGTTCGGAAAATTTCCAAATTTCAATGGTCAAATCAACGTCAGAACCTGACATTGACTAAAGGTTGCCATAAAGTATGTTGTGACAAGGTTGTAGTTGTGTTGTAGAATTTTGGTTGAGAAATGACCAAAATTCAATGGTCAAATCAGCGTCACAACCTGACATTAAGTAAACGTCTTCAAAAAAGTACATTGTTTCAACGTTGTATTTGTGTTGTAGAATATTAGTTAGGAAAATGAACAAATTTCATTGATTAAATCAATGTTACAACCTGACATTGACTAAATGTTGCCATAAAGTATATTGTTTCAACGTTGTGTTTGTGTTGTAGAGCGTTTTTTAATGGTCAGATTAACGTCACAACCCGACGTTGATTAAACGTCATCAAAAAGTACGTTGTTTCAACGATGTATCTGTGTTGTAGAATGTTAGCTAGGAAAATGACCAAATTTCAATTGTCAAATCAGCGTCAGATTAAACGACATCAAAAAAATATCTTGTTTCAACATTGTATTTGTGTTTTAGAATATTAGTTGGGAAAATGAACAAATTTCAATGTTCAAATCAACGTCACAACCTGACATTGACTAAACGTTGCCATAAAGTACGTTGTTACAACATTGTAGATGTGTCGTAGAATTTTGGTTGGGAAATAACCAAAATGGTCAAATCAACTCCAGAACCCAGCATTGATTGAACGTCATCAAAAAGCATGTTGTTTCAACGTTACGTTTGAGTTGTAGAACAATAGTTGGGAAAATGACCAAATTTCAATGGTCAAATTAACGTCACAACCTGACATTGACTAAAAACGTCAGTAAAAAGTATGTTGTTTCAACGATGTATTTGTGTTGTAGAATCATAGTTTGGAAAATTATCAAAATATAATGAGCAAATCAACATCAGAACTCAACATTGATTAAACGTCATGAAAAAAGTACGTTGTTTCAACGTTGTATTTGTGTTGTAGAATATTAGTTCGGAAAATTACCAAATTTCAATGGTCAAATCAACGTCAGAACCTGACATTGACTAAAGGTTGCCATAAAGTATGTTGTGACAAGGTTGTAGTTGTGTTGTAGAATTTTGGTTGAGAAATGACCAAAATTCAATGGTCAAATCAGCGTCACAACCTGACATTAAGTAAACGTCTTCAAAAAAGTACATTGTTTCAACGTTGTATTTGTGTTGTAGAATATTAGTGAGGAAAATGAACAAATTTCATTGATTAAATCAATGTTACAACCTGACATTGACTAAATGTTGCCATAAAGTATATTGTTTCAACGTTATGTTTGTATTGTAGAGCGTTAGTTCGGAAAATGACCACATTTCAATGGTCAGATCAACGTCACAACCCGACGTTGATTAAGCGTCATCAAAAAGTACGTTGTTTCAACGATGTATCTGTGTTGTAGAATGTTAGCTAGGAAAATGACCAAATTTCAATTGTCAAATCAGCGTCAGATTAAACGACATCAAAAAAATATCTTGTTTCAACATTGTATTTGTGTTTTAGAATATTAGTTGGGAAAATTAACAAATTTCAATGTTCAAATCAACGTCACAACCTGACATTAACTAAACGTTGCCATAAAGTACGTTGTTACAACATTGTAGATGTGTCGTAGAATTTTGGTTGGGAAATAACCAAAATGGTCAAATCAACTCCAGAACCCAGCATTGATCAAACGTCATCAAAAAGCATCTTGTTTCAACATTACGTTTGAGTTGTAGAACAATAGTTGGGAAAATAACCAAATTTCAATCGTCAAATCAACGTCACAGCCTGACATTGACTAAATGTTGCCATGAAGTATATTGTTTCAACGTTATGTTTGTATTGTAGAGCGTTAGTTCGGAAAATGACCAAATTTCAATGGTCAGATCAACGTCACAACCCGACGTTGATTAAACGTCATCAAAAAATACATTGTTCCAATGATGTATCTGTGTTGTAGAATGTTAGCTAGGAAAATGACCAAATTTCAATTGTCAAATCAGCGTCAGATTAAACGACATCAAAAAAATATCTTGTTTCAACATTGTATTTGTGTTTTAGAATATTAGTTGGGAAAATTAACACATTTCAATGTTTAAATCAACATCACAACCTGACATTGACTAAACGTTGCCATAAAGTACGTTGTTACAACATTGTAGATGTGTCGTAGAATTTTGGTTGGGAAATAACCAAAATGTTCAAATCAACTCCAGAACCCAGCATTGATTGAACGTCATAAAAAAGCATGTTGTTTCAACGTTACGTTTGAGTTGTAGAACAATAGTTGGGAAAATAACCAAATTTCAATCGTCAAATCAACGTCACAGCCTGACATTGACTAAATGTTGCCATGAAGTATGTTGTTTCAACGATGTATTTGTGTTGTAGAATCATAGTTTGGAAAATTATCAAAATATAATGAGCAAATCAACATCAGAACTCAACATTGATTAAACGTCATGAAAAAAGTACGTTGTTTCAACGTTGTATTTGTGTTGTAGAATATTAGTTCGGAAAATTACCAAATTTCAATGGTCAAATCAACGTCAGAACCTGACATTGACTAAAGGTTGCCATAAAGTATGTTGTGACAAGGTTGTAGTTGTGTTGTAGAATTTTGGTTGAGAAATGACCAAAATTCAATGGTCAAATCAGCGTCACAACCTGACATTAAGTAAACGTCTTCAAAAAAGTACATTGTTTCAACGTTGTATTTGTGTTGTAGAATATTAGTGAGGAAAATGAACAAATTTCATTGATTAAATCAATGTTACAACCTGACATTGACTAAATGTTGCCATAAAGTATATTGTTTCAACGTTATGTTTGTATTGTAGAGCGTTAGTTCGGAAAATGACCACATTTCAATGGTCAGATCAACGTCACAACCCGACGTTGATTAAGCGTCATCAAAAAGTACGTTGTTTCAACGATGTATCTGTGTTGTAGAATGTTAGCTAGGAAAATGACCAAATTTCAATTGTCAAATCAGCGTCAGATTAAACGACATCAAAAAAATATCTTGTTTCAACATTGTATTTGTGTTTTAGAATATTAGTTGGGAAAATTAACAAATTTCAATGTTCAAATCAACGTCACAACCTGACATTAACTAAACGTTGCCATAAAGTACGTTGTTACAACATTGTAGATGTGTCGTAGAATTTTGGTTGGGAAATAACCAAAATGGTCAAATCAACTCCAGAACCCAGCATTGATCAAACGTCATCAAAAAGCATCTTGTTTCAACATTACGTTTGAGTTGTAGAACAATAGTTGGGAAAATAACCAAATTTCAATCGTCAAATCAACGTCACAGCCTGACATTGACTAAATGTTGCCATGAAGTATATTGTTTCAACGTTATGTTTGTATTGTAGAGCGTTAGTTCGGAAAATGACCAAATTTCAATGGTCAGATCAACGTCACAACCCGACGTTGATTAAACGTCATCAAAAAATACATTGTTCCAATGATGTATCTGTGTTGTAGAATGTTAGCTAGGAAAATGACCAAATTTCAATTGTCAAATCAGCGTCAGATTAAACGACATCAAAAAAATATCTTGTTTCAACATTGTATTTGTGTTTTAGAATATTAGTTGGGAAAATTAACACATTTCAATGTTTAAATCAACATCACAACCTGACATTGACTAAACGTTGCCATAAAGTACGTTGTTACAACATTGTAGATGTGTCGTAGAATTTTGGTTGGGAAATAACCAAAATGTTCAAATCAACTCCAGAACCCAGCATTGATTGAACGTCATAAAAAAGCATGTTGTTTCAACGTTACGTTTGAGTTGTAGAACAATAGTTGGGAAAATAACCAAATTTCAATCGTCAAATCAACGTCACAGCCTGACATTGACTAAATGTTGCCATGAAGTATGTTGTTTCAACGATGTATTTGTGTTGTAGAATCATAGTTTGGAAAATTATCAAAATATAATGAGCAAATCAACATCAGAACTCAACATTGATTAAACGTCATGAAAAAAGTACGTTGTTTCAACGTTGTATTTGTGTTGTAGAATATTAGTTCGGAAAATTACCAAATTTCAATGGTCAAATCAACGTCAGAACCTGACATTGACTAAAGGTTGCCATAAAGTATGTTGTGACAAGGTTGTAGTTGTGTTGTAGAATTTTGGTTGAGAAATGACCAAAATTCAATGGTCAAATCAGCGTCACAACCTGACATTAAGTAAACGTCTTCAAAAAAGTACATTGTTTCAACGTTGTATTTGTGTTGTAGAATATTAGTGAGGAAAATGAACAAATTTCATTGATTAAATCAATGTTACAACCTGACATTGACTAAATGTTGCCATAAAGTATATTGTTTCAACGTTATGTTTGTATTGTAGAGCGTTAGTTCGGAAAATGACCACATTTCAATGGTCAGATCAACGTCACAACCCGACGTTGATTAAGCGTCATCAAAAAGTACGTTGTTTCAACGATGTATCTGTGTTGTAGAATGTTAGCTAGGAAAATGACCAAATTTCAATTGTCAAATCAGCGTCAGATTAAACGACATCAAAAAAATATCTTGTTTCAACATTGTATTTGTGTTTTAGAATATTAGTTGGGAAAATTAACAAATTTCAATGTTCAAATCAACGTCACAACCTGACATTAACTAAACGTTGCCATAAAGTACGTTGTTACAACATTGTAGATGTGTCGTAGAATTTTGGTTGGGAAATAACCAAAATGGTCAAATCAACTCCAGAACCCAGCATTGATCAAACGTCATCAAAAAGCATCTTGTTTCAACATTACGTTTGAGTTGTAGAACAATAGTTGGGAAAATAACCAAATTTCAATCGTCAAATCAACGTCACAGCCTGACATTGACTAAATGTTGCCATGAAGTATATTGTTTCAACGTTATGTTTGTATTGTAGAGCGTTAGTTCGGAAAATGACCAAATTTCAATGGTCAGATCAACGTCACAACCCGACGTTGATTAAACGTCATCAAAAAATACATTGTTCCAATGATGTATCTGTGTTGTAGAATGTTAGCTAGGAAAATGACCAAATTTCAATTGTCAAATCAGCGTCAGATTAAACGACATCAAAAAAATATCTTGTTTCAACATTGTATTTGTGTTTTAGAATATTAGTTGGGAAAATTAACACATTTCAATGTTTAAATCAACATCACAACCTGACATTGACTAAACGTTGCCATAAAGTACGTTGTTACAACATTGTAGATGTGTCGTAGAATTTTGGTTGGGAAATAACCAAAATGTTCAAATCAACTCCAGAACCCAGCATTGATTGAACGTCATAAAAAAGCATGTTGTTTCAACGTTACGTTTGAGTTGTAGAACAATAGTTGGGAAAATAACCACATTTCAATCGTCAAATCAACGTCACAGCCTGACATTGAATAAACGTTGACAAAAAGTATGTTGTTTCAACGTTGTAGTTGTGTTAAAGAATTAGGGGTTAGTGCGTCTGCCACACACTAAGAAG
>NC_084619.1:63678072-63735572 GCF_033978795.1 Nerophis ophidion | reverse complement strand
GGTGATGGTGGAGATGTTGGCTTCTTTCAGAACACTGATGTTTGTACGCCTCTCCTACCAACCGATCCTGAGGATCTTCCGGAGACATCGTTGGTGGTACTGCTCCAGGGCCTTCAGATGTCTGCTGTAGGTGGTCCAGCTGTCGGCTCCATAGAGCAGTGTGGGCAGAACTACTGCTTGATAGACAAGTAGCTTTGTCTTTGTCTGGATGTCTCGGTTTTCAAAAACCCTCTTCCGCAGCCTGGCAAAGGCTGCACTGGCACACCCGATGCGGTGGTGAATCTCTGCGTCAATGACAGCTCTTGTAGAGAGAAGGCTGCCAAGGTAGGCGAATTGATCCACATTATCCAGGATGTTGTCTCCCACATGAATTGTGGGGGGTTGTGGGAGTGTGTCAGGAGCTGGTTGGTATAGGATTTGGGTCTTTTTTATGTTTATGTCAAGTCCCAGGAGTCTGTAGGCTCTGGCAAAGGCGTTTAAGATGTCCTGGAGGTCCGCTTCGGAGTGTGCAACTAGGGCATTGTCAACCGCATACTGGAGCTCCATGATGGAGGATGTGAACACCTTGCTTTTTGCCCTGAATCTGTTGATGTTAAATAGCCCTCCCTCAGTCCTGTATACGAGCTTGACTCCCTCAGGTAGGTTCTGGCTGGTGATGTGGAGGATGGTGGAAATGAAGATGGCGAACAGGCTTGGTGCGATGATGCAGCCCTGCTTAACACCAGTGTCTACTTTGAAAGGAGGTGTCTCCAATCCACCATTGCCGACTACGGTTGCCGTCATGTCATCATGGAGTAGTCGCAAGATCTTTATATACTTGTCTGGGCATCCAATCTTGGAGAGAACACACCAGAGGGCAGTTCTGTTTATGGAGTCAAAGGCCTTTGTGAGGTCAATGAACGCCATGTACAAAGGTAGACGTTGCTCCCGACATTTTTCCTGCAGTTGACGAGCTGTAAAAATCATGTCGGAGGTCCCCCTGGCAGGACGAAAGCCACACTGCGATTCTGGTGGGGTGTTCTCTGACAGAGGCAGTAGCCGGTTGGCCAATATACGAACCAGCACTTTGCCCGTTGTCGACAGGAGGGAGATACCCCTGTAGTTGCCACAGTCGGCCTTGTCTCCATTTTTGAAGATGGTAACAACCAGGGCATCCCTGAGCTCAGCCGGTATTTCCTCTTCATCCCAGATTTTGCCCAGCAGGCTATGGATGTGACACAGGAGTTTTGGTCCTCCTTGCTTGAGGATTTCTGCTGGAATCCCATCTGGTCCAGAGGCCTTGTTGTTGCTCAGTTTCCTCACGGCATCCAGGACCTCATTTTCGGTTGGGGGTTGACCCAACTGCTCCATGATGGGACACTGAGGGATCTGGTTGATGGTTTCGAGCTCGACTGTGGTCTTTCGGTTCAGGAGTTCTTTGAAGTGTTCTTGCCATCTGGAACTGATACCAACATTGTCCTTCAGCAAGGTTTGTCCATCTTTGGAGCAGAGAGGGTTTAGGCCTCGATAGCAGGGCCCATACACGGCCTTGGTGGCGTTAAAGAAACCCCTGGTGTCTCCCGAGTCTGCAAGTCTCTGGATTTCCAGGGCCTTCTCCAACCACCACTGGTTCTTCAACTCTCGTACTCTACTTTGGACAAGTGCCTTTGCCTTGGAGTGGGCCTCCCTTTTGGCCATGCAGCTGATGTAATTTTGCCAAGTGCAGAAGACTTTCCTTTTGGCGTCAATTAGATGTTGTATTTCGACATCGTTGTCGTCAAACCAGTCTTGATGTTTCCTGGTCTTGTAGCCAAAGGTGTCTCTGCTGGTCTCAAGAAGTGTGGTTCTGAGAGCCCTCCAGTGTTCCTCCACACCCTCTGGGTATTCTTCAGGGAGCCTCTCAATTAGGGTGTCTTGAAAGAGTTGCACCCTGTTTGTGTCTCCCAGGTTGTCGAGGTTGAATTTTGGGCGAAGATGTTTCCTTTGTGTTCTCCTTTTCTGCCGCAGATTGATGTTCATGGTGGATTGGATGAGGCGGTGGTCAGTCCAGGATTCATCCGCGCTGATCATGGCCCTGGTGATGTTGACATCTTTGCGATCTCTGGCCCTGACTATCACATAATCAATGAGATGCCAGCACTTTGATCGGGGATGCATCCATGAGGTTTTGTAACGGTTTCTCTGGCGGAACAAGGTGTTTGTGATCACGAGCTCGTGTTCAGCACATTTAGATAATAGGAGGATTCCATTGGAGTTTACATTCCCAACACCCTCTTTGCCCAAGGTGCCTTTCCAGAGCTCATGGTCCTTGCCGACCCTGGCATTGAAGTCCCCGAGGAGGAGGATCTTGTCTTCCTTTGGGACGTTTGATAAAACCTGGTCAAGGGTTGCATAAAACGTCTCCTTATCTTTATCTTGTGAGTCCAAGGTTGGTGCATAGGCACTCACAGCTGTGGCCATCTGATCGTTTGAGAGACTCAGTCGTAAGGTCATGAGACGCTCATTGATGCCTACTGGAGATTCGGAGAGTTGGGAGATGAGCCGATTCTTGATTGCAGAACCCACCCCATGGTTTCTGGGCTCATCAGCCACTTTTCCCTTCCAGAAGAAGGTATATCCCCCTTTCTCCTCCTTTAGTTGCCCCTCCTCAGCCAGGCGGGTATCTGACAGGGCGGCGATGTCGACCTTGAACCGTTTCAGTTCCCTGGCAATGATAGCAGTTCTTCTTTCTGGACGATTGGTGGAGGCACTGTCCATAAGTGTTCTCACGTTCCATGCTCCAATGTTCATAGTTTTTTGTTTTCGACCGCTGTAGGTGAACCCACTGGATGCGGTATTCCAGTCAGGTTTTATGAGGCAGGCTATTTTTAGGGCACCTTTTCTAGCCCCTTCCCCGTCTGGGGTGAGCAGAGTGGATCCTGTATAGGGCTGCTCAGACATGGGTGCTGCTGCCGAGATGCTCTCTCTGCCTCGGTCCGAGAGCAAGGCGACTGAGTCAGGCACCCACCGCCTATGTGCCAGTTCGTGGCTAGAAACTCCCAGGCTTCACTGCCCTGCTTCCGTCACCATTTCCTGAACGCCATAGGACTTGTGGGGGGGGTTGGGTAATGGTGAGTCCTTCATTCAGGAGAACGCCTGTGCGTGGAATCTTATAAAGTGGGGAGGCTGGTGCACAGGCAGCCACCACACTCTCCTTGACAAAGGGAGGGCCAGGGTCCAATGGCATGGAGACCAAGACAATTGGGGACCCATCTTTGCTGCAGCCTTCTTCCGCCTTTGTGACCGTTGTGGAGCTTTCTCTGCTGCCATCATCCGCCTACTCCGCCGTTGAGGACTTTTTGGGCCGCTCTTCGTCTGGAACCTCACCCTCGATCTTACCGCCATGGTTGAACCTACCAGGAGCTTAAGCTCCAGACGGCATCGCTCTCAGGTTCATTGGAACACGCAAGGCTCTCCACCACGACAAGGTGGCGACCCGAGGAGAACACACACACACACACACACACACACACACACACACACATACTGGTTATCATTTGGAATCTGACAATCGTTTGAAAACGTTTCCCTCTAAGGGACTTTTTTCGTGTCCCCATACCGTCAGAAGTCCCCCAAAGGTGTGTAAACAGAGCGATGTCCCCGTTGAGTGAGCATTGCCAGAACACACACACACACACACACACACACACTTGTTATCATTTGGAATCTGAAAATCATTTAAAAAGGTTTCCCTTTAAGGGCCCTTTTGTCGTGTCCCCATACCGTCGGAGGTCCCCTTTAGGTGTGTAAACAGAGCGATGTCCCCATTAAGTCAGAATTGCCAAAACACACACACACACACATTTGACAGTTGGCCTCCATTGCTGCAGGCCTTTAAGCAGCCAAGTGTGTGCCAGTATGTCCACTGACAAGTAGGGGGGGTATTTAAATAACTTGAGAAGTGATTATCATGTCTCTGGCATGGATCGCACACACAGTCCTCACTTTGCATTTTAAAATTAAACTACAAAATTCCCGCAGGAATTTTGACGAGCCTGCTATCTGTGCCCTGGACCTCTGGCCGGGGGTTCGTCAGGGAGCCGTCTTCCTTACAAGATGTCTGAATCCGTGAGTTTTAGACGTAACTGTACGAAATGAGCCACGGAACCTAGCCTAAAAAGTTAACATGTTTACATGAAAATTAGCATGTGTGCTAACGATAGCATGATAACAGTCAGCATGTTTCATATACCAATACGACTCAAAGGTGTTTGGCTGGGGAATTACAGAAAAAAGAGAAGAATTAGCTAAAAAAAGTAATCACTTTAATGTTGGCATGCTAACATTAACATGCTAACAAGTGTCACATACCAAGTTATATGACTCTGGGTTAAACGGTTGCAAAAATCATCTCAAAAAGTTAGCACGCTAATGTCAGTGTGCTAATGTTAGCGCGCTAACTAAAAAGGTGTCATATTAGATGAAAAAGTTAGCAAGCTTATATTAGCTTTCTAGCATGCTATTGTTTGCATGCTAACATTGGCATGCTAACAAGTGTCACTTAGCAAGTTGTATGACGGGGTTAAACGGTTGCAAAATCAGCTCAAAAAGTTAGCATGCTAATGTTAGCGTGCTTAATGAAAAAAAATTTGTCAAATTAGATAAAAAAGTTAGCAAGCTTAAGTTAGCTTACTAGAATACCTTTGCTTGCAGGCTAACCGTTAACAAGTGTCACACACCGAGTTATATGACTCTGGATTCAACTGTGGCAAAATTAGCTCAAAAGATTGACATGCTAAAATTGGAATGCTAGCAAGCTAACTTGAGCATGATAATAGTGAACTTGTGTCACATACCAAGATTTATGACTCTAAGGTGTATGGCTGGGGAATTAGAGAAAAAAGAAAACAATTAGCTAAAAAAAAGTTAGCAGTTCAATGTTAACATGCTAACATTGAACACATGCTTAAAAGTGTCACATACCAAGTTATAAGACTCTGGGTTAAACAGTTCCAAAAACCAGCTCAAAAAGTTAGCACGCTAATGTTGGCGTGCTAACTTAAAAAAAAGTGTAAAATTAGATGAAAGAAAGTTAGCAGGCTTAAGTTAGTTTAATAGAATGCTATTGTTTGCAGGACAAACGTTAACAAGTGTCACACACCAAGTTGATGACTCTGGGTTAAAGGGTTCCAAAAACCAGCTCAAAAAGTTAGCACGCAAATGTTAGCGTGCTAACTTAAAAAAAGTGTCAAATTATATAAAAAAGTTAGCAAGCTTAAGTTAGCTTACTAGAATACTATTGCTGGCAGGCTAACCGTTAACAAGTGTCACACACCGAGTTATATGACACTGGGTTCAACTGTGGCAAAACTAGCTCAAAAGGTTGACATGCTAAAATTGGAATGCTAGCAAGCTAACTTGAGCATGATAATAGTGAACTTGATGTCAACATGAGCCAAGAATGATGATGACTCTAAGCTGTATAATTTTGATTTTGTCAATACCAAAGATATGTGACTCTAAGCTGTATGTCACATACCAAGTTATAAGACTCTGGGTTAAACAGTTGCAAAAACCTGCTCATAAACTAAAACTAACTAAAAAAAAGTGTCAAATTAGATTTTAAAAAAGTTAGCAGGCTTAAGATAGCTTACTAGAATACTTTTGTTTGCAGGCTAACTGTTAACAAGTGTCACACACCAAGTTAGATGACTCTGGGTGAAACGGTTGCAACACTAGCTCAAAAAGTTAGCCCGCTAATGTTAGCATGCTAGCAAGCTAACGTGAGCATGATAATAGTTAGCTTCTGTCACATACCAAGGTTTGTGACTCTAAGGTGTATGGCTGGGGAATTAGAGAAAAATGAGTACAATTAGCTAAAAACAAAAGTTAGCACTTTCATGCTAACATTTGCATGCTAGAGTTAACAAGTGTCACAGATAAATGGTTGCAAAATTAGCTGAGAATCTAGCACTTTAATGTTAGATTCTGCTAACATAAGCATACATACAGTTAGCATGTTTCAAATTTTCAACTTGAGGGTTCCGGGTTCGATCCCCGCTTCCGCCATCCTAGTCACTACTGTTGTGTCCTTGAGCAAGACACTTTACCCATCCGGTCCCAGTGCCACCCACTACGGTTCAAAAGCAACTCAGATGTTGGGTTTCACAATGTAAAGCGCTTTGAGTCACTAGAGAAAAGTGCTATATAAATATACTTCACACTTACATGAAGTAGTGAAGTTGACGGGTGTTTCTGGGTGTTGTTGATAAATGGCTTTAAAAATGGTTGCCAATTAGCCTGTTCACCTGCAAGATGTTCCCAAAAAGTGTTTGACGGGCATTCCTTAACTTTCTCAGTCTTTTTTGCCACTTGTGCCAGCTTTCTTTGAAAACACGTCGCAGGCGTCCAATTCCAAATGAGCTAATATTTGCTCAAATAAATAAAATAACAACGTTTACACTTTTGAACGCTAAATATCTTGTCCGTCCTGGTTGGATCCATGTCAGGATTGTCATCCCTGAATGCATAAATGCGTACACACCAGTTGTTGTTTGGTTGGTCCGCCTCTAAAAATGTTTGCAGGAACGTGGCGTCAGACAGCACACCATAAATAATCATTAAGCTCACACCAGCGTATTGTCTGCAGGAACGCATGACTGCTCGCTGCCGCACCCACACTTCTTAATTCCGAAACAAATGAGACGTGTGCAAGTTGTCCATCACCCGGTGAGCCACAATAACATTATGTTTACGGCGTAATGCGGCATTCCGTGCCGTTTGTCCGTCTAGAACAGTTAGTGTCAGAATATTTCTATATAGGTTATCACTCAACTTGTTTGCCTGGAGTTCAGGTTGCCCTGCGTGAAGACAAAAGCTGTCCTTGATCCTATCAAGCAAAAGGCAGACATTATCATGGCTCGAAATCTACACAGCAGAGAGGGGGCAAACCTGACACCGCTCCAAGCATCTTTTTGTTCGAACTGTGCATGTGCATTTGCCTCACAATACGAAGGTCCTGAATAGTCCTGGGTTTCTGTGCGGAGTTTGCATGTTCTCCCCGTGACTGCGTAGGTTCCCCACCTCCAAAGACATGCACCTGGGGATAGGTTGATTGGCAACACTAAAATTGGCCCTAGTGTGTAAATGTGAGTGTGAATGTTGTCTGTCTATCTGTGTTGGCCCTGCGATGAGGTGGCGACTTGTCCAGAGTGTACGCCGCCTTCTGCCCGATTGTAGCTGAGATAGGCACCAGCGCCCCGCGACCCCAAAGGGAATAAGCGGTAGAAAATGGATATATATATATATATATATATACACATATATATGTAGGTAAGTAAACTTTAATAGATTTTAATAAAATGCAAAATAAGAACTTAAAATACACAGTTCTTGTAAATATTATACCGCACTAGCATTTTTTTTTTAGTCACACAACATTTTTAACCTATGTTTGATTTCAATCATCCTTAAATTCAAATATATTTGAAGGCTGTAAAATTATTATTTTTTTGGTTTAAATTTCTCAATCTTCATTCCTAAAAATATTAAACATGTAATATTTTATTTTGACCCTTTTCAATCTTACGTTCTGGCACGGGGGGCTGTCGGTCCGGACCCCGGGGTGCAGAGACAGCGAGGGTAGTGCAGGCAAAAACAACAAAACAAATAAAAACACGTTTAAGCGCGTGGCTTTGGGACAGCTATGCACAAATTGGGTGCAAATTAAAGCTGGACGGGACCGACTTTTGCTGGTGTTTCCTGCATTTACTCATTCAACATATCTTTACCTGCACGTTACCTACCTTCCCTGCATCCTGGAGTCAAACTGGTGCCTCCTTCTTTCACCCAGTCAAAATATCCTTACCCGCACAGTACCTACCTTCTCTGCATTGTGTGGTCACGCTGGTTCTTCCTGCTTTTAAGCGGCCATCTTGAGACGGCATCAGCGCAGCAGCATCAGCGCAGCCGTTCTTTGAAGGCTCGTAAAATCAAAACCGGAGCAGTTAGAAAAACTATTTTGTCAACTTTTAAACAGAAGTGTTCAATCTCTTTCCTATGGTAGTTTGAAGCCGACACAACAGACGCGCTCAGAGGAGATAATGTTTGAAAAAAGGTGACAGGTTTTTACAAAACTTTTGTTTTGAAGGGTTAATTGCCAACTTCCTGTTGTTTTTTGCTGAAGGATGTAAATGAATGAAATGTAGGTCTGAGTGAGACCTACATAGAGGTTTTTGTTTCCTGTCTCTACGACATTCCTACCGGAAGTTACAAGCAGTTTTGTCTGTGTTTTCTTCCCAAGAGCAGATTTGTCATTGTTTTATTCCTAGGGGGCGCAAGAGCACAATTTTGAGGTTTTTTTTGTTTTGTCTTTTTAGATCGCAACTTTTACCAGTCCTGATGTGTGTATCGAGTTTGGTGAGTTGTAAAGCATTTTAAAGGGGTCAAATTACAGATCAAAGAGGCAAAAATGACATTTTTTCAGGAAAATTTTCTTTTGAATGGCTTTTTGCCAACTTTTTGTGATTTTTACTGAAGGATGTTAATAGATGAAATTAAGGTCTAAAACAGACCTACATAGAGGTTTTGGTTTCATGTCTCTACGGCATTCTTAACGGAAGTTACAAGCAGTTTTGTCTGTCTTTTTTCCTAGGGGGCGCTAGAGCGCAATTTTGAGTTTTGGGGTTTGCTTTTTTATTAAATGGCAATTTTTGCCATTCCTGATGTGTGTGTGAAATTTGGTGAGTATTGAAGCATGTTAAGAGGGTCAAAATACGGCTCAAAGAGGCGGCAGTATAATAATAATAAAACCTTAGAAATACAATAGAGTCCTCTGTCCCAAAGGGACATTCGGTCCCTAATAATGGAGAAATGATGCGAAATGGAGTGAGACAAACATCACCATCTGCTGCCTCTGGCACGCAAACACCGTCAGCGTCCACGCCAGTTTGCGAGAAACGGACTTTGATATTATATTTTTTGATTGTTGTGATGTTTTATGCATAAAAGTGTCCCGCATGTGGGTCGCTGTGAACTAAAAAGGCGTCATGGTGACAAGTCCTTGGCCGCAGAGAAGAAGAGCGCCACCCTGGCAGCCGGTTCAACGCGGCGGACATCTGCGGCCCGCATGTCGGAGAGCGGCGGCCGCCAACACGGTGGCAGATCCCTGGCCAACGGACGGATTCTGTGAGCTGGATTTGGCGGCCACCTGAAATCAATTAGAGCGCTGGATTAAGTAAACATCATCAAAAATACATGAGTGTGCACATGCATATGTAAAGCTGCGCCATAAAGTAGAGGAGAAATCGTTTCCGGAAAGATCCGTCGACTGTGAAGGGGTCTCTTGACATGTTAATGCTCCCTGGAACAGGTGAAAATGAACAGACGTGAACTCGGCGAAAAAAAAGACCTTTCTGGAATGATCTTACATAGACTGGGGTTGTCCCGATACCAATATTTGACCAAAATGTATTTCAATACTCTTGTAAATAAAGGGGACCAGAAAAAAATGGCATTGTGGAGAGGCGGAGCCGATGGGCCGACGGCGGGGCAGGGCAAGACGACGGCAAGGAGGCGGAGGGTGCGGCGGAGAGGAGAGGCGAGGCTTGCTGGGAGCGACGCCGCCACAATCTAATTCAGGTGCGTGGGTCACACACCGGGACACAATTAACATTTCTCTTGACGCTGTATAAAAAGGGGAGAAGGAGTAGGAGAACCAGCCGCAGAATCAGACGAGCGCAAAAGGCCGAGAGCGAGCCGAAGACAGCGGCCGATCAAAGAGCGAGAGAGGAGCGAGCAAGAGAGGAGCAGCTGAAAAGCGTTCCGACCAAAAAGACAAAGTTTTATTGAAAAATAAGCGAGAGTCAAACCTGCAAAGCAATGTTCTTCCTTGATGGTCCATGCAACCCGCACAATGACGGCAAGAGACTGTCACAAGTGGCGCCCAATGCGGAAGGACCATCGGAGGCGAGGGAGGACAAATTCCTCTGGGCGCTAGTCAGCACGTTCACCGAGCTGGCGGCAAGCAGTCGTCAAAATTGCTAGCTCATGCAGGCGCTGGCGGACAAGATAGAGGGAGGTGGCGAGTGCCCCCCCCCCCCCTAAGATGAAGTCTAGGTGGAGGCCAGTGAAGTCCTGGCTGAAGTATCCCACTTGGAAGGCCGGGCTGGGAAGGCTGCAGTGGCGTCTGCAGGCCAGCAGGGTGAGCTGTCCGCCAAGGAGGACGAGATCGCCTCGACAGATGAAATCGAAGAAAAGGATGAAGAAAATGATGAAGAAGAAGAAGAAGATGAGTTAGAGGATGAAGAAGAAGAAGAAAAAGATGAATCAGAGGATGATGATGATGATGAAGAAGATGAATTGGATTAAGAAGAACAAGATGAATCAAATGATGAAGAAGAAGATGAATCGGATGATGAAGAAGACGATGATGATGTTGAAGAGGAGCATGGTTAGGATGAACCGGAGCATGATGATGATGAGGAGGACGAAGAGGACAAGGACGACAAGGACAAAGAAATGGATGAAGGAAAAGACAAAGAAAAGGTCGAAGAGGACGAAGAAGCGGAAGTACAACCACAAGACGAAGAGGTGTCAGAGAGAGGGGACAAGCTCGCCTTGGTGGAGGAAGCAACAGAAGAAGAGAAGACGGGTGGCCAAGGCAGGTTTTTTTCCCGCCCCTTCAAAAAAGGGAGGGGGGAGTAGGCTCAGCCGGGTGAAATCCCGGCTTGCGTCTGGCGATGGAGGACTGTGGACAAGCGGAGTCGACGGGCCGACGGCGAGGAAGGGCACACCGCCCTGCCCAAGGTGACGGCAAGGAGGCGGAGGATGACGGCAAGAGATTGTCAAAGGCATTATTGGCTTAATTTGAACAAAAAAATCTATGGTACATAAAACATATGTTTAATATTGCAAGTTTGTCCTTTAATAAATAGTGAACATACTAGACAACTTGTCTTTTAGTAGTAAGTAAACAAACAAAGACTCCTAATTAGTCTGCTGACCTATGCAGTATGGATACACATGAATACACATAGAACCCTTAAAATTTCATGGCTGCAACACATGCCAAAGTAGTTGGGAAAGGGCATGTTCACCACTGTGTTACATCACCTTTTCTTTTAACAACACTCAATAAACGTTTGGGAACTGAGGAAATTGTTGAAGCTTTGAAAGTGGAATTCTTTCCCATTCTTGTTTTTTGTAGAGCTTCAGTCGTTCAACAGTCCGGGGTCTCCGCTGTCGTATTTTACGCTTCATAATCAGAGGTGGGTAGTAACGCGCTACATTTACTCCGTTACATTTACTTGAGTAACTTTTGGGATAAATTGTACATCTACGAGTAGTTTTTATGCAACATACTTTTACTTTTACTTGAGTATATTTATAGAGAAGAAACGCTACTTTTACTCCGTTCCATTTATCTACATTAAGCTCACTACTCGCTACTTTGTTTATCGATCTGTTAATGTTTGTTTTGGTTAATGACAGAGCTTCAAAGTAGGATCTACGCATGCCTGCGTTTCACCAATCACATGCAGTCACTGGTGAGGTTGGACCAATCAAACAGAACCAGGCGGTCACATGACCGTGATACGTAAAACTCGACTTAAACATGTCGACAAACTTATTCGGGTGTTACCATTTAGTGGTCAATTGTACGGAATATGTACTGTATTGTGCAATATAATAATAAAAGTTTCAATCAATCAATCAAAAGTGTAAAGGAAAAAAGACACTTTTTATTTCAACCGTACTTCCCGTCAAAAGCCTAAAGACTGATCGCACAGTTCCTGTCTTCACAATAAAAGCGCCTGCGTTAACAAAATAAGAGTCTCCGAAAGCCAGCGCAAACAAGCTAGCAAGCTACGGAGTTTGCCGCCAATGTATTTCTTGTAAAGTGTATAAAAACGAATATGGAAGCTGAACAAATAAGATGCCAAAAACCAACGACTTTCATGTGGTATTAGATCAGAAAAGAAGAACTTTTTTTCTCCATTTGAAAACCTGGATGTCTTGATTCCAATCAATGCAAGTCATCAGAATCAGGTAATACACCAACTTATATTCTTGTCTTCATGAAAGATAGGAATCTATATGTTAAACATGCAAAATAAAACGGCAAAATAAATAAATATAAATTATATACTGTATATATAAATGTATATATACATATATATATATATATATATATATATATATATATATAGATATATATGATACGTGTGCATATAAATGATTTGTGTGTGTGTGTGTGTGTATGATATGTGTGTGTATAAATGATATGTGTGTATATATATATATGATATGTGTGTATATATATGTATATATGAGGTAGATCACCTCGACTTGGTCATTTACTAAGTAATTGATAAACAAGTTGAAAAACTTGTTCGGGTGTTACCATTTAGTGGTCAATTGTAGGGAATATGTACTGTACTGTGCAATCTACTAATACAAGTTTTAATCGATCAATCAAATCAATGAATGCCTACTGAAGCTATGGTGCTGTTAAGTTATTGTGGCTCAATGTGCCATTTTTTAATTTTATTTTAATGTACTATTATTTAATATATATTATTGTTTTAGTTGCTTAAGAGATATTCCTGGCTCTGAATTTGCCCATTGCTATTTTTATGTTTTTGTGCATTATTTGTTGCCGTAATCAGGTTACTCATCAGTTACTCAGTACTTGAGTAGATTTTTCAATCAATCAATCAATCAATGTTTATTTATATAGCCCCAAATCACAAATGTCTCAAAGGACTGCACAAATCATTACGACTACAACATCCTCGGAAGAACCCACAAAAGGGCAAGGAAAACTCACACCCAGTGGGCAGGGAGAATTCACATCCAGTGGGACGCCAGTGACAATGCTGACTATGAGAAACCTTCGAGAGGACCTCAGATGTGGGCAACCCCCCCCCCCCCCCCCC
Source organism: Nerophis ophidion (assembly GCF_033978795.1). Taxonomy (NCBI): domain Eukaryota; kingdom Metazoa; phylum Chordata; class Actinopteri; order Syngnathiformes; family Syngnathidae; genus Nerophis; species Nerophis ophidion. The sequence goes on along the minus strand of NC_084619.1, from coordinate 63,722,676 downwards.
CCTTCTAGGGGACCGAAAGCAATCATGTTAGATCCGCTCGACATCCATTGCTTTCCTCCTCTCTAAGGTTCTCATAGTCATCATTGTCACCGACGTCCCACTGGGTCATTATTGTCACCAATGTCCCACTGGGTGTGAGTTTTCCTTGCCCTTATGTGGGCCTACCGAGGATTTCGTAGTGGTTTGTGCAGCCCTTTGAGACACTAGAGATTTAGGGCTATATAAGTAAACATTGATTGATGATTGATTGAATGGATGTCGAGCGGGTCTAACATGATACTGTGAAAGTTCAATCCATAGTGGCTCCAACACAGCCACGAGAGTTCAGTTCAAGCGGATCCAAGACAGCAGCGAGAGTCACGTCCACAGGAGACCATCTCAAGCGGAGGCGGATCAGCAGCGTAGAGATGTCCCCAACCGATACAGGCGAGCGGTCCATCCTGGGTCCCGACGAGCGGTCCATCCTGGGTCTCGACTCTGGACAGCCAGTACTTCATCCATGGTCATCGGACCGGACCCCCTCCACAGGGGAGGGGGGGACATAGGAGAAAGAAAAGAAGCGGCAGATCAACTGGTCTAAAAAGGAGGTCTATTTAAAGGCTAGAGTATACAGATGAGTTTTAAGGTGAGACTTAAATGCTTCTACTGAGGTAGCATCTCAAACTGTTACCGGGAGGGCATTCCAGAGTACTGGAGCCTGAACGGAAAACGCTCTATAGCCCACAGACATTTTTTGGGCTCTAGGAATCACTAATAAGCCGGAGTCTTTTGAACGCAGATTTCTTGCCGGGACATATGGTACAATACAATCGGCAAGATAGGCTGGAGCTAGACTGTGTAGTATTTTATACGTAAGTAGTAAAACCTTAAAGTCACATCTTAAGTGCACAGGAAGCCAGTGCAGGTGAGCCAGTACAGGCGTAATGTGATCAAACTTTCTTGTTCTTGTCAAAAGTCTAGCAGCCGCATTTTGTACCAACTGTAATCTTTTAATGCTAGACATGGGGAGACCCGAAAATAATACGTTACAGTAATCGAGACGATTACTGTAACAACATACTTTTTACTTTTACTCAAGTAAATATTAGGGTGACTACTCCTTACTTTTACTTGAGTAATAAATCTCTAAAGTAACAGTACTCTTACTTGAGTACAATTTCTGGCTTCTCTACCCACCTCTGTTCATAATGCCCGCACTCTTTTTTTACGAAACCACGCTGTTGTAACATGGGCTGAATGTGGCTTGGCATTGTCTTGCTGAAATAAGAAGGGGGGGCGGGCATGAAAAAGACGACGCTTAGATGGCAGCATATGTTGTTCCAAAACCTGTATGTACCTTTCAGCATTAATGGTGCCTTCACAAATGTGTAAGTTACCCATGCCTTGGGCACTAATGCACCCCCATACCATCACACATGCTGGCTTTTGAACTTTGGGTCAATAACAGTCTGGATGGTTCACTTCCCCTTTGGCCCGGATGACAGGATGTCAAATATTTCCAAAAACAATTTGAAATACGGACTCGTCAGACCACAGAACACCTTTCCACTTTATATTGGTCCATCTTAGATGATCTCGGGCCCAGAGAAGCAGGCAGCGTTTCTGGATGTTGTTGATAAATGATTTTCGCTTTGCATAGTAAAGCTTTAACTTGCACTTACAGATGTAGTGACGAAATGTATTTAGTGACAGTGGTTTTCTGAAGTGTCCCTGAGCCCATTTGGTGATATTCCTTAGAGATTGATGTCAGTTTTTGATACAGTGTCGTCTGAGGGATGCAAGGTCACGGTCATTCAATGTTGGTTTCCGGCCATGCCGCTTACGTGAAGTGATTTCTCCAGATTCTCTGAACCTTTTGATGATATTATGGACCTTAAATGATGATATCACTAGATTTCCTGCAATTGCACTTTGAGAAATGTTTTTCTTTAACTGTTTGACTATTTGCTCACGCATTTGTGGACAAAAGGGTGTACCTCGCCCCATCCTTTCTTGTGAAAGACTGAGCATTTTTTGGGAAGCTGCTTTTATACCCAATCATGGCACCCACCTGTTGCCAATTAGCCTGCACACCTGTGGGATATTCCAAATAAGTGTTTGATGAGCATTCCTCAACTTTATCAGTATTTATTGCCACCTTTCCCAACTTCTTTGTCACGTGTTGCCGGCATCAAATTCTAAAGTTAATGATTATTTGCAAAAAAAAAATGTGTTTATGAGTTTGAACATCAAATATGTTGTTTTTGTAGCATATTCAACTGAATATGGGTTGAATATTATTTGCAAATCATTGTATTCTGATTATATTTACATCTAACACCATTTTCCAACTCATATGGAAATGGGGTTTGTGTGTATATATATATATATATATATATATATATATATATATATATATATATATATATATATATATATATATATACGATATCCAGAGGGTTATTTCGTGACAGAAAGTGAGCATGAATACAAAAAGTGTGAAGAAGCCATTGATCACTGGGGGGGGATTGACCAGTCAGACCCTTTGCATCTCGCCGTCACTCCAACTCTGGCTCTGGCTCTGGCTCAATCACCATTGTGGGGCGGCCAAGGCGACGCAGTAGTCCACCATATGGGCGTACGGTCCCCTTGCCGAGTGTTTGTCATGACGCTCTGCACACTCAGACAGCTTGTCCTTTACTGAGCTGCCACCTCGCTCCTGCCCAATGGGCCATCTTCACGGGCTCAACATGGCCGACACGGCACCTCGCTCGGCGTCAACCACCCACTTATGTTTGTATGTGTCGCCATGACAACACAGTTCAACAAACAAAGAATGACTCACAAATTTGACAACGTGCAAACAGAGGCGCTCTGAACGCTATGCCGGTTAATGTCCTGAATCCCCTTTTAAACTAGTAAACCGTGTCTCAAATAAAGTAGGTTTCTTACAGGTAACATTATCACTGGACTGAGAGGAATAGCTAAAATTGCTATTAAGTGTATATATGTATGTATGTATATATATATATATATATATATATATATATATATATATATATATATATATATATATATACATATATATGAAAGTGTATATATGTATGTGTATTTGTATATATGTATGTATATATATATATATGTATATATATATATATACATACATGTGTGTGTGTGTGTATATATATATGTGTGTGTGTGTGTGTATATATGTATGTATATATATATATATTTATATATTCATATATACATTACAGATACACATACATATATACACACATATGTATGTATATATATACATATATATGTGTGTGTGTATATATATGTGTGTGTGTGTGAGTATATATGTATTTGCATATGTGTATATGTATATGTATATATGTATTTATGTATACATATGTATGTATATATGTATGTGTATATATGTGTGTGTATATATAGATGTCAATATGCATACACATTAGGTCACGAAAAAACACAAAGGCTATTTCATCCCTATACATAAATAAATAAATGTGTATATATATATATATGTATATGTAAATATATATACACATACATTTATGTATATATATATATAAATATATATACATTTGTATGTATATATGTATGTGTACGTATGTATGTATATATGTATATGTATATATGTGTGTGCCTATATGTATGTATATATGGATGAAAATATGTATAAACGTTAGGTCAAGAAAGAACACAGAGGCTATTTCATCCCTACAAGCCTGTTTTGCAGGTTTCCCTGGTGATCTCCTGAGACGCAGGGAAATCAGCCACAATCTGGGCACACCGGTTCTGAGTTGCCAATCAGGCTGCTTCCAAAATATTATTTATGCTGCTAATTGTTCATGGTTTTAGTTTGCTTCAGTAACACGCAAGTCATGCTTCCGGTGCACTCCTCCGCTGCACTACGGTTTTAGTATTTACTGTTTTAACTTTGGCGTAGTTCGAACTTTTTTTGTTTGTTTGTTTGTTTGTTTTTGCTTTGACGGCTCGTCCGTACTCGGCGTGTCCTTTGCTGACGAACGGAAGATTATTATTCAAAACTTGCGAGAGGAAACCGTTACGTGAGCCGCCCGTCGCAACCCGAGAGGCGATCACACACGTCGCGTTACCTGAGCTCGCCGAAGGGCTTCACTCGTCCTCAAACAGCGGCGGAGACCACAAAAAGAGGGCCGTGTTGAAGGAATACGAAGGATCACAGCGGCGCGTTCACGTTTTTGTGCCGCCATCGCTTAATCCGACCTTGTTCCTGCGTCACCTTTGAACCATCAAGAGGGGCTCCCGGGCTCTTATTTGTCAGCTGAAAGGACCACACATCATTCTGGACTGCCGCAATAATTCTATCACTATCTGGACTTGACTTTAATAGGATTTAACACCGCGGCCTGTGCTGGAAAGGGGGAATATATTGTCGACGGCCTCCAAAGAGATGAACACCTCTGGCTTGACAAGGTGAGATGGCTCCAAAAATCTGCGATTAGCAGCACACAGTTGATTTACGGGTTAAAATAATTTTTTTATGCTTTTATTCATTTATTTTTTTTACCAGGACTCATAAACTTCAGTAAACAATTCAGATGTAAACGTGTCGGAATTAAATCAATTCAAATTTTTTTTTTTAAAAAGGTAAATTCAGTCATGAAAAGTGGGACATGAATAAATATGTCAAGAAAATATGTCATAAAACTACTTCAATTAATATAAATAATTCTAATTAATTTACATTTTAGATATAATTAACTTTGATTTTTATTCACAAGTACATTTTACCAAAACAAAATGGTATTTAACAAAATAAAAAATATACAGGACAGATCTTTTAAATTACTTTTCATATTGGTCATTTTTTTAATACTATCATTTATTTTAAGAAGTGACATTTTATTTGATTAAATGTATTTTGTGCTCGTATTAAATTTTGGCACAAGCAAGTTAAAAGCATTTTATAGTGAAAAAAAGGGTAATATACTGTATATATATATATATATATATATATATATATATATATATATGTATATATATATATATATATATATATATATATATATGTATATATATATATATATATATATATATGTATATATATATATATATATATATATATATATATGTATATATATATATATATATATATATATATATATATATATATATATATATATATATATATATATATATATATATATAAATGTATATATATATTTATTTATTTTTTTGTGTGTTTTTTTTTTGTGTGTGTGTTTTTTTGGGCTCTAGTTGTATTGTTGCTTACCACCTTTGCTTGTTTTGAAACCGCCATGTAAAATCACTAATGCTAATCGGTAGCATGTATATGGATTATCCAATATAAATTAGCATCTAGTTATATACATAAATATATATATATATATATATATATATATATATATATATATATATATATATATATATATTTATGTATATATATATATATATAGTACAGACACATTGTCGTACATTATTTTAAATTGTGACTTTTAAATACACATTTAAATTTTTTATTTTTTATTTTCTCGAAATGTATTTAATTTTGGCCAATGCAAAAAGAGTGTGTTCCTATTTAAATATCGATGCATTAAAAAAATACAATAAGTGTCGATGCACAGCTTTAGCCTTAAAAAAATTAAAACAAATGAGGCTCCGCCGACATTTGTGCGTCATTGTTTGGTCAAATTCTCCGGAATGTGCCAGGCAAGCGCAGCACATAACCGCATTAGGGGAGTCATTGGCTGAGAAGTGAGGCATTATCTCTCATCAGTCTGCCAGCAAAAAGGCAGAACGGAAGACGGCGGCAGGACGCGGCGGAAAGGACGGCAACGTGATGAAGTGAAGAACGTGCTAATGAAGTGTTGCAAGGAAGAGCTATTTTCACTGACTGATTCTCACCGTCTGATCAGCTGGTGAGTTTTTATTGTTTACACTCTCTCGCTGGCATGGCTTTTATTACGCGTTTCCACGACGGGTAGAGAACAACTCGGTCGGATTTTGGTCCCTAAGCCGATTGAACGCTCACATCAGTGAGGTAAACCTCTGAAATTTGCAGGTGTTGAAACCGCCATGTAAAATCACTAATGCTAATCGGTAGCATGTATATGGGATATCCAATATAAATTAGCATCAAGCTATCGTATTTTGAAATATTTTCTGGAATTACGTACCGGGTAATTGCAGCACTCAACTTCTTTTTCCCATCCACTTTAAGTTGTCCTATTTTGCAAAACCAACTTATCTTACCTGCAATGTCACATGACTTGCAATACAACTTTTTTCAAAAAGTTGGAAGTTTAGTACGTTAACGTATTTTTACACTCGAACAATAATTTGGAGCGCTAGAATTTTTGTGCGACGCCAGTTGCGGTTTTGATTACCAAATTTGCAGGTGTTGAAACCGCCATGTAAAATCACAACTGCTAATCGGTAGCATGTATATGGAATATCCAATATAAATTAGCATCAAGCTATCGTATTTCGAAATATTTTCTGGAATTACGTACCATGTAATTGCAGCGCTCAACGTCTTTTTCCCATCCACTTCAAGGTGTCCTATTTTGCAAAACCAACTTTTCTTACCTGCAATGTCACATGACCTGCAATATGACTTTTTTTGAAAAAGTTACAAGTTCAGTACTTTAACATATTTTTACACTCGAACAATAGTTTGGAGCGCTAGAATTGGCATGCGACTCAAGTTGCGGTTTTGATTACCAAATTTGCAGGTGTTGAAACCGACATGTAAAATCACTAATGCTAATCCGTAGCATGTTTACGGGATATCCAATATAAATTAGCATCAAGCTATCGTAGTTCGAAATATTTTCTGGAATTACGTACCGGGTAATTGCAGCGCTCAACTTCTTTTTCCCATCGACTTTAAGGTGTCCTATTTTGCAAAACCAACTTTTCTTACCTGCAATGTCACATGACCTGCAATACGACTTTTTTTCAATAAGTTACAAGTTCATTACGTTAACATATTTTTACACTCGAACAATAGTTTGGAGCGTTAGAATTTGCATGCGACGCAAGTTGCGGTTTTGATTACCAAATTTGCAGGTGTTGAAACCGACATGTAAAATCACTAATGCTAATCCATAGCATGTTTATGGGATATCCAATATAAATTAGCATCAAGCTATCGTAGTTCGAAATATTTTCTGGAATTACGTACCGGGTAATTGCAGCGCTCAACTTCTTTTTCCCATTCACTTTAAGGTGTCCTATTTTGCAAAACCAACTTTTCTTACCTGCAATGTTACATGACCTGCAATACGACTTTTTTTCAATAAGTTACAATTTCAGTACGTTAACGCATTTTTACACTTGAACAATAGTTGGGAGCACTAAAGTATACGTGCGGCTCTAGCCATAGTTTTGATTAGCACATTTGCAGCTGTTGAAAACGCCATGTAAAATCACTAATGCTAATCGGTAGCATGTATATGGGATATCCAATATAAATTAGCATCAAGCTATGGTATTTCGAAATATTTTCTGGAATGATGTACTTGGTAATTGCAGCGTTTGACTTATTTTTCCCATCGACTTGAAGGGGTCCTATGTTGCAAAACCAAATTTTCTTACCTGCAATGTCGCATGACCTGCAAAACAACTTTTTTCTAAAAGTTACAGTACTTATTTCTCTGGCCTTGTGCAATGCCTTTAATTGTTTGGACTACATTTTTGGATTGGACTTTGTCCCAACTGGGAAGAAATAAAGACATCCTGGGTTTCAACTTGCGCCTGACGTAACAGAAACAACGTTTCATCTATACCAGGGGTAGGGAACCTAAGGCTCTAGAGCCAGATGTGGCTCTTTTGATGACTGCATCTGGCTCTCAGATAAATCTTAGCTGATATTGCTTAACGCGATAATTATTAATAATTTCGCTGGTAATCACAGTGCTAAACATAAAACATTCTCATGCATTTATATCCCAGGAAGGCAGACGGACTACTCGGGACATGGCATTTAGATAAAAACATGATTTAATTTTAACTAAAAAAATATACCAACAAAAATCGCTCACAGGGGAGGCACAACTTGGGCTAAAGAACAAAGCCAACGCATAAACAGACTAAGAACGTTAATCAAACAAAACTTACTTGGCATGGCATGAAGCACGAAACTATGGCAAGGCATGAAACAAGTCAGCACAGGGAGACTGACTGGCAAAGACGAGCTTAAATACTGCCTCTGATTAGTGCAGAGACAGGTGAACAAAATGAGTAACCAAGGAAACCAGACAAGGGAGTGGAAAAAAACAGGAACTTAAAGAGTCCAAAGGACAAACAGCACATGGCCAAACAAAAACATGATCAACAGATATGACATTTTATTTATTATTGGTTAGCTTCAGAATAACAATGTTATTAAAAAGAATAAGAGACTTATTATACTCTAAAAATGTTGGTCTTACTTAAAAATGCACGCATTTAGTTGTATTCAGTTTTAAAAAATATGATATGGCTCTCACGGAAATACATTTTGAAATATTTGGCTTTCATGGCTCTCTCAGCCAAAAGGGTTCCCGACCCCTGATCTACACAGTATTATTCACGTCCAGCTAGGAAGAAGAAGCTGTTGTAGCGTGCATACACACACTACGTTACCTGGATGAATACGGCTTTAGTCTCAATTAAAGTTATCTTTTTCATGGACATTCTGGATTTAACTTGTGCCTGACGTAACAGAAACAAAGTTTCATCTACAGACTATTATTCCCATCCAGCCAGGAAGAAGAAGCTGTTGTAGCGTGCATACACACACTGTACTTACTTTGATAATTAAGGATTTTTTCTCATTTTTCACAGATTTCAATGACATTAACCAGTGTTGTTAAAACTCCATGTTCCATGACTTTCACACAACCAAGAAATAAAGGCGTCATGGCAAAGTGTGCCCCAATAGTGAGGAGCTCGCCTTTGTGCGTAGCTTCAGTCCCGAATACGAGCCGCCCTGTGTGAGGTCAGTCCACTTCTGTGCAAAACTGAAATATTTTCATTTTAATTGAGATTTTCCAAGTTTTATGATGACCCTTGCCTGATTCTATGCATATCCTCCATAGGAAAACTCTCCAAATGAGAGGTCATTCCGGAGTATTTGCTTACAAGGTCCTGTGGTGGTTGGGGTCCAGTCCAGCAGGATACAGTAATCACTCAGCATGAGCGTCTCAACGGCTCCACAGTAAATGTGCCAACAGAACCCTGCAATCATGAAGCCTAATGAGCGCAGACAAGCCCAGTCACCGGCTGATGGATTGGCTCGGAGCGGTCCGGGGCACGGGAGGATTCAACCTGCACAATGCACACCCGTCTCTATGGAAAAGGGCAGGACTCACGGCGTGATAGACGGCTCAATCATTCCAGAGTCTCCGCCACCTTCTACCTACCGGACCTACATCCGCCGAGAGATTCCGCCGAGATGCATCAGCTGTGTTGTGTTTTTGGACCGACTATTTTCATTGTCCCTGGTGGCACCGCAAGGGAGAGGCAGGGACGAACAACACAGGTCGACCTTGTTTGTCCGACTTTGCGCATCCTCCACCCGGCCATCCTCGTTCAACCAAGCAAGACAAACTACCTGGAAAGCCAAAACGGACGTAATGGATATCACCCAACGGGGAGATGTTCCCTCAAAGCTGTCAGGGCCAAGGGTTCCGCAAGCAACGTGGGCTGGTGCTGTGAACAGAGAGGCCGCGACTGTGAAATCGTTGGCATTTCGGAGGCCGAGCCCCGTGTATAATCATGGGCTGAATGCAGATGAGGCATTTTTCAATCCTGACCCAGGTATGAATTCCATCTTCAAGTGAAAAGCAGAAAGTAGGTACAACAATTGATCCGTACATTCGCCTGTTTACCCCAGCTTTTGTAGATAACATCACATTTCCGAGGTGTCGCCGGGAATGAATGTCTGAGTGCGGCTGCCAAGGTGGCCTTAAAAGAGTTGGACTCCCCCCCCCCCCGTCCCCCTCTCCTCCACCCCACACACATTCTGCTTTTCACATTTTTGATTTATTCCTCGACCCCTCTCTCTCTCAAACATTCACCGAATTCATCCCGCTGCACAGGCATCGTCTTTCAAACGGTGCACAAACACAAAAAGAAAGCGCATTCATTTATTCCGCTCCGGCTTCCAACCTTGTAAGCTGTTTCGATTACTGTAAATCAGAGGTGTCCAAAGTGTGCATCGCAGAAATAAACTACAATGATAGGAAAAAATAGGCACAATATGAATTAAAAAAAGCTTAAATATATATATATATATTTTTTTTTTTTAACTTTGTAGAAAATGTAGAAAATCCACCCCTCATGTGTATACATTTTGGACAATGCAGTGTAAGGGCTCTCAAACAGGCCCACTGTCAGGTTCAATCACTGATGATATCTATTAAACAAGACAAGAAGCAAGGAATTAAACAGAGACAGAATTACATTTGGCGCAATGAGGAGAAACGCGTAGACACTCTATCCTTGTATGGTGTCGTCCCACGCTCCTGACAAAATATTGTACTTGCACACTTTTATTTGGACTTTTCCTGAGTACATGCCTGGATGATTGTTTCTTCTTTCTGTTGCCTGTTTCCTGTGGCACTATTTCCTTTTGACATTGAAGTCATGTTTAGTGCAATTTATGCCTTCCTCAACCTCCAGTCAGGGCTCAATGATTGTTTCCTGCTTCCTGTAGCACTATTTCATTTTTTAACATTAAAGTCATGTTTAACTGAAATGTATGCCTGCCTCAACCTCCAGTCAGGGCTCGATGCTTGTTTCCGGTTGCCTGTTTCCTGTGGCCCTATTTCCTTTTTTGACATTAAAGTCATGTTTAACTGCAATGTATGCCTTCCTCACCCTCCAGTCAGGGCTCAATGGTTTTTTCCTGTGGCACTATTTCCTTTTTTGACATTAAAGTCATGTTTAACTGCAATTTATGCCTGCCTCGACCCCCCAGTTAAAGCTCAGTGATTTTTTCCTGTTTCCTGTAGCACTATTTAATTTTTTGACATTAAGGTCATGTTTAACTGCAATTTATGCCTACCTCGCCCTCCAGTGAGGGCTCGATGATTGTTGTCTGTTCCTGTTGCCTGTTTCCTGTGGCACTATTTCTTTTTTTGACATTAAAGTCATGTTTAACTGCCATTTATGCCTGCCTTGACCCCCAGTCAGGGCTCAATGATTATTTCCTGTTTCCTGTAGCACTAATTCATTTTTTGACATTAAAGTCATGTTCAACTGCAATTAATGCCTGCCTCGTCCACCAGTCAGCACTCAATTATTTTTTTTCTGTTTCCTGTTTCCTGTTACCAGTGGCACTGTTTCGTTTTTTGACATTAAAGTCATGTTTAACTGCAATTTTTTGCCTTCCTCACCCTCCAGTTAGGGCTCGATGATTGTTTCCTGTTTCCTGTAGCACTGTTTCATTTTTTGACATTAAAGTCATGTTTAACTGCAATTTATGCCTGCCTCGTCCTGCAGTGAGGGCTCGATGATTGTTTTCTGTTCCTGTTGCCTGTTTCCTGTGGCACTATTTCCATTTTTGACATTAAAGCCATGTTTAACTGCAATGTATGCCTTCCTTACCCTCCAGTCATGGCTCAATGGCTGTTTCCTGTTTCCTGTTACCAGTGGCACTATTTCATTTTTTGATGTTAAAGTCATGTTTAACTGCCATTTATGCCTTCCTCAACCTCCAGTCAGGGCTCGATGATGTTTTCCTGTTTCTTGTAGCACTATTTCATTTTTTGACGTTGAAGTCACGTTTAACTGCAATTTATGCCTTCCTCACCCCCCAGTCAGGGCTCAATGGCTGTTTCCTGTTTCCTGTTTTCTGTTTCCTGTTACCAGTAGCACTATTTCATTTTTTGACGTTAAAGTCATGTTCAACTGCAATTTTTGCCTTCCTCAACCTCCAGTCAGGGCTCGGTGATTGTTTCCTGTTGCCTGTTTCCTGTGGCACTATTTCAGTTTTTGACGTTAAAGTCCTGTTTAACTGCCATTTATGCCTGCCTTGCCCTCCCAGTTAGAGCTCGATGATTTTTTTCCTGTTTCCTTTAGCACTATTTAATGTTTTTGATGTTAAAGTCATGTTTAACTGCCATTTATGCCTTCCTCAACCTCCAGTCAGGGCTCGATTATGTTTTCCTGTTTCTTGTAGCACTATTTCATTTTTCGACGTTGAAGTCACGTTTAACTGCAATTTATGCCTTCCTCACCCCCCAGTCAGGGCTCAATGGCTGTTTCCTGTTTTCTGTTTCCTGTTACCAGTAGCACTATTTCATTTTTTGACGTTAAAGTTATGTTCAACTGCAATTTTTGCCTTCCTCAACCTCCAGTCAGGGCTCGGTGATTGTTTCCTGTTGCCTGTTTCCTGTGGCACTATTTCAGTTTTTGACGTTAAAGTCCTGTTTAACTGCCATTTATGCCTGCCTTGCCCTCCCAGTTAGAGCTCGATGATTTTTTTCCTGTTTCCTTTAGCACTATTTAATGTTTTTGATGTTAAAGTCATGTTTAACTGCCATTTATGCCTTCCTCAACCTCCAGTCAGGGCTCGATTATGTTTTCCTGTTTCTTGTAGCACTATTTCATTTTTCGACGTTGAAGTCACGTTTAACTGCAATTTATGCCTTCCTCACCCCCCAGTCAGGGCTCAATGGCTGTTTCCTGTTTTCTGTTTCCTGTTACCAGTAGCACTATTTCATTTTTTGACGTTAAAGTTATGTTCAACTGCAATTTTTGCCTTCCTCAACCTCCAGTCAGGGCTCGGTGATTGTTTCCTGTTGCCTGTTTCCTGTGGCACTATTTCAGTTTTTGACGTTAAAGTCCTGTTTAACTGCCATTTATGCCTGCCTTGCCCTCCCAGTTAGAGCTCGATGATTTTTTTCCTGTTTCCTTTAGCACTATTTATTGTTTTTGACGTTAAAGTCATGTTTAACTGCAATTTATGGGCCTACCGAGGATGTCGTAGTGGTTTGTGCAGCCCTTTGAGACACTAGTAATTTAGGGCTATATAAGTAAACATTGATTGATTGATTGACCTCACCCTCCAGTAAGGGCTCAATAATTGTTTCCTGTCTCCTGTTACCAGTGGCACTATTTAATTTTTTTGATGTTAAACTCATGTTTATCTGCAATTTATGCCTTCCTCAACCTCCAGTCAGGGCTCGATGATTGTTTCCTGTGTGGCACTATTTCCTTTTTTTGACATTACAGTCATGTTTAACTGCCATTTATGCCTGCCTCGACCCCCAGTCAGGGCTCGATGACTGTTTCCTGTTTTCTGTGTTTCCTGCATGTGCACTCACCAGTGACACTATTTCCTTTTTTGACGTTAAAGCCACGTTTTCCTGCCCCACGCCTGCCATATCTGCATCTTGGGGTTTAAGACCGACAGAACCTGGCCGACATTGTTGTGTGCTAAAGCACAAACACAATTATGTTGGTAACGACACCATTTCTTTTCACGACAAAACCACCGGGCTCTTACGGGGAGATGCTCCGCAGGTTGCCATGGTGCCCTGGTACCTTTAATGGACTACGGCATTATTTATAGGTCCACAAGGCCGGTCCCCACACTGCCAGAGTCGTCTGCAAAAAGCGGCGCTTTACTAATTCATCTCCGGCAAATTGTCTCTGGAAACGTGTCGTCTTTAGCGGCCTTGCCTCGGGTCCCCGGGGGAATCGTGTAAGGCTTTTATGTCAAGACGACCATCCTTGGTTTACGTAGTCCTAGATGGGATTTCGGGCTGAAATGCCGTTATGTAAAAAGGAGGATGCACGGTCATCTTCTACACCAGGGGTCACCAACCTTTTTGAAACCAAGAGCTACTTCTTGGGTACTGATTAATGTGAAGGGCTACCAGTTTGATACACACTTAAAAAAAAATGCCAGAAATAGCCAATTTGCTCAATTTACCTTTAATAAACAAATCTATATTTATATTTAAAAAATTGGTATTTTGGCCCTGCGATGAGGTGGCGACTTGTCCAGGGTGTACCCCGCCTTCCGCCCGATTGTAGCTGAGATAGGCGCCAGCGCCCCCCGCGACCCCGAAAGGGAATAAGCGGTAGAAAATGGATGGATGGGTATTTCGGAAGGTTTTTTGTAGGGAATAAATGATGAAAAAAACACTTAATTGAACGGTTTAAAGGAGGAGAAAACAGGAAAAAAAAAGAAAATCACATTTTTAACCATAGTTTATCTTCAATTTCGACTCTTTAAAGTTCAAAATTCAACCAAAAAAAGAAGGGAAAAACTAGCTACTTCGAATCTTTTTGAAAAAAAAATTTAAATACTTTATGGAACATCATTAGTAATTTTTCCTGATTAAGATTAATTTTAGAATTTTGATGACGTGTTTTAAATAGGTTAAAACCCCAATCTGCACTTTGTTAGAATATATAACAAATTGGACCAAGCTATATTTCTAACAAACACAAATCATTATTTCTTCTAGATTTTTCAGAACAAAAATATTAAAAGAAATTTAAAATACTTTGAAATAAGATTTACATTTGATTTTAAAGATTTTCTTGATTTGCCAGAATATTTTTTTTGAATTTTAATCATAATAAGTTTGAAGAAATATTTCACAAATATTCTTTGTCGAAAAAACAGAAGCTAAAATGAAAAATGTAATTAAAATGTATTTATTATTCTGTACAATGAAAACATTAATTTACTTCAACATTGATTTAAATTGTCAGGAAAGAAGAGGAAGGAATTTAAAAGGTAAATGTGTTTGAAAATCCTAAAATCATTTCTAAGGTTGCATTTTTTCTCGAAAATTTTCTTTCTGAAAGTTATTAGAAGCAAAGTAAAAAAATAAATGAATTTATTTAAACAAGTGAAGACCAAGTGTTTAAAATATTTTCTTGGATTTTCAAATTCTATTTGAGTTTTGTCTCTCTTAGAATTAAAAATGTCCAGCAAAGCGAGACCAGCTTGCTAGTAAATAAATACAATTTAAAAAATTGAGGCAGCTCACTGGTAAGTGCTGCTATTTGAGCTATTTTTAGAACAGGCCAGCGGGCGACTCATCTGGTCCTTACGGGCACCGCGTTGGTGACCCCTGGTCTAAGGCTTTTTTGTCAAGGCGACCATCCTCGGTTTAGGTCAGGGGTCGGGAACCTTTTTGGTTGACAGAGCCATGACAGCCAAATATTTCAAAATGTATTTCCGTGAGAGCCGTATAATATTTTTTAAACACCGAATACAACTAAATGCGTGCATTTTTAAGTAAGACCTGTCATGTCTTTGTGATCGTGTTCTGTTTAGTTATGTTCTGTTTTGTTTTTGACTCCATTAGTTCCTGTTTTTGTGCACCCTGGTTTGTTTTTGTTTCCATAAATACCAATCAGTTCACCTGTTTTCCCAACTCACGCACCTGATTCACTTGAAATCATGTACCTGTTGTCAATCACCACGTCACCATTTAAGCCTGCAGTGCCTGGCGACATCACGTTCTACTCACCCTCTATCACCTCTTACACACCTATGTTATCCATGCCGATGATCCATGCTCTTTCTCGGTCCAAGTGAGTTTTTCATGCCATAGTTTATGAGTTTTATTTTATGTTCATAGTTCTCCCATTGTGCGAGTTTTAGTTTTCATAGCCAAGTTTTTAACCTCCACGGAGAGCGCCTTTTGTTTATACCCTTTGTTTTTGTAATATATTCTTGAGTTAATATTATAGATGTCATTACCTTCACGCCATGTCCGTTCCAATCTCTTTGCACCACGGGAAAACAAACCAAACCATAGTCCAGGTCTTGACAAGACCAGCATTTTTAGAGTATAATAAGTCTCTTATTCTTTTTAATAACATTGTTATTCTAAATTTAACCAATAATAAATATAATACGTCTTACTATTAATGCGACATCTTGAACAGGTGCGATAGAAAACGGATGGTTGGATTAAAATGCATGAAAATGTTTTATAATTTGAACGTTATTTTTAACACTGTGATTACCAGCGTAATTATTCAATACATGCCTACGAGCGCAGGTTCACCTACGGAAACCTTGTTACGACTTTTACTTGTTATTCTAAATTTAACCAATAATAAATATAATACGTCTTACTATTAATGCGACATCTTGAACGGTGTGAAGGTAATGACATCTATAATATTAACTCAAGAATATATTACAAAAACAAAGGGTATAAACAAAAGGCGCTCTCCGTGGAGGTTAAAAACTTGGCTATGAAAACTAAAACTCGCACAATGGGAGAACTATGAACATAAAATAAAACTCATAAACTATGGCATGAAAAACTCACTTGGACCGCTGTGAACGGGACTCTCGCTGCTGTGTCTTGGATCCTCTTTGGACTGGACTCTCGCGACTGTGTTGTATCCATTGTGGATTGAACTTTCACAGTATCCTGTTAGACCCGCTCGACATCCATTGCTTTCCTCCTCTCTAAGGTTCTCATAGTCATCATTGTCACCGACGTCCCACTGGGTCATTATTGTCACCAATGTCCCACTGGGTGTGAGTTTTCCTTGCCCTTATGTGGGCCTACCGAGGATGTCGTGGTGGTTTGTGCAGCCCTTTGAGACACTAGTGATTTAGGGCTATATAAGTAAACATTGATTGATTGATTGATTACTTATCCTGTTAAGCAATGTCAGCTAAGATTTATCTGAGAGCCAGATGCAGTCATCAAAAGAACCACATCTGGCTCTAGAGCCATAGGTTCCCTACCCCTGGTTTAGGTGGTCTGTAAAAATGAGGACCGGGGTGAGAGGACCCACGGTCATCTTCTATATTTTTGACAGGCCACATTCACGTTGCCTCGGGATCTTTTTCACTTTATGAGCTTCTGCTGCTCGCGGTTATTTTCAGTTGTCTTCTTCTTTTCCTCTTTACACGTCATAAAGCGCCGATGGAACTCTGTGGCGTCGTGAAAGTATTTACTGGGACTCCACATCCACCGGATTGGTGTCTTTAATGCCCCCCCGCCAACCGAGCTCGAAATGGTGTTCCCACTCATTGACTCCTGTTGTTACTTATTCATTTTTGCTTTGTTTGTCTCGTTCCGTTCAGCCACCGGGGGTCAGGATCGGACGGAGGAACCCCGAGAGTGTCCGACAAGCCTGAAGCCGAACCCTGCTGCGGAAGACGGACTCCAGTCCCTCAGTCTCAAAGTAGGACTGTGTTTCGCATAATAACAAATCCTGGATCCTAACCATCCATCCATCCATCTTCTTCCGCTTATCCGCTTATCCAGCCTAAGCAGGGAAGCCCGGACCCTCCTCTCCCCAGCCACTTCGTCCACCTCTTCCCGGGGAATCCCGAGGCGTTCCCAGGCCAGCCAGGAGACATAGTCTTCCCCGTGGCCTCCCACTGGTTGGACGTGCCCTAAACACCTCCCTAGGGAGGCGTTCGGGTGACATCCTGACCAGATGCCCGAACCACCTGATCTGGCTCCTCTCCATGTGGAGGAACTGCGGCTTTAGTTTGATCTCTTCCCGGATGACAGAGCTTCTCACCCTATCTCTAAGGGAGAGACCGGCCACCGGGCGGAGGAAACTCATTTCGGCCGCTAGTACCCGTGATCTTGTCCTTTCAGTCACAACCCAAAGCTCATGACCATATGTCAGGATGGGAATGTAGATCAACCAGTAAATTGAGAGCTTTGCCTTCCGGCTCAGCTCCTTCTTCACCACAACGGATCGATATAGCGTCTGCATTACTGAAGACGCTGCACCGATCCGCCCGTCGATCTCACCATCCATTCTTCCCTCACTCGTGAACAAGCCTCCGAGGTACTTGAACTCCTCCACTTGGGTAAGGGTCTCCTCCCCTCCACCCTTTTCCGGGCGCGAACCCTGGACTTGGAGGTGCTGATTCTCATCCCAGTCGCTTCCCACTCGGCTGTGAACCGATCCAGTGAGAGCTGAAGATCCCGGCCAGATGAAGCCATCAGAACCACATCATCTGCCAAAAAGCAGAGACCTAATTCGGCAGCCACTCAACCGGATCCCCTCAAAACCTTGACTGCGCCTAGAAATTCTGTCCATAAAAGTTATGAACAGAATCGGTGACAAAGGGCAGCCTTGGCGGAGTCCGACCTTCACTGGAAATGTGTTCGACTTACAATGCGGACCAAGCTTTGGCACTGATCATACAGGGAGCAGACCGCCACAATCAGATAGTCTAATACCCCATACTCTCTGAGCACTCCCCACAGGACCTCCCGAGGGACACGGTCCAATGCCTTCTCCAAGTCCACGAAACACATGTAGACTGGTTGGGCAAACTCCCATGCACCCTCAAGAACCCTGCCGAGAGTGTAGAGCTGGTCCACAGTTCCACGACCAGGACGAAAACCACACTGTTCCTCCTGAATCCGAGGTTGGACTATCCGGATCCTAAACCAGTGGTTCTCAAACTTGATTAGATACTCAAACACAGTGTTACTGTTCAATGTGTGTAATGTTAAAAGTGGCCATTGTTGGAGAGCCATGTTTGAGAATCACTGTCCTAAGACCGAGGACGAAGACGATGCCACAGAAGTGGGTACAGACGCTAAAACAACATTAGAGTAGAGACTCAAGTCAAAAGTCAAAAGTTTTGGGAAAAACTACTCGAGAATTGAGTTACTGGTGAGCTGCTTCTGATTTATTTAGTAGGTGAAAATAGGGTTATGGAAAACCGGGAATTTCCCAGAACTTTACCGTTAGCACGCTAACGATAAAATGCTAACATTTTTTCAAATTTTACAATTTTTTCTCTAATTCCGCAGCAACATACTTTGCAATCATATAACTTAGTATGTGGAACAAGCTAACTTTCAGCTTGTTAGCATTAGCATGCTAGCATGCTACCATTAAAGTGCAAGCTTTCGGAGCTAATTTTTTAACCGTTTAACCTCCAGTCATATAACTTGTTATGTGACAGCTGTTAATTGTCAATGTGCTAACCTCAACATGCTAGCACGCTAACGATAAAGTGCTAACTTTTTTTTTCTAATTTTACACTTCCTTCTCTAATTCTGCCGGGGTATATCTTTGCAATCATATAACTTAGTTTATGAAACAAGCTAACATTTTAGCATACTAACGTTAGCATGCTAGCATGCTACCATTAAAGTGCGAACTTTCTGAGCTAATTTTTCAACCGTTTAACCTCCAGTCAGGTAACTTTGTATGTGACAACTGTTAATTCCTAGTGTGCTAACATTAGCATGCTAGCACGCAAACGATAAAGTGCTAACTTTTTTTCCAAGTTTACACTTTTTTCTCTAATTCCGCAGCGACATACCTTGCAATCATATAACTTAGTTTGTGGAACAAGCTAACTTTTAGCTTGTTAACATTAGCATGCTAGCATGCTACCATTAAAGTGCAAGCTTTTGGAGCTAATTTTGCAACCGTTTAACCTACAGTCATATAACCTGGTATGTGACAGCTGTTAATTTTTAGAGTGCAAACCTTAGCATGCTAAAACACTAACAATAAAGTGCTAACTTTTTTTATATAATTTTACACCTGTTTCTCTAATTCCGCTGCGATATATCGATGCAATCATATAACTTAGTTTGTGAAACAAGCTAACATTTTAGCATACTAACGTTATCATGCTAGCATGCTACAATTAAAGTGTGAACTTTCGGAGCTAATTTTTCAACTGTTTAACCTCCAGTCCTATAACTTGATATGGGACAACTGTTAATTCCTAGTGTGCTAACATTAGCATGCTAGCACGCATACGGTACAGTGCTAACTTTTTTTCTAAGTTTACACTTCTTTCTCTAATTCCACAGCGACATACCTTGCAATCATATAACTTAGTTTGTGGAACAAGCTAACTTTTAGCTTGTTAACATTAGCATGCTAGCATGCTACCATTAAAGTGCAAGCTTTCGGAACAAATTTTTTAACCGTTTAACCTCCAGTCATATAACTTGGTATGTGACAACTGTTAATTCCTAGTGTGCTAACATTAGCATGCTAAGAACGCAAACGATAAAGTGCTAACTTGTTTTTGAAGTTTACATTTCTTTCTCTAATTCTGCAGCGACATACCTTGCAATCATATAACTTAGTTTGTGGAACAAGCTAACTTTTAGCTTGTTAGCATTAGCATGCTAGCATGCTACCATTAAAGTGCAAGCTTTCGGAGCTAATTTTGCAACCATTTAACCTACAGTCATATAACCTGGTAAGTGACAGCTGTTAATTTTTAGAGTGCAAACCTTAGCATGCTAAAACGCTAACGATAAAGTGCTAACTTTTTTTATATAATTTTACACTTGTTTCTCTAATTCCGCTGCGATATATCTTGCAATCATATAACTTAGTTTGTGAAACAAGCTAACATTTAAACATACTAATGTTAGCATGCTAGCATGCTACCATTAAAGTGCGAACTTTCGGAGCTAATTTTTCAACTGTTTAACCTCCAGTCATATAACTTTGTATGTGACAACTGTTAATTCCTAGTGTGCTAACATTAGCATGCTAGCACGCAAACGATAAAGTGCTAACTTTTTTTCTAAATTTACACTTCTTTCTCTAATTCCGCAGTGACATACCTTGCAGTCATTTAACTTAGTTTGTGTAACAAGCTAACTTTTAGTTTGTTAGCATTAGCATGCTAGCATGCTACCATTAAAGTGCAAGCTTTCAGAGCTAATTTTTCAACCGTTTAACCGGCAGTCATGTAACATGGTATGTGACAGATGTTAATTGTTAGTGTGCTAACATCAGCATGCTAGCAAGCAAACGATAAAGTGCTAAATTTTTTCAAATTTTTAAACTTATTTCTCTAATTCTGCAGCGATATACCTTGCAGTCATATAACTTGATATGTGAAGCAAGCTAACATTTTAGCAAGTTAACGTTAGCACGCTACCATTAAAGTGCGCGCTTTCGGAGCCAATTTTGCAACCGTCTTACCTCCAGTCATGTAACCTGGTAAGTGACGGTTGTTAATTGCTAGTGTGCTAACCTTAGCATGCTAGCAAGCTAACGATAAAGTGCTACATTTTTTCTCATTTTTAAACTTCTTTCTCTAATTCTGCAGCGATATAACTTGCGGTCATATAACTTGATATGTGAAACAAGCTAACATTTTAGCATGTTAAAATTAGCATGCTACCAATAAAGTGCGCGCTTTCGGAACTAACAACCGGCTAACCTCCAGTCATGTAACTTGGTATGTGACAGCTGTTAATTCTTACCGTGCTAACCGTAGCATGCCAGTGAGCTAACTTAAGCATGCTAACTTTTTTCATCTAATTTTTCACGTTTTTTACTCTATTTCCGCAGTCATACGCCGTACAGCCGCGTTACTTGGAAATCGAGGCATGTTAACTGTGAGCAATGCCGTCGCTAGCGCAAATGCTAAAATGTTAGCATTTTTTAATGTAAGCACGCTAACATTTTAGGCTAGCCCTGTAGCTCATTTTGGACAGTTAGACCTCAAACTCTCGGATTCAGACACTCGGCACCATCTTTAAAGCACGGCGGCTTCCGGCGACCCCCGGGCCAGGGGTCTGGGGCACGGACAGCAGGCCCATTAAAATTTCCCGAGGGAATTATTATAGTTATTTTTATTATTATTATTTTATTTTTTTTTATCATTTTGCATCAGTTCTGGGGTTTTTAATGATAAACTGGTTAGAACAGCCCGCCCCGGGTATAACTGTAAAAATCAGGCTTCGCTACACCTTGTAAAAAAAAAAGCCTATTAAAGCCGCATTTTGCATGAGCTGGACATCTTATCCAACACTCTTCTGCGGATTGAGGTCGCAGTCCAGCAAGCTTTTCTTCCCTCCCTTCCCTTGACGTTCCACCACCTCGCTGCTACGAGAGGACTCCTCAAGGTTAAGTAATAGATTACTTCTTCCCACCAACTCACCGGCGTTCTCCTCTCCCGTCCCAGGAGGCCCTGGAGCTTTTCCGGCCAGACTTCATCAGTCGATCCCGGGGTCGGGTGAGGAGGATGGAGCGCAGGGCGAAGAGGAGGAGGAAAGCCCTGCAGGGGTCTAAGAAGGACCTGGTCCAAGGTTTGCAGGCGGGCAGGAGGAACTGCACCACGCCGGATCCACTTTGCGGTAAGAAGTCCTTTTTTTCGCGCATTCTAGTAACAAAATATCACTGTTATTATTGTTATAAAATATGTGGACTTGTTTATTTGGACTTGATTGATTCTGCTGGTTTAAATGTAAAAAAGGTCGAGCTTTGCCCTCTGCTGGCGGATCTCGAGCACTGCAGGCCTTCCAAGACAAAAGTGGAGCGCAGGTCAATAAATGCGTCAAAATAAAAACTGGATAAAAAGTCTGCCTTTGCCAAAATCAATTTAACACTCGGTTTATTTTTTTATTTTTTATTTCGACACATGGTTTTATTTTTTTTCTCAAAATAATATATATATATATATATACTTTGTAATATTTTGTTGTATTTAATTTTTCATAAAAATGTAAAAAGTATTTGGAAGAAAGCAGAAAAATTCAGGTTTTTTTCAGTTAGAATTTAATTAATTTTAACAAAAAGTAAACCACTAAATATACATTTTTTGGGAAATATTTAAATGTATATTGTTTATATTAAAGTGTTTTTGAAAGCAAGGAAACAAATGATAAAATAAATCCAATCCAATCCAATCCACTTTATTTATATAGCACATTTAAACAACAATAACGTTTCCAAAGTGCTGCACAGCCATGTTAAAAACAATTGTAAAAAAAATAATAAATAAATAAATAAAATAAAATTTAAAAAAAGTATATATATATATATATTATGCTCCACCAATGACTGAATAAAAACAAAAAATAAATGAATATAAAACCAATAAAAACAATAAAAACAATAGAAAAACAAATATGATTAAAAACTATTTTAAAGGGTAAAATCAATCAAAACAGTAAAATAGAAATCAAAGTGTATAAAAAACACAGAGGACAACAAAATAAAGTGTGTAACTTGATTTTATTTCATTAAATTAAATCAAAAAATAAATCAATATATGTTCTGTTATGGACTGCTTCGGTAATGGATTTTTTTTATTATGAAAATATTTAATAATGTTAAACTTTTTATTGATTTAAAATAAAAAAAACATTATTTGAAAGCAAGCAGAAAACATTTGAATGTACAGAAATTCAAAATAATAATTTTCAATTATTATTTAATGTTTAAAATAGGTTTGAATATAATGTAAATGTGTATTTTTTTGTAATATTTTGTTAGATTTAATTGTTTTTCAAAATGTAAAAAGAAAAATGATAAATACACTTACACACAAAAAACAATGTCATGATTTTTTTTTTTTTAGATTATAACTTAATAATTATTTTAATAAAAAATGAAACAATTGTAATTTGAAATATTTCCAAATAAATATTTATACTTTAATATTTAAATATTTATTATTAATATTTTTTAAGTTTCTAGCTTAATTTTATTCAGATAAATTACATTTACAAAACATATATATTTCTATTATGGACTATTTTGGTAACGGTAAAGTTTATATTAATTGACATTTTCCTTTAAAATAATTACATTTTATAGGTATTTGAAAGCAAGCAGAAAACATTGAAATGTACTGAAATTCATAACAATAATGCTTTTAATTGTTTCAATTATTATTTGTTTTTTTTAATAACACAACTTCATAAAATGTAAATATATGTATTTCTTTTGAAATATTTTGCAATATTAAAATGTCTATTATTGATAATATTTTGTAAAAATGTATTTGAAAGCGAGTGAATAATTTGAATACACAAATTGAGGAAAAATAAAATTAATTGTGTAACTTAATTTTATTATATTATCTTAAATTTTATTAAGTTTTATTATGGACCTTTTTTGTAATTATTGTGTTATTACGGAAACCTTTGTATTACTACAGTTTTTTGTCGATTTAAAATTTTGAAAAATTGTATTTGCTTTAAAAGTATTTGAGCAAAAATGGAATGCTGGACGACAGCAAAGACTTACACGTGTGGGAGCAGCAGACGGCGTCCACAAAGTACATCCGTACATGACATGAATTTTATTAAGATAAATTAAATTTGAAAAAAACATATCTATTTCTATTCCGGAATATTTTGGTAAAGGTCAAGTTTTATACTGATTATTTATTTGTATTTATTTTTTTAACAATTGCATTGTAAAGGTATTTGATAGCAAGCAGAAAACATTTGAATGTACTGAAATTAATAACAATAATGCTTTTTAATGTTTCAATATTTTTTTAATAATAAAACTTCATAAAAATATAAATTTGTGTATTTGTTTTGAAATATTTTTGCAAAATTAAAAGGTCTTTTATTAATAATATTTTATAAAAATGTACTCGAAAGCGAGTGAATAAATTCAATACACAAATTCAGAAAAATAAAATAAATTGTGTAACTTCATTGTATTATATAATCTTAAATGTATGTTATATTATGGACCTTTCTGTAATTTTATTTTTTTTATTATGGAAACGTTTGTAATATTACAGTTTTTTTATGATTTAAAATTTCGAATAATTTAATTTGCTTTAAAGTTATTTGAAATCAAGCAGAAAAAATGTCGATGTACATAAATATAACAATAATGCCTTAATTTGTTTCAATCATTTAATGTTTAAAATATTCAAAATGTTATCAAACGTTCTGTGTATTTCTTTTGAAATATTTCATAATATTAAAATGTCTATTATTGATAATTGTTTTGTAAAACTGTATTTCAAAGCTAGTGAATAAATTAAATACAGACATTTAGAAAAATATTCATAATTAATCACATTAAAGACAATTGTTTTACAGAAAAGTAAAAAACTAAAATAAATTGAATTAGATTGTAGCTGAGATAGGAGCCAGCGCCCCCCGCGACCCCGAAAGGGAATAAGCGGTAGAAAATGGATGGATGGATGGATAAATTGTACCATAAAAAAAATCACAAATTCTACATTATTATATCAATACATTACATTTTAATTTAATAAAAAAAAAGTCATTCTAATTGTGTTGGTATGATTACCTAATAATTATCGCTTAATAAATTGCAACATCTGATTTGTATATGTTGTATATATGCATCAGTGTGATATATTTTGCGTCACTAAAAAGTGTGAAAATAATCACCCTTTAAGAAAATGTGTCTCATTTGGAGATCGTTAAGGTAATCAAATGATAAGACAAAGCTCTAGCGATGTTGTCACAGCATGCAATTATAAATAATTTAACGTATTGTTCAATAAGTGTTGTTACACACTCTTCCTGAATGCATCACTGCAGCTGTCAACTGAGCCTACACACACACACACACAAACACACACACACACACACTCTTGAATTTCTGACCTTATTGAGACCTGGGAAAAATGCATACCTCTTAAGGACCATCATTTCTAGATTCATAAAGATTTGTATTTACAACATTAATAATATATACATACTATGCAAATATATATATTTTTTGGAATGTTTTGTTTGTAATTGTTTTTTAATCTTCATTATTTACTTCGTTATTACAGTATGTCTCTGTATATGTTTTTGTAATATTATTATTAACGATGGCCAAAGGGGACACATTTCAATTTCTTACACACACTTGTTATTTCATATGTTGACCAAAGAGGGAGCACTTTTAAAACCGACACACAGTCCTCCGTTTTGGGACCACCCGAATTTGGATATATTTCACCACCAGGGGTGCAAATGAGACATTCTCTATTAGATGCAATGGTTTTCTGTATTAGGACCATGATTTATGTCCTAACTTGTTCACCGGTCCTCATATGGACGGAACTTTTCCGTCTCAAGAAGGGTAGAAATACAAACACACACACACTTTTATGTATTTTATACCTTCTTGAAACCTCGGAAAAATGCTTATGTCTTTAGGACCACCCTTTCAAGATATATAAAGATTTGTATTTACAAAATTAATAATATATACATACTAAGCAAATATAGAAAAAGGCAAGCTTTTAGTTAATTGTATTTATTATTTTATTTTTTTGTTTGTAATTGTTTTTTAATGTTTATTATTTACTCCGTTATTACAGTATGTCTCTATATACATTTATTTTAATTATTATTCATATTGGCCAAAGGGGGCACATTTCAATTTCTTACTCACACTTGTTATTTCATATGTTGACCAGAGAGGGAGCACTTTTAAAACCGACACAGACTCCTCCGTTTTGGGACCACCCTAATTTTGATATATTTCACCACCAGGGGTGCAAATGAAACATTCTCTATTAGATGCAATGCTTTTCCGTATTGGGACCGTGATTTATGTCCTAACTTGTTCACCGGTCCTCATATGGACGGAACTTTTCTGTCTCAAGAAGGGTAGAAATACAAACACACACACACTTTTATGTATTATATACCTTCTTGAGACCTCGGAAAAATGCCTACCTCTTTAAGACCACCCTTTCTATATTTATAAATTATTATATATAATATTGTCACGCCTGTGAATCAGGTTTCGTGTTGGTCATGTTATGTTTTGTTTTTTGGACTCGTGTTTCCTGTTTTGCACTTCCTGGTTTTGTTTTGTTTCCATAGTAACTCATTAGTTTCCACCTGGTCTCCAAGTCACGCCCCTGTCCTCAGCCCTCACACCTGTTTTCAATGTTTAAGCCACAGTTGCCTGATAGTCTGTCTGGCAACTTTACTGAACTCTACCTTCGATACTTACTATCCTACCTACCTCACCTTGCCGACCTTCATGCCTTGCCACGCTGTTTATTGTTTTGACCACGCCATGTAAGTTTTTTTTGTACTTATGCCTTAGTGCAAGTTTTTGGTTTGTTTTGTGCCACAGATAGTATCTTTTGTTTGTTTGTATATAGTCATGCCATTGTGCTAATTTTGTTTGGAGTGTAGTCTAGTTTATTATCCGCCATTGTGCGCGTCCTTTGTTTTCCTGTTTTGTATTTTAGTTTTTAAATAAATTAAACATGTACTTACATTCACGTCTGGCCCGTGCCAATCCTCCTTTGCGTAGGAGAAACAAAACAAATCCAAGTCCATGTCTTGATAATTATTGCATATTATATTATTATATATATTATTAATAAATACATACAATGTAAATATAAAAAAGGCAAGCTTTTAGTTAATTTTAATTAATTTATTTAATTATTTGTTTGTTTGTTTGTTTGTTTTTTAACATTCGTTAATTTACTTCGTTATTACAGTATGTCTCTATGTACATTTTTTATTATCAATTTTGGCCAAAGGGGGCGCATTTAAATTTCTTACACACACTTGTTATTTCATATGTTGACCAGACGGGGAGCACTTTTAAAACCGACACGCAATGTGAAAAGTCCCTCCTTTTTAGGACCACCATAATTTTTGATAGATTTTCCCACCAAGGGTGCAAATGAGACATTCTCTATTAGATGCAACGGTTTTCCATATTGGGACCAAGATTTATGTCCTAACTCGTTCACCGGTCCTCATATGGACGGAACTTTTCTGTCTCAAGAACGGTAGAAATACAAAAACACACACACACACATTCATGTAGTTCGTACCTTCTTGAGACCTGGGAAAAATGCATATCTCTTTAGGACCACCCTTTCCGGATCTATAAAGATTTGTATTTACAACATTGATAATTTATACATAATATGTAAATATAAAAAAGGGAAGCTTTTATTTTTATTTTTTGTTTATTTGCAATGGTTTTCTGTTTTGGGACCATGATTTATGTTCTCACTTGTTCACCGGTCCTCATATGGACGGAACTTTTCTGTCTCAAGAAGGGTAGAAATACAAGAACACACACACACACACACACACACACACACACACACACACACACTTTTCTGTCTCATTACAAATTCTTCTCATGCTTTCTGATTAAATCCCAATCACACTTTTATCACAGATATTTTTTAAATCATACTTTTATGGATGGTTCCACAGCGTTGGACACATGGCTTCTGGGCGGAAAATCTCATTAAGGAAAGCGTTTTGCATATGGATGGTCATAATAATTACTATATACTTTTTATTATTATTGCCGACTTCTTTTTTTTTCAAACCATTTGTATGCATTGCTCTCATGGAATTACACAGCGTGCAGGTAAAAAGGTGTCTAGTGCTTAAACCAAAAGTAAACAAAGGGCGAGTGCCGCTAAGAAAAGGCACTGAAGCTTAGGGAAGGCTATGCAAAATGAAACTAAAGCTGAACTGGCTGCAAAGTAAACAAAAACGGAACGCTGGACGACAGCAAAGACTTACAGCGTGTGGAAGCAGCAGATGGCGTCCACAAAGTACATCCATACATGACATGAATTTCATTCAAATAAATTAAATGAAATTAAAAAAAAACATATATATTTCTATCATGGACTATTTTAGTAACAGTAACGTTTTGTATTGATTAAACAACAACAAAAGTTTACATAATTATATTTTAAAGGTATTTAAAAGCAAGTACTTAACATTGGAATGTACTGAAATTCAAAACAATAATGCTTTTAACTGTTTCAATTATTATTTATTTTTTTAAATAATACAACGTCGTAAAATAAAAAAATAGATGTATTTCTTTTGAAATATTTTGCAATATTAAAAGATCTATAATTGATCATATTTTGTGAAAATGCATTTGAAAGCGAGTGAATAAATTGCATACACAAATTCAGAAAAAATAAATAAATTGTATGAATTAATTTTATTATATTATCTTAAATGTATGAATGTATCAATAGTTTTATTATGGACTTTTTTTGTAATTTGTTTTTATTACTGAAAATGTTTTAATATTAAATGTTTTTGTCGATTTAAAATTTTGGAAAATTTAATTTGCTTTAAAAGTATTTGAGCAAAAACAGAATGCTGGACGACAGCAAAGACTTTTAGCGTGTGGGAGCAGCAGACGGCGTCCACAAAGTACATCCGTACATGACATGAATTTTTTTCCAATAAATTAAATAGAATAAAGTAAAAATTCTGTTATGGACTATTTTGGTAACTGTTAAGTTTTATATTGATTTAAAAAAACAGTTTAAATAATTAAATTTTTAAAGATATTTGAAAGCAAGCAGAACACATTGGAATGTACTGAAATTCATAACAATAATGCTTTTAATTGTTTCGATTATGATTTAATTTTTTAAATAATCCGACTTCATAAAATATAAATATATGTATTTTATTTTGCAATATTAAAAGGTCTATTACATATAATATTTTGTGAAAATGTATTTGAAACGAGTGAATACAATTGAATACACACATTCAGAAAAAAGAAATAAATTGTGTAACTTAGTTGTATTATATTATCTTAAATGTATGAATATAGTTTTATTATGTACCTTTTTTGTCATTTATTTTCTTTACAGAAACTTTTGTAAAATTACATGTTTTTGTCGATTTCAAATTTTGGAAAATTAAATTTGCTTTAAAAGTATTTGAGCAAAAACAGAATGCTGGACGACAGCAAAGACTTACAGCGTGTGGGAGCAGCAGACAGCGTCCACAAAGTACATCTGTACATGACATGAATGTTATTAAGATAAATTAATATTGAAAAAACATATATATTTCTATTATGGACTATTTTGGTAACGGTAAACTTTTTTATAGATTTAAAAGACAAGCTATATTGATGCATACTTAGTTTTGTTTTGAATTTATATCCAACAATTGCGAGAACAACTTTTTACAGTCAATATCGACTACTGAGTTTAATTTTTTTGTGTTTTTGCTAGTCGTGTGGGATTTTTTTCAATGAAAAAAATGTTCCTTGGCTGAAAAAAGGGTTGTAAAAACACTGCTCTCTACCACTGAGCTATAACTTGATCTGTCCTCCTGACAATAAGCGGGATGTAATCAGTTTCAAAATAAAAGCCCGTAGTCTTCATTTGCAAGTTCTGTAGTCATTACCATATTAATTCCTATTTGAAATTCATACATGTGTGCGTCCTAGATAACCTTTTCAAGCCGAGGGAGCGGTCTATATCGGGCAGGGAGATGCAGCGGCGGTCCAGACGGTGAGTGCCTCGCCACAAAACGTCATCACTTTCACAGCGGAACCTGTCGTCGTCATTAAATTTTTTTTTATTTTTTTTTTTATTCAAAATTATGTGAAAGTCAAACAAGCGTAGTGTCAGGTTCAAACCCTGATGACATCTATTAAACAAGACAAGAAGCAAGGAATCAAAAAGAGACAGAATTAAATTTGGCTCAATTGAGGAGAAACGTCTGAACTGTATTCTTGTACAGTCTCCCAGCACGCAAATTGTACTCCTCCTCTTTTAGTTGGACTTTCCCTGATTACCTGGCAACTGCTGTTTCTAAGGGGCAGGGGTCGTAAACAGCCATTGCCTTTGATTACAAACAGTTCAAAGAAAATGTCGTAAAACAGTTCAAAGAAAAGGTCGTAAACACTTGAAAGAAAAGGTCGTAAAACAGTTCAAAGGGGTCGCCCGGAGGGGAGTCTGGTCCTCCTTCGTCTCTGCTTTGTAGTTCTCGGGTCAAGACAAAATCTTTCTGTGGATTATAATGCATTTTTTTAAAAAAACAGAACACCTTCATGTTGCTTCCCATCCTACACAGTGGAGTTCTACAAGCCTTCTTCTTGGCCGGATCAAAGACAGCTTTTGTCTTCTCGCCGGGAACTCATGGAAACACAAAGTTTTGTGATTACTTAGATACAATTATTCTGACACTTACAAAGTAGTTAATCGCTGTAAGACGCCACATCCGGCCCGCCAAAGTTTTTAATTTGGCGCCAAATCACCCAAATCTTGCGTAGTTTATTCAAAGAGAAAACTATACCAGGAGGTTGCCTACAGCCACAGCTGTTAATATCAATACTTCGACTCAGCAGTATTTAGAGGTGCTTATTTGCTTCTGTATGCCACACGGGTGTTTATATCAGTGCAGTGTTAGAAAATGTAACCTTTCACCTCCTGTTACGGCTCTGATGCTACCCCTAAACAAATTCCCAGATTTCCCAGATTTCCCGGTTTTCCAGGACATTTCTCCCATTCAAAACTAATTGGCCGTTTTTCAAACTTTCAGCATTTCCAAATTTTTCAACCTATTCATACCATTCCACCATCAACACATTCCACCATTCTGGTAAGTCAAACTACCGTTTTTCCAAGTTCCAAAAAAATTCCAGGTTTTTCCAGAATTCCTGGTTTTCCAAAGCCCTTTTTTTACCCTTTTTTCTGGCGACAACTTCTTACACATTTTTCAACCCACTTCTACCATTCCACTGACAAAAAATTTTTCTTAATAAGGACAAAAAAAAGTTGTTTTTTCAAACTGGTAAAATCCCCGGTTTTCCTGAAATTTCAGGAATTCCATAATGCCGTTTCTCAATTAAAAATGTTAATACTTCAACTTTTCTCGACCGATTTGAAAAATTCCAACACCAACCATTTCAACTCATTCAGAACATATAAATATTTTTAACATTTAAAAAAAAAATCCCGCTTTTCCCAAAATGTTCCAAATTTCCATGAAATTCCCATTAAAATGAATATGACATTTTTCAAACTTTCACCATTTCCACATTTACAAACATTTTCGTACCATTCTACCTTAAACACATTTCACCATCCTGGTAAGTCAAACTAGCCTTTTTCTAAGTTCCCAAAAAATTCCAGGATTTTTCCGAATTCCTGGTTTTCCAAAGCCCTATTTCCACCCTTTTTTCTGGCGACAACTTCTTACACATTTTTCAACCCATTTCTATCGTTCCACCAAAAAAAAATGTGTCTTAATCAGGACAAAAAAATTAAGTTGTTTTTCGAACTGGTAAAATTCCTAGTTTTCCTGAAATTCCAGGAATTCCTTAAACCGTTTCTCAATTAAAAATGTCACTACTTCAACATTTCTCGACTGATTGGAAAAATGTCAACACCAACCATTTGAACTCATTCAGAACATATACGTTTTTTTAACATTTAAAAAAAAAAATCCCGCTTTTCCCGAAATTTTCCAAATTTCCATGAAATTCCCATTGAAATGAATATGACATTTTTCTAACTTTCACCATTTCCACATTTTCAACCTATTCATATCATTCTACCTTCAACACATTCCACCATCCTGCTAAGTCGAACTACCATTTTTCCAAGTTCCAAAAAAATTCCAGGTTTTTCCAGAATTCCTGGTTTTCCAAAGCCCTATTTCCACCCTTTTTTCTGGCAACTACTTATTCCAGATTTTTCAACGCACTTCAACCGTTCTACCGTCAAAACATTCCTCTTAATAAGGAAAAAAAACAAAGTTTTTTTTTGAACTGGTAAAATTTCCGAAATTCCAGGAATTCCATAATACCATTCCTCAATTAAAACTGCTTCAACATTTCTCAACCGATTTGAAAAATTCCAACACCAACCATTTCACCTCAATTAGAACATATACATTTTTTTTAACATTTTCAAAAAAAATCCCGCTTTTTTCAAAA
Organism: Nerophis ophidion; assembly: GCF_033978795.1. NCBI lineage: Eukaryota > Metazoa > Chordata > Actinopteri > Syngnathiformes > Syngnathidae > Nerophis > Nerophis ophidion. Next base: position 63,690,249 of record NC_084619.1, on the reverse strand, counting down.
ATGTTCCAAATTTCCATGAATTTCCCATTAAAATGAATTAGCCATTTTTTCTAACTTTAACCATTTCCACATTTTTCAACCTATTCATACCATTCTACCTTCAACACATTTCACCATCCTGGTAAGTTAAACTACCCTTTTTCCAAGTTCCCAAAAAATTCCAGGTTTTTACAGAATTCCTGGTTTTCCAAAGCCCTATTACCACCCTTTTTTCTGGTATCTTTTTCTTCCAGATTGTTCAGTGCACTTCAACTGTTAAACCATCAAAACATTCCTCTTAATAAGGACAAAAAAACTAAGTTGTTTTTCAAACTGGTAAAATTTCCGAAAATCCCGGAATTCCATAATACCATTTCTCCAATTAAAAATATCACTACTTCAACATATCTCGACCGATTTGAAAAATTCCAACACCAACCATTTGAACTCACTCAAAACATGTACATGTTTTTAACATTTTAAAAAAAATTCCTGTTTTCCCGAAATTTTCCAATATTCCATGAATTTCCCATCGAAATGAATATGACATTTTTCAAACTTTCACCATTTCTACATTTTTCAACCTATTCATACCATTATACCTTAAACACATTTCACCATCCTGGTAAGTCAAACTACCCTTTTTCCAAGTTCCCAAAAAAATTCCAGGATTTTCCCGAATTCCTGGTTTTCCAAACCCTATTTCCACCCTTTTTTCCTGGCAACTACTCCTTCCACATTTTTCAACCCACTTCAACTGTTCCACCGTCTAAACATTCGTCTTAATAAGGGCAAAAAACAACATTGTTTTTGAACTGGTAAAATGTCCGAAATTCCAGGAATTCCATAATACCATTTTTCAATTCAACATGTTACTACTTCAACATTTCTCGACCAATTTGAAAAATTCCAACACCAACCATTTCACCCCATTCAGAATATATATATTTTTTAACATTTTCCCCAAAAAATCCCGGTTTTCCCGAAATTTTACAAATTTCCATGAATTTCCTATCGAAATGAATGGGACATTTTTCAAACTTTCACCATTTCCACATTTTTTAACCTATTCATACCATTCTACCTTCAAAACATTTCACCATCCTGGTAAGTCAAGCAACCATTTTTCCAAGTTCCAAAAAAAATCCATGATTTTCCAGAATTCCTGGTTTTCCAAAGCCCTATTTCCACCCTTTTTTCTGGCAACTATTTCTTCCAGATTTTTCAACGTACTTCAACCGTTCCACTGTCTAAACATTCGTCTTAATCAGTACAAAAAAAAAAGTTTTTTTTCGAACTGCTAAAATTTCCCGAAATTCCAGGAATTTCATATTACCATTTCTCAATTTAAAATGTTACTACTTCAACATTTCTCGACCGAATTTGAAAAATTCCAACACCAACCATTTCACCCCATTCAGAATATATATATTTTTTAACATTTTCCCCAAAAAATCCCGGTTTTCCCGAAATTTTACAAATTTCCATGAATTTCCTATCAAAATGAATGGGACATTTTTCAAACTTTCACCATTTCCACATTTTTTAACCTATTCATACCATTCTACCTTCAAAATATTTCACCATCCTGGTAAGTCAAGCAACCATTTTTCCAAGTTCCAAAAAAAATCCATGATTTTCCAGAATTCCTGGTTTTCCAAAGCCCTATTTCCACCCTTTTTTCTGGCAACTACTTATTCCAGATTTTTCAACGCACTTTAACCGTTCTACCGTCAAAACATTCCTCTTAATAAGGAAAAAAAACGAAGTTGTTTTTTGAACTGGTAAAATTTCCGAAATTCCAGGAATTCCATAATACCATTCCTCAATTAAAACTACTTCAACATTTCCCAACCGATTTGAAAAATTCCAACACCAACCATTTCACCTCAATTAGAAAATATACATTATTTTAACATTTTCCAAAAAAATCCCGTTTTTTTCCAAAATGTTCCAAATTTCTATGAATTTCATATTAAAATGAATTAGCCATTTTTTCTAACTTTCACCATTTCCACATTTTTCAACCTATTCATACCATTCTACCTTCAACACATTTTTCCAAGTTCCAAAAAAAATCCAAGATTTTCCAGAATTCCTGGTTTTCCAAAGCCCTATTTCCACCCTTTTTTCTGGCAACTATTTCTTCCAGATTTTTCAACGTACTTCAACCGTTCCACTGTCTAAACATTCGTCTTAATCAGTACAAAAAAAAAAAAGGTTTTTTTCGAACTGCTAAAATTTCCCGAAATTCCAGGAATTTCATAATACCATTTCTCAATTTAAAATGTTACTACTTCAACATTTCTCGACCGAATTGAAAAATTCCAACACCAACCATTTTAACTCATTCAGACCATATAAATTGTTTTAACATTTTTAAAACAAATTCCCGCTTTTCCCGAAATGTTCCAAATTCCCATGAATTTCCTATCGAAATGAATGGGACATTTTTCAAACTTTCACCATTTCCACATTTTTCAACCTTTCTACCTTCAACACATCCTGGTAATTCAAATTAGTTCAAAAAGTATGTTTTTCTAGCGCATGTAAACATATCGAGTGTGAGTATTGTGTATGGGGGCCACCTCCTGTATCGTGGCGTCAGCATCAGCACCACCCCTCTCCAGTATCGCCCTCAAGATGCAACTCTGGCCTTATCGCCCGCTTTTATGTGGCTTATCTCCGACGTGGCCCAAGATTAAAAGATGGCGAGCGCCCGCTGCCAGTTTGTCAAACGTGACGTTATCTGACTCACCGTCCTGTTCTCGTCTGCCCTTTTGTTGATGTCTGCGTCTGGGCTTGCTTGCAGGAAGTACAACATGCTGCCGGAGGTGGAGGAGAAAAGGCGCGAGGAGGAAAAGAGAGCGCTGTCACGGGCCAATAGACTGAGAGCTGGCGTCTTCACGAAGGTGCGCAGGTTTTAATAACGCAGCAAAATAGCATAGAGAAAGGAAACAAATGAGAAAAATGTATTGTGACGTGTAATGATTAGGGGAGGTTGTCCAGCAAAACACTAAAATCTCCGATACAAGCAGTCCTGTGTAGGTTGTCTGGGTTTCTTTTTCTTCATGCGTTTTAGTCAAGTCGTTTGCAAAAGGTAGATATGCAACAACTATGCACACAATAGCGAACAACCTAGATCAGGGGTGCCCAAACTACGTGTCTTCAAGTCTGGCCCGCGGTGGCGTTACGAGTTCAGTAAGGAAATCCGATCTGCCGGTTTTCGAATGAAATTTGAGTAGCTGACAAAATGATTGCTGTAGGTGGACGAAGGCGGGTGAATTGCGAGTCGAAGCGTAGACGGCACAGGATTTACTTATAAGACTTAAAACCAAATTACCTTCCCCGGTCATGACACACAACACAAAAAATGTTCACGCATAACACAACTTGCTCACTGAACTTTGTGGATATATATATATATATATATATATATATATATATATATTTTAAAAATGTACACGTACTATAAAAATGCAAAAATACACCCATTTATATCTATTACAATGCATGATGGGAAAATTTAAATTAAAAACCTCTTCACACTTATCAACGTTTGGCACATTTTAGCTGCTAGATATTTTTGATTGATGACAAAACTTTAGGGAGGTTTTCACTGACGTAAACAAAGTAGGAGTCAAACGTTTACATACTTGTAATGTCAAATTATATTATTTTTCTGTTATATATATATATATATATAGCCATTATATTAATACTATATGCATTCATGTAAGTTTATATATAGTATATATGTGTACATATATATATATATATGTATATCTATGCATATGTATGTATATATGTATATGTATGTAAATATATGCATGTATATGTAAATATATGTATGTATGTATATATGTGTGTATATATATATGTATGTATATATGTACATCTATGCATATGTATGTATGTATATATGTATGCATGTATGTATATATGTATGTATATATACGTATGTATATGTATATATATATATATATATATATATATATATATATATATATATATAACAAATATGGTTTTTCATTTGTTGTTCAATACTTTTCCAACGTTGTACAATAAAAAACAATACGAGTATGTATGATTTGCGCTGATATCATATCGGATCGATGTTGGTATCAGCCTATACCAAAGGTTCCTATGTTGGTATCACATTGAAAGTGAAAAAAATTGGAACTGGCACCCCTCAAAATAATTATTCATTTATTTTTAATAAATTGTGTGTATTTTTTGAAGTGTTATAATACTATTCAATAATATACACAGTGTATACAATAATAATATACACATATTATATATTATTTATTGATTTCCTCAAGTCATATATCTTATAATTTACCTTAGAGGTCATTACAATTTGATTGCAACAAATGGGCCTGATGTGACTTTTTTTTTTTTTTATTTTAGTTACCAAACTTTAGTTCCAAAAAATCTTTTTTAGTTGAAATTCATTACAAAAGCTTTCATCGAAATAATTCAAATTGCTGTTTTTTAAAAGTCCAATACTTCAACTGGAACTACACTGTTTATGTTGCTTTTTATTATCCAGCAGAGGGCGCTGTTTGACAGCTAAACCTTATTGTGACTTCCTACTCTGTTTAAAATCTTTATAATGATAATAATAATAATTATAAAAATAATAATAATAAAGAAAAACATTTTTAATAATTCTATTTTTTAATGATAGTAACAATGGGATGGAAGTTATTCATGTTTCATACTGAAGTACATTGAATAAATATTCTGGTATCAGTCGTGTTTAAATCTTTATTGTGCATGCAATGTTTGAGGTGACATTTTAACATTGCAGGTAACTGCAGGTATGGCAAAGAAAAGCACTCTTAATGACTAATTAGCAGTAGCACACAAATGTGATACCTTTTTTTATTTAAAAAAAAAAGTAAAACATTTGAGCAATGTTGTATTGGTTTGCTTGCCTGTATTTCATATGCAATTGTAAAACCTTTATTTATTTATTCTTAAATAGAAATAAATAGTTAAATAAAAAGTAAAACATTCGAATGAGGACGCGTATGTTTTGTTGTTTTGCTTTCCTGTATTGCAAATATAAAATGTAAACCCTTTTATTTATTTTTTAAAATAATTTTAAAAAATATATATATATAAAGTAAAACCTTTGAGTGACGCTTTTGTTATATTGTTTTTTTCTTTCCTGTATTGCAATTACGAATGTAAAACCTTTTATTATTTGTTTGAAAAATTAAATTGTATAAAATGAAAAAATTGAAAAACCTTTTATTTATTTGTTTGAAAAATTACATTTAATAAAATAAAAAAAATGTAAAACATTTGAGTGACGCATATGTTGTATTTTTTTGATTTCTTGTATTGCAATTACAAATGTAAAACCTTTGAAATAAATAAATACAAAAATGTAAAACTCTTTTTATTTTTATTTAATTTTTTTAGATTAAAAAAAATAAATAAAGTAAAACCTTTGAGTGAATCACGCATATTATATCGTTTAGCTTTCATGTATTGTAATTACAAATGTAAAAACCCTTTTTTTTTTTTTTTTTTTTTTTAAATAAAAAAATTAAAAAGTAAAACCTTTGATTAACAATATATGTTATATTGTTTTGCTTTACTAAATTCCAATTACAAATATAAAACCTTTTTTATTTATAATTTTTTTAAATAAATAAAAAGTAAAAATGTAAAACCTTTTATATATTTTTTTTTAATATAAATAGATAAATAAATAGAAAATAAAAGAAGTAAAACCTTTAAGTACCGTTGCATATATGATATTGTTTTGCTTTCCTGTATTGCAATTACAAATGTAAAACCTTTTTTATTTATTATTTTTTAAAAGAAATTAAAAAAAGTATAAATGCAAAACCTTTTATATATTTTTTTATAGAAATAAATAAATACATAAAAAATAAAAAAAATAAAACCTTTGAGTACAGTTGCATATATTATATTATTTTGCTTTCCCGTATTGCAATTAAAAATGTAAATCCTTTGTTTTAATAAATAAATAAATAAATAAAGTAAAACCTTTTATATTTTATGTAATTTTTTTAAATAAATAAAAATAAAAAAGTAAAATAAAAAGTGAAACCTTTGAGTAACGACGCGTATATAATATTGTTTTGCTTTCCTGTATTGCAATTACAAATGTAAAACATTTTTTTAATAGAGAAATAAAAAAAATAAATGGAAAACCTTTTTTATTTTACTAAATAAATAGAAAATAAAAAAGTGAAACCTTTGAGTAACGACGCATATATTATATTGTTTTGCTTTCCTGTATCGCAATTACAAATGAAATACCTTTTTTTTTCAATAAATAAATACATCAAAAATTAAAATGTAAAACCTTTTTTTTTTTATTTAAAAAAAAATGTAGAACCCTTTTTTAAAAAATAAATAAACAAAAAAAAAAAGTAAAACGTTCGAGTTACAACGCGTATATATTGTTTTATTTTTTTACTTTCCTGTATTGCAATTAGCATAAGGTGTAATAACATTTTTTTAAAGAAAAAGCAAAACGCATGCAGAGTTAGTTCAGTGCGTGTGAAACGGAGCTACGGGAATGAAAAATGACATCATGCACGACAGAGCCTCCAAACCCAAAGTTTTGTGCAACTTTAGGAGAGTTTACCAGGAAAACATGAGCACATTTTAGGCTTTTGGGGGTTTTTGTAAGGGATGTGACATTTGCCCCTCTCAAATGAAGTTATTACCTTGGCTCTGACTGTGCTGAAATTGGCACTTCCCAGATAAAGTTGTGTTTGTTTTTTTTTTGGTGGGGAGTGTTATTTCTGTCCAACCCACACATATATATGTGTGGGAGTGGGCGGGGATTGTGAGAGGATGGTGCTGGCCTGTATCCTTCTTTTTTTTCCCGAATGCTCGGGGCAGCGGGGTAAGATTGTGTTTGGTCAGATAGCGACGTGAAATGATTGCTGCCGCACACCTGAGTCGGGCCGCAGCAGGACTGACACTGATGGAGTGGAAAAGCAATTTTTAGCCGCACCGCTTTGCCGCCATGATGCACATGTGGTCCTCCAAGTAGATTATATGGAAGTGATGATGTTTCACTTCTTTTCAGGAGCTTCACTTATTGTTTAGTTTTTTTTGTTTGTTTTTTTCTGCAGACAATTCTGGAGCAGATCCTGCAAAAATGAAGGAGATCTCATCAGAGGGCCACATGGCAGTTATGTTTGGCCTCAGAGGGCCGATTCTAGCAGAAAAATACTATTATTACACCATTTTTTTTAATGCATTGTTTTTTTTAGTAATTTTTTTTTTTTTACAAAAATTTCCCCAAAAATATAAGGTAAATTGCAATAATTTTCCCCAAAATTTAGTGTGTATTATTTAATGGAAATACATTTAACTAATAAATGGGAAAACATTCGGGCTGTTTTTACGGTAAAAAAAAAAATAAAAAAAATAGGCTGCTCAGTTGCCAACATTTTACTATAAAATGTATATTTGTTTTTTTTACTGTAATTTAAAAAAAGTTAAATATTACTGTAAATTGGACATTTGTTTTTCAACTGTAAATTTTTAAAAAAATGCAATTTTACAGTAACATTTTTTAACCTGAGATGCCAATTTTTTTCTTTTTATTTTTTTACTGTAGCTATTTCGGTGTATTATTTTAGTAGAATTGCTGGATTATTGTCACCACTACCTGTCAATGTCATTAATACTTATTGTTGTAGCTGTCTCTACTTCCGTTCACTCTGCTCATGTCATAGTTCCTTCGTGTCACAGTATGTGTTTTAGTTTCTAGTCCACAGTTAGCATTTGTACTAGTTTTTGTTCATAGCCAAGTTTGTTCTCCGCCTTATGCATGCTTTTTCTTTGTACCTTTTTGTTTGTTCTTGTTTTAGTGTTAAATTAATTCATGTTTACCTGCACAATGCCTGTCGCCTTCTCTGCATCTTGGGGTTCGTCAACAACTCAACCTGACAAATTGGAACCTGAGCTGCCAATTTTTTGTATTTTTTTTTTTTTTAACTGTTGATTTTTTGGTGTAGAATTTTCGGTGTATTATTTTAGTAGATTTTTAAAAAAAACTTAAATGTCCCAAAAAATATGTGGTAAGTTGCAATAATTTCACCCAAAAATGTAATGTATATTACAGTGAAAAAAATACTGTCTTTAATTTAGTGAAAAATGCTGTAAAAAAAAACTGCAGTAAATTTCACAATTTTACCATGCTACTTTCTACTTGATATTTTTACTTTGCACAATTTAATAACTTGATTTGAAATCATTATTATTAATATTTGTTTCTATTTAACAATGGTTTGAATAATCGATAATACATTTTTGCATACTTGGACAATATTTAAGTCAACATAATTTGCGACTATATGGAGTACTTTTTGTTTTCTCCCAAAATAGAAAGAAATAGGTACATATTAATATATATTAATAGATACATATGATACATATTAATTCCAGGCTTTCGGGGGCCACATCTGGCCCCCGGGCCTTGACTTTGACATCTGTGCTCTTTGGGTGCTAATGCTAATCATATGCTAATCATAATCACATGCTAATCATATTAACAATTTTTAATTATTGTACAGTAGTGCTTCATACAAAGTTTATTTTTGTTGGAAATAAACAAATTAAGTTAGTAATTGTATTTATTTATTTAAATCAAATGTATTTATTCAAAAGGCATTTTTTAAATCTATTTTTTATTTTAAAAAATATTCTTGTCACATTCTTTATTATCAATAATTTAAATGTAATAATTTGAATATATTTTTATAATAAGATTAAACAAAATATTAAAAATCAATTTTAAATTAATACATTTAATTCAAATAAATAAAAAAAGTATTAATTTAATTTAATATAATAAAATACAATTAATTTAATTTATATATATTTAAAAAATAAACAAACAAATCCAACATACCAAAATAGAACCAGAAAACATTATTACAAATTAAAAAATGGTGTGAAAAAATATATACCTCCCTCCTCTAGACTAATGGTTATATGGTGACTTTTTTTTTTTTTTTTTGCTAATTTGTTGTACCCTAAAATGCCTGATTTCAAAAGGTGCAACATTTTAACTTGTTTCTTTACATTATATTACATCCGCTTGCCATTTTGTGACTTTATAATCTGTCTTTTAATTCATTTGTGTAACCCTAACTCCTAAAAGCACGGGGTTTTAACAAATAAAATATTATTTATTTGCATTTCAAATTAAACGTTTTTTTTTAACACTGACAGGAATTTAAAAAATCCCTCTTTTTTGACATGCTTCAATTTCCTAAAGTTCTTACTCCGAAATTGCAATAGAAAGTGCATGTTTTCTTTGTTTTTTTATGTGTTTGTTGCAATACAATTGCGGGACAAAGTGAAAGTTGCAATAAATCGTTGTGATTTTCAATTTGTGAGTATAATTGGGGAAATGTGTTGATTAACGAACCAATATAAAGCAAAAGCTTGAGAAAATATCCAACCCACGTGGCACACAAAAATAATACAAATGCTAAAAATGATCCCTCAGCCTTTACATTAGAGAAAAAAACAAAAATTTCACAGTTTATGCTGAAGACAAGAAAAAAAAATAATATGCATAATTTTCAATAGGAAGTCCTAAAATCTTTGCACTATACTTTTTGTACTAGAATATAATAATTAATCCCATTTTTATATGTTAATTATTGGTCATCTCTCTGTCAGGTTCAAACACTGATTATATTTATCAAACAACACAAGAAGCAAGGAATCAAACAGAGACAGAATTAAATTTGGCTCAATTTGAGGAGAAACGTCTGGTCTGTACTAATGTAAAGATCAATCAAGATTGTACCCCTCCTCCTTTAATTTGGACTTTCTCTGACCGCATGGAAACAGCCGTTACTAAGGGACGAGGGTCATAAAAACAGTTCACGGAAAAGGTCATAAACAGTTCAAACAAGCGGTGCCTGGAGGGGAGTCTGGTCATGCTTCCTCTTCGCTTTTGTAGTTTCTTGGGTCAGACAATATCTTTCTGTGGATTGCAATACATGAAAGAAACAGAACACCTTCATGTTGCTTCCCCCCTACACAGTGGAGTTTTACGGGCGGCATAGCTCAGTTGGTAGAGTGGCCGTGCCATCAACTTGAGGGGTGAAGGTTCGATTCCCGCTTCCGCCATCCTAGTGACTGCCGTTGTGTCCTTGGGCAAGACACTTTACCCCAATGCCACCCACACTGGTTTAAATGTAACTTGGATATTGGGTTTCACTATGTAAAGCGCTTTGAGTCACTAAAGAAAAGCGCTATATAAAATGTAAAAATATATTTTTAAAAATATATACAAGCCTTCTTCTTGGTAAGTTTAAAGACAGTTTTTGGTCTACTCACCGGGAACTCATTTGTGATAACTTGGATAAAATTATTCTAACACTCTAACATTTTATACGTTGATAATAATACAAAGTATGTGTATTCAGTTAATATTGTTTACCAGCTTGTTATATGACTTTACAGTCACATTTCACACATTAAAAAAACATATTTTTGTCATTTATTAAATTTTTTCCAGGGAAAAACATAATTTTTAAGTTTTTTTTTTTTCTTTTTTACAAAAAATTATATTGTTTTACCCACTTTAGTCCTCATTTTTTCTCCTTATATTGCAATAAATTTACAGTAAAATGGCAAAATGACGTTTTCCGCGGGTGTCTTTTGAAAAACAAAACAAAATGACGCACAAAGCCTGCGTTAATGTGATAACTGATTGGTTTTTTTCCATACTTTTTTTTTAGTTTCTAGGAAAGAAACAAAACAAAAGGAGAACGCCGACTCTGCAGGAAAGAGCACCTCGACTTTGCCATTGCTGAATGTTAATAAAATACGGGAGGGGCTGACTTGAGGCCCCCGTGCATGAAACCTCCCGCCCGGAACAGTAGGAATTCCGAGCTAATGGGCCTCAGGAGATGCGGTGAAAGGGACCTTTTGTCCCGTTTAACCACAGCCCGCAGCGAGAGAACACGTGCCGCGGTCCCAATACGGTATTAATAAATCCTCCACATTATACTGAGTTTTAATGTCAAACAACACGCTCAATTTCATCACTTAATGTCGACGCTTGTTTAACGGGGAGATGGATTCAATAGGGCGACTCTAATTGTGTTGTATCCTCTCGAGGGTGGAATATATCATACACAACCCAAAAAACAGTGATTCGCAAATCCTTTTCAAATTATCTTCAATTGAATAGACTGCAAAGACAAGTTATTTTTGCAAATATTACCTCATTTGGAGTTTGATGCCTGCAGCATGTTTCAAAAAAGCTGGCGCAAGTGGAAAAAAAAGACAGAGAAAGTTGAGGAATGCTCATCAGACACTTATTGTGGAACAACCCACAGGTCAGGAGTCGGGAACCTTTTTGGCTGAGAGAGCCAAAAAGCCAAATATTTTAAAATATATTTCCGTAAGAGCCATATAATTTTTTTTTTTACACTGAATACAACTAAACGCGTGCATTTTTAAGTAAGACCAACATTTCTAGAGTATAATAGGTCTCTTATTCTTTGTAATACCATTGTTATTCTGAAGTTAACTGTGGAGGGGCGTGGCCTGCGGGCCTGCAGCGAACTGGGGTGTGCCAGGACCGGCCTCGAAATCAGCGAAAGCTTCGTAGATGGCCCACCTGAGCCTTGTTATCTAATCACCTGTCGCTCTGTTATAAGCAGCAGCCAGGAGGAGAGATGGGGTTGGGGCTGGAGCCAGAGCGCGAGCGAGAACGAAAGAGAAAAACACAATTGCTGAAAAGCAACTGAAAGACTTATTGAAAAATAAAACAATAGTGTAACCCTGAAATGTCGGTGCTTGGTGATCTGAAGAACCCCCAGGAGGACAAGCCCCACAGTAACCAATAATAAATACATAACTTCTTAACGCAACTTCTTGAACAGGTGCGGTAGTAAACGGATGGATGGACTAAAAATGCATGAGAATGTTTTATGTTTTGAACTTTATTTTTAACACTTATTACAAGTGGAATTATTCATTACTTATCATGTTAAGCAATGTCAGCTCAGATTTATCCGAGAGCCAGATGCAGTCATCAAAAGAGCCACATCTGGCTCGCGAGCCATATGTTCCCTACCCCTGCCACAGGTGAACGGGCTAATTTGGAACAGGTGTGTGCCATGATTGGGTATGGAAGCAGCTTCCATGAAATGCTCACTC
>NC_084619.1:63655572-63673072 GCF_033978795.1 Nerophis ophidion | reverse complement strand
CAACACTCTGGAGGGTAAGTGAAGGCATCACGGCAAAGCCTTTCTTGTTTGTGTTGTCAATACTTTGTACAGCAGGGGTGTCAAACGTACGGCCCGCGGGCCTGATCCAGCCCGCCAACAGGTTTTATCCAGCCCGCGGGATGAGTTTGCGAAGTATAAAAATGAGCCGAAATTTTTGAATGAAAAAACTGCTGTTTTAGATCTGCCCACTAGATGTCGCAATAGCAATTATTTGTATCTTTCTAATCTAGATTACCGTATTTCCTTGAATTGCCGCCAGGGCGCGAATTCATTTAAAACCTCTTCTCACTCCTGCACTTACCAAAGGCATGCGGTAAAAGTAAGCATGCGCTAATTATTTTAAAACCTCTTCTCACTCTGGCACTTACCAAAGGTTTGCAGTAAAAATTTGAGTGTGATGTAAGTTTGGACCTCAAATCCTACTGAGTCCCTCTTAATCTTCTTCCCTTTATGTGGTTTCAAATTACCGGTATTGAAATAAGCCTCCTTATTACTTGTGACGTCACGAGTTTGACCAGGCGGTAATACTAAGCATGCGCTAATTATTTTGGGAAGCGAGTTTGACCTGGCAGTAATTCAAGGCAGGCGCATACTATATGCCCTGCAGCAGTTCAAGGAAATACGGTATGCTACATATGCAATAAAAAAATAAAAAAACACCAGTCGAGGTAAATGACTAAATAACATCCTGTAATTTGATTTTGTTATATTTTTTATCCTGATAGATTGAAAATGAGTTGACTGATGAACATTATCTTATAATTTATTCAGAAAGTATAAATAATGATGTGGAAGGGGGGCGTGGTCTGCAGTCCTGCAATAAAGCAGGGTGTGCCAAGAACGAATTCGAGATCAGCGACAGGTGCGTGGATGCATATTTAATAAAAAAAAACAAAAAAAAACAGTCGAGGTAAATGAGCAAACTACATAAATAACATCCTGTAGTTTGATTTTGTTATATTCTTTATCCTGATGGATTGAAAATGAGTTGACTGATGAACATTATCTTATAATTTATTCAGAAAGTATAAATAATGATGTGGAGGGGGGCGTGGCCTGCAGTCCTGCAACAAAGCAGGGTGTGCCAAGAACGAATTAGAGATCAGCGACAGGTGCGTGGATGGCCCACCTGGGCGTGCTTATCTAATCACCTGTCGCTCTGTTAAAGGCAGCAGCCGGGAAGGAGAGAGGGGTGGTTGATGGCGGAGCACGAGCAAGAGCGAGAGTGACGAAAAGACAAGTGCTAAAAAGCACAAAGACAATTTATTGCAAAATAGAACATTCTCGTAAAACTGGAAGAGCCTGGCATGTTTGCATTCCCACTTTCACCAGCTACGTATTTATGCATTTTATTTGATTAAGAAGTCTTTTTTTTCATTTTTCAAATCAGAACTTTGATATTAGCATGTAAACATACACCACATTGTTCAATTGACATTTATGCAGGGAATTAAAAATAGGAAAAACAATCTATTGATCCAAATTGAATACTATTTCAACAGTAACACCTGGACCATACAATACAGAAGTTGCACATGAAATTCAGCCTTTACAAAGATAATAATGCTCCATTTTGATTGACACTGACCCCAAAAGGGACAAGCGGTAGAAAATGGAAGGATGTTGCCATTTAATATGTTTGTTCATGTGGGTGTGGAATCCCATTGAGATATTTTCCCACTATTATACAATGTGAAGTAGGCCTGGGCGATATTTTCGATAATTTCGATTTAAGAATAAACAAATCATGCTTTCGTCTTTTGCTTAAGCATACCATCTGCCCCTTTAAGGCTTCCGTAGCTTCCGCCCTCACCCTCACTTCCTGGGCGGAGAGTCACACACACCGAGCAAAACATGGTAAATGCTATCGCTAACAACAGCGAGACATTTGTTCCAAAGAAAGGAAAAGAGTTGTCAGTAGTTTGGTTTTGCGGCTACAGGTGTGGAGCAAATGACGGCACGCTGCAAAGTTTTGTTGACAAAAAGCCAGCAGAATGACAAACTTACTCCAGCATTTGAAACCAAAAATTCCAGTCGAGCATGAGAAAGGCAACTCTTTCTTTCTAAAACAGTTGTTTATTGGATTAAAAAAAAAAATACAGTCTAGAAATGCAATTAAACACGTCAAATGTTCTTTTTTTTCGTCCCCCAAACTATTAAAATTATACATAAAATGTAGGCTCCAGCACCCCCCGTGACCCTGAAAGGGACAAGTGGGAGAAAATGGTTGGATGGGTAAAAGTAATTAACTCAGGGAAAAAAACATGCGTCAGACAATAATACTACATTTTCACGTTTTGTATTCAAAAGTTGAAGCTTGCACATTATAAATCTCAATGTAGAGATTACTTATTTGCATGCAACGTGCAATGCTATATTTTTTGTTAAAAATAAGTATTTTATTTAAACTTCACTGCTCAAACATTTATAAAACGCTTTTCATACATTAAAATAAATGCAACGCAAAAAAAGGGGTTTTCAACCACTGTGCCGCGGCACACTAGTGTACCGTGAGATACAGTCTGGTGTGCCGTGGAGATGATCTTATTTCACCTATTTGGGTTAAAAATATTTTTTGCAGACCAGTTATTATAATCCGCAAATACGGTGCCGTTGTTGAGTGTCTTTACTGTCTGGAGATCGGCTGAGTAACCATGTAATACTCTTCCATATCAGTAGGTGGCAATTGCTTCGTAAATGTCGGAAACAGCAGAAGGCAGCGTGCAGGTAAAAAGGTGTCTAATGCTTTGTAAAATGTATGACTTTTTAAAACGCCGCTGTACGGAGTGGAACACGGACGTAGGGAGAAGTACAGAGCAGTTGCGCCTCCTAGTCATACTTGCCAACCCTCCCCATTTTCCCGGGGGACTCCCAAATTTCAGTGCCCCTCCCGAAAATCTCCCGGGGCAACCATTCTCCTGAATTTTTCCTGATTTCCACCCAGACAACAATATTAAAGGCGTTCCTTAAAGGCACTGCCTTTGCGTTCCGGCCCACACACACAAGTGAATGCAACGCATACTTGGTCAACAGCCATAGAGGTCACACTGAGGGTGGCAGTCTAAACAACTTTAACACCGTTACATATATGCGCCACACTGTGAACCCACACCAAACAATAATGACAAACACATTTCGGGAGAACATCCGCACCGTAACACAACATACACACAACAGAACAAATACCCATCACCCCTTACAGCACTAACACTAACACTCTTACAAATATGCGCCGCACTGTGAACCCACACCAAACAAGAATGACAAACACATTTTGGGAAAACATCTGCACCGTAACACAACATACACATAACAAAACAAATACCCAGAACCCCTTGAAGCACTAACACTAAACCTGTTGCAAATATGCGCCACACTGTGAACCCACACCAAACAAGAATGACAAACACATTTTGGGAGAACATATGCACCGTAACACAACATACACATAACAGAACAAATACCCAGAACCCCTTGCAGCACTAACACTAACCCTGTTGCAAATATGCGCCACACTGTGAACCCACACCAAACAAGAATGACAAAGACATTTTGGGAGAACATCCGCACCGTAACACAACATAAACACAACAGAACAAATAACCAGAACCTCTTGCAGCACTACAATATACACCTCCCGCACCCCTAACCCCCCACCTCAACCTCCTCATGCTCTCTCAAGGAGAGCATGTACCAAATTTCGAGCTGCTGTTTTGAGGCATGTTACAAAAAAATAATGCACTTTGTGACTTCAATAATAAATGTGGCATTTTTTTCCATAACTTAAGTTGATTTATTTTGGAAAACCTTGTTACATTGTTTAATGGATCCAGCAGGGCATCACAACAAAATTAGGCATAATAATGTGTTCATTCCACGACTGTATAAATCGGTATCGGTTGATATCGGAATCGGTAATGAAGAGTTGGACAATATCGGGATATCGGCAAAAAAGCCATTATCGGACATCTCTACTTCACAGGTGTGCCCGAAGCTCATGGAGAGAATGCCAAGAGTGTGCGAAAAAAACATAATCGGAGCAAAAAAGGTGTCTATTTTGAAGGAACTAGAATATGAAACATGTTTTCGGTTATTTTATTCATAGTTTTGATGCCTTCAGTGACAATCTACAATGTAAATTCCTTGAATTGCCGCTGGGGCGTTAATTAATTTAAACCTCTTCTCACTCCGTCGCTTACCAAAGGCATGCGGTACAGGTAAGCATGCGCTACTTATTTTAAAACCTCTTTTCACTCCGGCACTTACCAAAGGCATGCAGTAAAAATTTGAGTGTGATGTAAGGATACCCTCATGAAAAGCACATTTAATAAAAAACAAAACGTTATTATGGTCTTACCTTTACTTATAAATTAAGTCCATGCGCAGCTCCTTCTGATCAAAAGCATCGATAACTTGTTTATAGAAGTCTTCCTTATCTTTCTTCAGTTTTAAAAGTCTCTCTGTCTCCATGGAGATCTTCCTTTATTGCCTCCTGCTTCGATTGAAAGTCCAGTTTAGAAAACTGCTATCAGCCCAAAGCTATCAGTTAGCTCGGCTCCTCTCGTGCGGGCGATGACAGAATTATCCTCGGACAACTCCCCCTCCCATTCCGCTCCGTGGGTAAACTCTTTATCCCACCGGTGCCACCATGAAGTGTTATTGTATAAATAATACACTGGGTATTTAGGACTGCTGCGATGAGGTGGCGACTTGTCCAGGGTGTACCCCGCCTTTCGCCCGATTGTAGCTGAGATAGGCACCAGCGCACCCCGCGACCCCAAAGGGAATAAGCGGTAGATAATGGATGGATATTTAAGACTGGAACATGCTTTATTTCAGCCAGGTTGTTTACATAGCCAGCATAGGAGTGTTACATCCTAAAAGGTCCGTCGTGCAAGGCCTCGTTTTGATATCAGCAGGACACCCACTCCGCCGCCTCTTTGTATCGTTTCCTCCAATGCGCTCCCTTGAAGGCCTACTGAAAGCCACTACTACCGACCACGCAGTCTGATAGTTTATATATCAATGATGAAATATTAACATTGCAACACATGCCAATACGGCCGGGTTAGTTTTCAAAATTGCAATTTTAAATTTCACGCAAAGTATCCTGTTGACGTGTGTAATGAAGCGTGCGCGTAACGTCACGGATTGTAGCGGACATTTTGATCCAGCACCGATCCCAGCTATAAATCGTCTGCTTTAATCGCATAATCACACATTATTCTGGACATCTGTGTTGTTGAATCTTTTGCAATTTGTTCAGTTAATAATGGAGACGTCAAAGAAGAAAGATGTAGGTGGGAAGCGGTGTATTGCAGCCGCCTTTAGCAACACAAACACAGCCGGCGTTTCCTTGTTTACATTCCCGAAAGGTGACGGTGAAGCTTTACTTGATTGATTGATTGATACTTTTATTAGTAGATTACACAGTTCAGTACATATTCCGTACAATTGACCACTAAATGGTAACACCCGAATACGTTTTTCAACTTGTTTAAGTCCACGTTAATCAATTCGTGGTACAAATATATACTATCAACAAAATACAGTCTTCACACAAGTTAATCATCATAGTATGTACATTGAATTATTTACATTATTTACAATCCGGGGGGTGGGATGAGGAGCTGTGGTTGATATCAGAACTTCAGTCATCAACAATTGCATCAACAGAGAAATGTGGACATTGAAACAGTGTAGGTCTTATTTAGTAGGATATGTACAGCCAGCAGAGAACATAGTGACTTCACATAGCATAAGAACAAGTATATACATTAGAAGTACATTTGATTTGTTTATAATCCGGGGAGATGGGATGTGAATGGAGGAGGGTATTAGTAAAGTGTTGAAGTTGCCTGGGAGTGTTGTTTTAGAGCGGTTTTGAAGGAATATAGAGATGCACTTACTTTTATACCTGTTGGGAGTGCATTCCACATTGATGTGGCATTGAAAGAGAATGAGTTAAGACCTTTGTAGGATCGGAATCTGGGTTTAACGTGGGTTGTGGAGCTCCCCCTGGTGTTGTGGTTATGGTGGTCATTTACGTTAAGGAAGTAGTTTGACATGTACTTCGGTATCAAGGAGGTGTAGCGGATTTTATAGACTAGGCTCAGTACAAGTTGTTTTCCTCTATCCTCCACCCTTAGCCAGCCCACTTTGGAGAAGTGTGTTGGATTGAGGTGTGATCTGGGGTGGAGGTCTAAAAAGTAACCGGACTAGCTAATTCTGGGATGTTTGGAGTCTAGATTTGAGGGTTTTGGAGGTGCTGGGGTACCAGCAGGTGCAAGCGTAATCGAAGAAGGGTTGAATGAGAGTTCCCGCTAGAATCCTCAAGGTGCTTTTGTTGACCAGAGAGGAGATCCTGTAGAGGAATCTCGTTCTTTGGTTGACCTTTTTGATCACCTCGGTTGCCATTTTATCACAGGAAAGATTAGCCTCTAGAATGGAACCTAGGTAGGTGATGTCATGCTTCCTGGTGATAACAATGTCACCCACTTTTATAGTGAAGTCACTGACCTTTTTAAGTTTGATATGGGACCCAAATAGGATGGATTCCGTTTTACCTAAGTAAAACGGAACAGAGCGGTCAACTGAACATGGTTCCCTACCACATGTCAACCGGCAGGTTTCGGTGAGAAAATGGTGGTAATAAGTCGGCTCTTACCGTTGTTATGAGCGAAGAGCTTGCGTCGTGCCTCCTGCAGCTGCGGACTCTCTTGCCTCCTCCTACCGGCCGCCCCCGACCGTCGGATCTCTAGACTGTGGGGGAGGGGGGAAAAAATAAAATCTCAGCCCGGCTGCCTTGCCTCGTCGAGAAACGTGGCTTCCATCAATGATACTGGCGGTCACCACACCCGTGGCCCCACCTCTCCGACTTTCAGGTACGACCATATAATCTCACTAAAACACTAGTAACAGGATATCCGCGGATCCTTAAAAAGTCTTAAAAAGTCTTAAATTCATGTATCTAAAATTAAGGCCTTAAAAACATGTATTAGAAATTCCTAAAATGGTCTGAAACTCAGTACTCAATGGTATTAAATTGTCGGGCCAGTTTTTTTTTTTTTTTTTCGGGGCACGTCTTTGAGTAAAAGGGAGTGATTTCAGCTCTTCAAGAGATACAAAGAAAAAATGAGTGAGCTGAAAAAAATAGAGGCAGAACTCATAAATGAGAACAGCCAGCTGAAGCTCAACTGAGGCTCATTTGAGTGTGTGTTCAGTGTTTTGTTGTTGATGTTATGATCCTGTTTTGCACTATTATTGCACTATTATCGACCAAATGTCATTTATTTTTACCCTCACTTCGGTTATTAAGTTTTTACTGGCGTTGGTGTTGGTTTGTTTGTTTTGGATGTCAAAGTTTTTGGATCTCTCAAGATTTTTGATAAGCTGTTTGGCAGAGTGGTGCTTATCAGTTTGTTTATTAATAAACATACAAAAAGTAAACTTGACTGATTGTCATTTAGGTTGTTGTACAGTGGGATCCCCAACCATTGCTTATATTTATAGATTTAAAAAAAATTTTAGGTCTTAAATTTCATTCAAGGTGGCATTAGAAAGGTCTTAAAAAGTCTTAAATTTGACTTGCTGAAACCTGCAGATACCGTGAGTAACACAATAAGCAGATAAGGGATTTTCCAGAATTATCCTGGTAAATGTGTCTAATAACATCTGAATCGCTTCCACTGCCCTCGTCTTTTTTTTTTAAAATTAATTAATTAATAATTAATTACACATTTACACATTAACACATTTACTAGGATAATACCGGAAAATCCCTTATCTGCTTATATTGTAACTATTGTTACACAATAACACTTTGTAATTAATTAATAATTAATTAATTACAAAGTGTTATTGTGTAACAATAGTTACAATATAAGCAGATAAGGGATTTTCCGGTATTATCCTAGTAAATGTGTCTAATAACATCTGAATCGGTCCCACTGGCCTCGTCCGTTTTTTTTTTCTAGTCCTTCACTCTCACTTTCCTCATCCACGAATCTTTCATCCTCGCTCAAATTAATGGGGAAATCGTCGCTTTCTCGGTCCGAATCGCTCTTGCTGCTGGTGGCCATCATTGTAAACAATGTTCAGATGTGAGGAGCTCCACAACCCGTGACGTCGCGCGCACATCGTCCGCTACTTCCGGTACAGGCAAGGCCTTTTTATTAGCGACCAAAAGTTGCGAACTTTATCATCGATGTTCTCTACTAAATCCTTTCAGCAAAAATATGGCAATATTGCGAAATGATAAAGTATGACACATAGAATGGACCTGCTATCCCCGTTTAAATAAGAACATCTCATTTCAGTAGGCCTTTAAACTCGCCAGCCGCGATCGGGTGTGTGCAATCTATAAGCAGCCGGCACTAAAAAAAACGTGTCGCTATGTTTATTATCGTGGTAGAAGTGCGCCGCATCATCGCAATGAGCGCTGGAGTGTGTTTACAGGCTGTTGTCAGACAAAAGGCGGGACCTCCGCGTCGGAAATAGCTGCCAGATTTGTGCTGGGCTGCTGCCACGCGGTCCGACTCCCGCCCAAATCCAGCCTGAGTGCAGTTTAGTAGTTTAGTAGCCCGAACATGGAAGCACTCCTGAAACGCGGCCAGGGGAAGAGTGAAAATGTGCACCGGAGCCTCACCACGATGCTGGCAACACCCGGCGGCGCGCTGCCATCTCAATTATACAGAAGTTAGCCATGCGTCGCCGAGCGAGGACAATTTGGTGCGATTAATTGTCTTCTCTGAAAGCAATCGAGGCGACGCGGTGTATGGTTTTAGTCTCCAATCAGGAAAGGAATTGTTTATTTAATTGGTTTAATGTGGAAAGAAGAACAACATGAAAATACATGATCACACTGGATATGCCTTCATTAAAAAAAGTCTGTTGTTTCCATCCATTCATATTCTTCCTCTTATCCGAGATCGGGTTGCGGAGGCAGCAGCCTAAGCAGGGAAACCCAGACTTCCCTCTCCCAAGCCACTTCGTCCAGCTCCTCCCGGGGGATGCCGAAGCGCAAAAAAGAATGACAAACACATTTCGGGAGAACATCCGCACCGTAAGACAGCATAAACACAACAGAACAAATACCCAGAACCCCTTGCAGCATTAACTCTTCCGGGACGCTACAATATCCAACCCCGGCCACCTACAGACCAAGTGTGTGTACAAACAGTTTTAGTTATATTGTAAAACTTACCAACGTTGCCTGGAGAGATGAATAAAGAATCCATTGGGGTAGAAACGCTATGGACTGCAAAAAGACTAAACAGCACTTTTACTTCCGGTCAATCGCTCTGAAAAGATGGTCACTGCAGGCCAAGTGTATGGATAAACAGTTTTAGTTATATTGTAAATAAATAAATAAATAAATGGGTTGTACTTGTATAGCGCTTTTCTACCTCCAAGGTACTCAAAGCGCTTTGACACTACTTCCACATTTACCCATTCACACACACATTCACACACTGATGGAGGGAGCTGCCATGCAAGGCGCTAACCAGCACCCATCATGAGCAAGGGTGAAGTGTCTTGCTCAGGACACAACGGACATGACGAGGTTTTTACTAAGTGGTAATTGAACCAGGGACACTCGGGTTGCGTACGGCCACTCTTCCACTGCACCACGCCGTCCCGTAAAACTTATCAAAGTTGCATGGTGAGATGAATAAAGAATCCATGCGAGAAGAAACGCTATGGACGGCAAAAAGACTAAACAGCACTTTTACTTCCGGTCAACCGCTCTAAAAAGATGGTCACTGCAGACCAAGTGTGTGTATAAACAGTTTTATTCATATTGTAAAACTTACCAGTGTTGCTTTGAGAGATGAATAAAGAATCCATGGGAGTAGAAATGTTATGGACGGCTTGAAGACTGAACAGCACTTGTACTTCCGGTCGACTGCTCTAAAAATATTGTCACTGCAGACCCAAGTGTAACTATGAACAGCTTTAGGTATATTGTGAAACTTATAAAAGTTGCTTGGTGAGATGAATAAAGAATCCATGCGAGTAGAAACGCTATGGACGGCAAAAAGACTAAACAGCACTTTTACTTCCGGTCAACAGCTCTAAAAATATGGTCACTGCAGACCAAGTGTATGTACAAACATTTTTAGTTATATTGTAAAACTTACCAACGTTGCTTGGAGAGATGAATAAAGAATCCATGCAAGTAGAAACGTTATGGGTGGCTTGAAGACTGAACAGCCCTTCTACTTCCGGTCGACCGCTCAAAAAATATTGTCACTGCAAACCCAAGTGTAACTGAGCAGTTTTAGGTATATTGTAAAACTTACCAACGTTGCTTGGAGAAATGAATAAAGAATCCATGGGGGTAGAACGCTATCGATGGCAAAAAGACTAAACAGCACTTCTGGTCAACCGCTCTAAAAAGATGGTCACTGCAGACCAAGTGTATGTTCAAACAGTTTTAGTTGTATTGTAAAACTTACCAACGTTGCTTGGAGAGATGAATAAAGAATCCATGCGAGTAGAAACGTTATGGATGGCTTGAAGACTGAACAGCCCTTCTACTTCCGGTCGACCGCTCAAAAAATATTGTCACTGCAAACCCAAGTGTAACTGAACAGTTTTAGGTATATTGTAAAACTTACCAACGTTGCTTGGAGAAATGAATAAAGAATCCATGGGGGTAGAAACGCTATGGATGGCAAAAAGACTAAACAGCACTTCTGGTCAACCGCTCTAAAAAGATGGTAACTGCAGACCAAGTGTATGTACAAACAGTTTTAGTTGTATTGTAAAACTTACCAACGTTGCTTGGGGAGATGAATAAAGAATCCATGCGAGTAGAAATGCTATGGACGGCAAAAACACTAAACAGCACTTTTACTTCCGGTCAACCGCTCTAAAAAGATGGTCACTGCAGACCATTTGTATGTTTAAACAGTTTTATTTATATTGTAAAACTTACCAACGTTGCTTGGAGAGATGAATAAAGAATCCTTGCGAGTAAAAATGTTATGGATGGCTTGAAGACTGAACAGCACTTGTACTTCTGGTCAACCGCTCTAAAAAGATGGTCACTGCAGACCAAGTGTATGCACAAACAGTTTTAGTTATATTGTAAAATGTATCAAAGTTGCTTGGTGAAATGAATAAAGACTCCAGCGAGTAGAACGTTGTGGACGGCTTAAAGACTGAACAGCACTTCTCCTTCCGGTCGACCGCTCAAACAATATTGTCACTGCAGACCCAAGTGTAACTATGAACAGCTTTAGGTATATTGTGAAACTTATCAAAGTTGCTTGGTGAGATGAATAAAGAATCCAAGTAAGTAGAAGCGTTATGGAAAGCTACAAAAGTGAACAGCACTTCTCCTTCCGGTCAACCGCTCTAAAAAGATGGTCACTGCAGACCAAGTGTATGTACAAACATTTTTTGTTTTATTGTAAAACTTACCAACGTTGCTTGGAGAGATGAATAAAGAATCCATGCGAGTAGAACCGTTATGGATGGCTTGAAGACTGAACAGCCCTTCTACTTCCGGTCGACCGCTCAAAAAATATTGTCACTGCAAACCCAAGTGTAACTGAACAGTTTTAGGTATATTGTTAAACTTACCAACGTTGCTTGGAGAAATGAATAAAGAATCCATGGGGGTAAAAACGCTATGGATGGCAAAAAGACTAAACAGCACTTTTACTTCCGGTCGACCGCTCTAAAAAGATGGTCACTGCAGACCAAGTGTATGTACAAACCATTTTAGTTATATTGTAAAACGTATCAAAGCTGCTTGGAGAGATGAATAAAGAATCCATGCGAGTAAAAATGTTATGGATGGCTTGAAGACTGAACAGCACTTGTACTTCTGGTCAACCGCTCTAAAAAGATGGTCACTGCAGACCAAGTGTATGTACAAACAGTTTTAGTTATATTGTAAAACTTACCAACGTTGCTTCGAGAGATGAATAAAGAATCCATGCGAGTAGAAACGTTATGGACGGCAAAAAGACTCAACAGCACTTTTACTTCTGGTCGACCGCTCTAAAAAGATGGTCACTGCAGACCAAGTATATGTACAAACAGTTTTAGTTATATTGTAAAACTTACCAACGTTGCTTCGAGAGATGAATAAAGAATCCATGCGAGTAGAAACGTTATGGACGGCAAAAAGACTCAACAGCACTTTTACCTCTGGTCGACCGCTCTAAAAAGATGGTCACTGCAGACCAAGTGTATGTACAAACAGTTTTAGTTATATTGTAAAACTTACCAACGTTGCTTGGAGAGATGAATAAAGAATCCATGCGAGTAGAAACGTTATGGACGGCAAAAAGACTAAACAGCACTTTTACTTCCGGTCAACCGCTCTAAAAAGATGGTCACTGCAGACCAAGTGTATGTACAAACATTTTTAGTTATATTGTAAAACTTACCAACGTTGCATGGAGAGATGAATAAAGAATCCATGCGAGTAGAAACGTTATGGATGGCTTGAAGACTGAACAGCCCTTCTACTTCCGTTCGACCGCTCAAAAAATATTGTCACTGCAAACCCAAGTGTAACTGAACAGTTTTAGGTATATTGTAAAACTTACCAACGTTGCTTGGAGAAACGAATAAAGAATCCATGGGGGTAGAAACACTATGGATGGCAAAAAGACTAAACAGCACTTTTACTTCCGGTCAACCGCTTTAAAAAGATGGGCACTGCAGACCAAGTGTATGTACAAACAGTTTTAGTTGTATTGTAAAACTTACCAATGTTGCTAGGAGAGATGAATAAAGAATCCATGCGAGTAGAAATGCTATGGATGGCAAAAAGACTCAACAGCACTTTTACTTCTGGTCGACCGCTCTAAAAAGATGGTCACTGCAGACCAAGTGTATGTACAAACAGTTTTAGTTATATTGTAAAACTTATCAAAGCTGCTTGGAGAGATGAATAAAGAATCCGTGTGAGTATAAACATTATGGACGGCTAAAAGACTGTACAGCACTTCTACTTCTGGTCAACTGCTCTAAAAAGATGGTCACTGCAGACTTAGTGTATGTACAAACAGTTTTAGTTATACTGTAAAACCTACCAACGTTGCTTGGAGGGATAAATAAAGAATCCATGCGAGTAGGAACGCTATGGACGGCAAAAAGATTAAACAGCACTTTTACTTCCGGTCAACCGCTCTGAAAAGATGGTCACTGCAGACCAAGTGTATGTATAAACAGTTTTAGTTATATTGTAAAATTTATCAAAGTTGCTTGGTGAAATGAATAAAGACTCCATGCGAGTAGGAACGTTATGGACGGCTAGACGACTGCAGTGAGCGGACTCGTCCAAAAGACGGCACTATGGCACAAACAACAACACACCATTGCAGAGTTTTGTGAAGAAAAATCCATAAATGACCCACACCGCTTTATAAGCCTCAGGGTACAAAGCGTGGGGGGAAAAGTAGCGGCTTACAGTCTGCTGGTGACTTCATTGTAAACAAGGGCGATAAAGCTCCTGCTTACTACCATTTTGTGGCATTAATACAACAACTACATCAGGAGGTTGCCTACAGCCACATCTGCTTGTTTTTTTAGGGACCGAATGTCCCTTTGGGATAGAGGACCCTATTGTATTTCTAAGGTGTTATTATTATACCGCCGCCTCTTTGAGTTGTAATTTGACCCCCTTAACATGCTTCAAAACTCACCAAATTTTACACACACATCAGGACTGGCAAAAATTGCCATTTAGTAAAAAAAACAACAACAACCCAAAACTCAAAATTGCGCTCTAGCGCCCCCTAGGAAAAAACACAGACAAAACTGCTTGTAACTTCCGTTAGGAATGTCTTAGAGACATGAAACAAAAACCTCTATGTAGGTCTAACTTAGACCTACATTTCATAAACTGACATCCTTCAGCAAAAATCAACAGGAAGTTGGCAAACACCCCTTCAAAACAAAAGTTTCCTAAAAAATGTAATTTTTGCCTCTTTGAGCTGTACTTTGACCCCCTTAAAATGCTTCAAAACTCACCAAACTAGACACACACATCAGGACTGGCGAAAATTGCGATCTAATCAAAAAACCAAACCCCAAAACTTAAAATTGCGCTCTAGCGCCCCATAAGAATAAAACATGGACAAAACTGCTCTTGGGAAGAAAACACATACAAAACTGCTTGTAATTTCCGGTATGAATGTCGTAGAGACATGAAACAAAAACTTCTATGTAGGTCTCACTTAGACCTACATTTTATTTATTGACATCCTTTGGCACAAATCAACAGGAAGTTGACAATTACCCGTTCAAAACAAAAGTTTTGTAAAAACATGTCACCTTTTTTCAAACATTATCTCCTCTGAGCGCGTTTGTCGTGTTGGCTTCAAACTCGCACAGGAAAGAGATTGAACCCTTCTGATTAAAAGTCGCGCAAAGAGGAGGGGGTGGGGGGTTGATATGCGTTAAAAACAAAGTGGAAGCTCAGTTGCTAGAATGTTACTGTAAAATGTACATTTGTTTTTTTTACTGTAAAAAAAACCCCTGCAATTTTACAGTAACATCTTGGTACCTGAACTGCCGCTTTGTTTGTTAACCGCAAATCAGCAGATTTTTTTGTGTATCACTGTAAAAAAGTACTGCTTTTATTTTTCTATTTAGCACTTTCTGGTAGTTTCTTAAATTTTGATTCGCCGAAAGTCTTATCAATCACAAATACCGCATTTGTTTTCTTTGGTGTTATTTTTTTTTAAGAGTTAAGTAACATTTTATGACAACCTTTTCCCAAAACACAATATCAGAATCAGAAATACTTTATTAATCCCTGAGGGGAAATTAAAATGTGAAAATTAAAATATGCAACGTGAGCTATAAAAGGATAATGCATACAATTGTCAGTTGTTTTCAAAACGGTTCCAACAAAGTGGGGACCCCATACATTTACTGTGGGACCCCATGTAGTAGTCTTCTGAACTCTGGCTTCCACAATAAAATAAACAGTCAAGAAGGGGGTGGTTGATTTGCGGTAAAAACAAAGTGGAAGTTCAGTTGCCAGAATGTTACTATAAAATGTACATTTGGTTTTCTACTGTAAATAAAAAACCATGCAATTTTACAGTAAAATTTTGGCACCTGAACTGCCCTTTTGTTTGCTTACCGCAAATCAACAGATTTTTTGTGTATTACTGTAAAAAAGTACTGCTTTTATTTTTCTATTCAGCTCTTTCCGGTAGTTTCTTAAATTTTGATTGGCCGAAAGTCTTATCGATCACAAATACCGCATTTGTTTTCTTTGGTGTTATTTTTTTTTAAGAGTTAAGTAAAATTTTATGACAAGCTTTTCCCAAAACACAATATCAGAATCAGAAATACTTTATTAATCCCTGAGGGGAAATTAAAATGTGAAAATTAAAATATGCAACGTGAGCTATAAAAGGATAATGCATACAATTGTCAGTTGTTTTCAAAACGGTTCCAACAAAGTGGGGACCCCATACATTTACTGTGGGACCCCATTTAGTAGTCTTCTGAACTCTGGCTTCCACAATAAAAAAAACAGTCAAAAAGGGGGTGGTTCATATGCGGTAAAAACAAAGTGGAAGCTCAGTTGCCAGAATGTTAATGTAAAATGTACATTTGTTTTTTTACTGTAAATAAAAAACCCTGCACATTTACAGTAACATTTGGGCACCTGAACTGCCCCTTTGTTTGCTTACCGCAAATTCAACAGATTTTTTGTGTATTACTGTAAAAATGTACTGCTTTTATTTTTCAATTAGGCACTTTCCGGTAGTTTCTTAAATTTTGATTGGCCGAAAGTCTTATCGATCACAAATACCGCATTTGTTTTCTTTGGTGTTATTTTTTTTTAAGAGTTAAGTAAAATGTTATGACAACCTTTTCCCAAAACACAATATCAGAATCAGAAATACTTTATTAATCCTTGAGGGGAAATTAAAATGTGAAAATTAAAATATGCAACGTGAGCTATAAAAGGATAATGCATACAATTGTCAGTTGTTTTCAAAACGGTTACAACAAAGTGGGGACCCCATACATTTACTGTGGGACTCCATTTAGTAGTCTTCTGAACTCTGGCTTCCACAATTAAAAAAAAACAGTCAAGAAGGGGGTGGTTGATATGCGGTAAAAACAAAGTGGAAGTTCAGTTGCCAGAATGTTACTGTAAAATGTACATTTGTTTTTTTACTGTAAATAAAAAACCCTGCACATTTACAGTAACATTTGGGCACCTGAATTTCCCCTTCGTTTGCTTACCGCAAATTCAACAGATTTTTTGTGTATTACTGTAAAAAAGTACTGCTTTTATTTTTCTATTTAGCACTTTCCGGTAGTTTCTTAAATTTTGAGTCGCCGAAAGTCTTATCGATCACAAATACCGCATTTGTTTTCTTTGGTGTTGTTTTTTTTTAAAGAGTTAAACATTTTATGACAACCTATTCCCAAAACACAATATCAGATTCAGAAATACTTTATTAATCCCTGAGGGGAAATTAAAACGTGAAAATTAGGTTAATTGGCAACACTAAATTGTCCCTAGTGTGTGAATGTGAGTGTGAATGTTGTCTGTCTATCTGTGTTGGCCCTGCGATGAGATGGCGACTTGTCCAGGGTGTACCCTGCCTTCCGCCCGATTGTAGCTGAGATAGGCGCCAGCGCCCCCCGCGTCCCCGAAAGGGAATAAGCGTAGAAAATGGATGGATGGATGGAATTAAAATATGCAACGTGAGCTATAAAAGGATAATGCATACAATTGTCAGTTGTTTTCAAAACGGTTCCAACAAAGTGGGGACCCCATACATTTACTGTGGGACCCCATTTAGTAGTCTTCTGAACTCTGGCTTCCACAATAAAAAAAACAGCCAAGAATAAGGCGAGTTGTATTTCGAATCCCCCTCCGCCCGTCGCTCCTCTGCATATAAACCACTCGTCTTGGGGGGAGGGGGTCGGATCTCATTTTTCGAACCCAGGAAGCTCGATAAATAATTAGCGGCACAACCAAGTGACCCGGATTAGATTTGCGACTCCCATCTGGTCCGACCTGCAGCGTCGGACAGAGTTCATTAGAAAGATTAGTGCGTCCGCCGTTTGGCCAAACAACCCGCATCCTCCCTCCCGCCGCAGCCCACCTTCCCAGCGCAGGTTTTTTTTTTCCCCTCCCCAGGATGTGACTCGCTGATGAATGGCTGCCGTCCGGTTGAAAACAACCAGCGTCTGCGAAAGCCATTTAGGAAATAACCCCACGCGGAAGGCTTGTCACTTGACATTTGGAGGACGGAGCGGCATTGATTTGTTGTCTCGTCGCTCGTTACGACTATCGGCGTCTTCCAGCCGCAGAGACGACGACGTCGTTAGACGTCAGCTGGCGCACTTATGCTATTGGTGTGGATTCATCTGGAAAGATGCGTTACAGATGTCATGAGCAGAGACGCAAATACAAGGCAGACGGTACATCTTAATCCTGGTTTGATGGCTGAATCAATCATTAAATCAATCA
>NC_084619.1:63625572-63650572 GCF_033978795.1 Nerophis ophidion | reverse complement strand
TGTGACGCACACCCAACTGAAACTTCGCCGGAACATTCCGAGCCGAATGACACGACTCGAGGTGCGTTCCGCTCCACGGCGTCTGCTCGGATCCCATTAACGCAATCGAGAACGAGGAAGTTCCAAGTGGATTTCAAGGGACGTCTTATTCATGTCGTTTCCTTTTATTGCTCCATCATTTTTATTAGCCCGCACGCCTTTGTTGAAGAAATGCTCGTTTTTTTTTAATGCACTTGTTTGAAGGATGAATGTGCACTCAAGTCCGTGGAGTAGAAGGTAGTTACGGCTAAAGAGTTGTTTTATTATAAAACATAGCGGTTGTAAAGTAATACATCACCACCGGATTGAACAATGTACAGTTGTGCTCATAAGTTTACATGCCCTGGGAGAATTTAAGGAGGCACTTGAAGAAAAATGGGCTGCATGGTCGAGTGGCCAAAAAGTTCAATTTTGGTCTCACCACTCCAAATGACTTTGTTTCCAGAAGTTTTGAGGCTTGTCTCTGTAATGTTTGGCGTAATGTAAGCGGGAGGCTTTGTGACATTTGCGTAGAAATGGCTTTCTCCTGGCGACTGGACCATGCAGCCCATTTTTCTTCAAGTGCCTTCTTATTATGCATATTGAAATAGCCACACCGCAATTTTTCAGAGAGTCCTGTATTTCAGCTGAAGTTATTTGTGGATTTTTCTTTGCATCTCGAACAGATTTCATGGCTTTTGTGGCTGAAATCTTTGCTGGTCTACCTGAATCTCTCATTTTCCACTTCTTAATCAGCGTTTGAACACTGCTGATTGGCCTTCTCAATTCCTTGGATATTCTTTTATACCCCTTTCCTGTTTTATGCAGTTCAATTACCTTTTCTCGCAGATTCTTTTGCCTTCCCCATTACTCGGAATCCAGAAACATCCGTGCAGCACTGGATGAAAGATGCAATGGTCTGTCAGAAGCCCAGAAACTCACCGACCTTTTATACAAACACATTAATAACAAACAAACAGGTCACAGGTGAGGATTGGAACCTTGATTAGCCATTCAAACCTGTTTGAGTCAACTTTTGTGCATGTTATCAAAGTCTCTGGGGTATGTGAACTTTTGATCAGGGTCATTTGGGTACTTTCTTTTGTCATTTTGATTTAAAAAGAGTAAACACAGTTGTTTGCCAAAAAATAGCTTCACACAACCATTTGGCATGAGTGGAAGAAAGGTTTTTGTTTTAGCATTCATATTCTCTGAAGAATGGCCAAGAAATCATAAATTGGTGGCTTTTTCTCTTTTTTTGGGGTGTTTTCCTGTAGCAGGTTCATGTCTTCCTTTTGAGCGATATTTCTTGCATCTACTTTGTTTTAGCAATCAAGAAGATTTTAGTTGTTTTCATCCGTCTTTGTGGGGACATTGTTGATTGTCACGTCATGTTCGGATGTACTCTGGGGACGCCGTCTTTGCTCCGCAGTAAGTCTTTGCTGTCGTCCAGCATTCTGTTTTTATTTACTTTGCAGCCAGTTCAGTTTTAGTTTTGTTCTGTATAGCCGTCCCTGAGCTTCAATGCCTTTTCTTAGGAGCACTCACCTTCTGTTAATTTTTTGGTTTAAGCATTAGACGACTTTTTACCTGCACGCAGTTGTTTTTATCCGTCTTTGTGGCGACATTGTTGATCGTCACGTCATGTTCGGATGTACTTTGCGGACGCCGTCTTTGATCCGCAGTAAGTCTTTGCTGTTGTCCAGCATTCTGTTTTTGTTTACTTTGCAGCCAGTTCAGTTTTAGTTTCGTTCTGCATAGCCTTCCCTAAGCTTCCATGCCTTTTCTTAGGGGCACTCACCTTTTGTTAATTTTTTGGTTTAAGCATTAGACGCCTTTTTACCTGCACACAATTGTTTTTATCCGTCTTTTTGGGGACATTGTTGATTGTCACGTCATGTTCAGATGTACTCTGCGGACGCCGTCTTTGATCCGCAGTAAGTCTTTGCTGTAGTCCAGCATTCTGTTTTTGTTTACTTTGCAGCCAGTTCAGTTTTTGTTTCATTCTGCATAGCCTTCCCTAAGCTTCAATGCCTTTTCTTAGGGGCACTCAAATTTTGTTAATTTTTTGGTTTAAGCATTAGACGACTTTTTACCTGCACACAGTTGTTTTTATCCTTCTTTGTGGGGAAATTGTTGATTGTCACGTCATGTTCGGATGTACTTTGCGGACGCCATCTTTGCTCCGCAGTAAGTCTTTGCTGTCGTCCAGCATTCTGTTTTGTTTACTTTGTAACCAGTTCAGTTTTAGTATCGTTCGGCATAGCCTTCCCTAAGCTTCAATGTCTTTTCTTAGGGGCACTCACTTTTTGTTAATTTTTGGTTTAAGCATTAGACACGATTTTACCTGCACGCAGTTGTTTTTATCCGTCTTTGTGGGGAAATTGTTGATTGTCACGTCATGTTCGGATGTACTTTGCGGACGCCATCTTTGCTCCGCAGTAAGTCTTTGCTGTCGTCCAGCATTCTGTTTTGTTTACTTTGTAACCAGTTCAGTTTTAGTATCGTTCGGCATAGCCTTCCCTAAGCTTCAATGTCTTTTCTTAGGGGCACTCACTTTTTGTTAATTTTTGGTTTAAGCATTAGACACAATTTTACCTGCACCCTGCCTCCCGCTGTTTCCGACATCTACAAAGCTACCTGCTGCCACTTACTGATATGGAAGAGTATTACACGGTTACTCTGCCGAGCTCAACAACAACACATCATTTGTAGACTACAATTACTGGTATCTCACGGCACACTAGTGTGCAACGGCACAGTGGTTGAAAAACACTGAACTCTGGGTGTAGCCCACACATTCCCACAGAGGCTCCACGCTTGCGTCCTGGGGGATTTAGCAAACAGGCCGTGGCATGAAACGTGGGGCGGCTTAGTTGTGAAACCTTCAACACCCTCCGAGCCCCCTTTGCTAATTTTCCTCCTTGGCTTTGGAAACCCTCGCCAGGCTTCGCCGGGAGCGCCAACGCCTCGGTTGTTAGCGAGAGAAAAGGGGATACGATTCGCCGCGTTCCATTTGTATAAGTACGTTTCATCGTATGCTGGTGATACGTACTGTATGTATCCCGTACATATTGTATGTATGCCATGCATACTAGAAGAAACCATTTCCACAGCTTATTTGAATAATTCTCCTGTAACTTTGCCCTAATTTAACTGTTATAGTAATAAGATTGTCAGGCTCCTATTTCAAGAATGTCACGGGTACTGAAGTCATTACTTTTATTGGCACTGTCGATACTACAAAACCCAAAACCAGTCAAGTTGGCACGTTGTGTATATTGTAAATAAAAGCAGAATACAATGATTTGAAAATATTTTTAAACTTATATTCAACTGAATAGACTGCAAAATCAAGATATGTCATGTTCAAACTGAAAAAACTGTATTTTTTGCATATGTTAGCTCATTTGGAATTTGGTGCCTGCAACATGTTTCAAAAAAGCTGGCACGAGTGGCAAAAAATGCTCATCAAACACTTATTTGGAACATCCAACAGGTGAACAGGCTATTAACAGGTATAAAAGCAGCTTCCATGAAATGCTCGGTCATTCACAAACAGGGACGGGGCGAGTATCGCCGATGTGTGAACAAATGCGTGAGAAAATTGTCGAACTGTTTAAGAACAACATTTCTCAACGGGCTGTTGCAGGGAATTTAGGGATTTCACCATCTACGGTCCGTCATATCATTAAAAGGTTCAGAAAATCTGGAGAAATCACCGCACGTACGCGGCAATGCCCGTGACCTTCGATCCCTCAGGCGGTACTGCATCAAAAAGCGACAGCAGTGTGTAAAGGATATCACCACATAGGCTCATTAAAACTTCAGAAAACCACTGTCAGTACCTACAGTTGGTCGCTACATCTGTAAGTGCAAGTTAAAACTCTACTATGCAAAGCCACAGCCTTTTATCAACAACACCCAGAAATGCCGCCGGCTTCGCTGGGCCCAAGCTTATTTAAATTGGACTGATGCAAAGTGGAAAAGTGTTCTCTGGTCTGACCATTCCACATATCAAAAATAGTTTTTGGAAACGTTGTGTCCTCCGGAACAAAGAAAAAAAGAACCCTTCGGATTGTTATCAGCGCAAAGTTAAAAAACTGGCATTTGTGATGGTATATGGGTGTATTAGTGCCCAAGGCATGGGTAACTTACACATCTGTGAAGGCACCATTAATGCCGAAAGGTATGTACAGGTTTTGGAGCAACTGATGTTGCCATCCAAGCAACGTTATCTTGGATGCCCTTGCTTATTTCAGCAAGACGATGCCGAGGCACGTGTTACAACAGCGTGGCTTCATAGTAAAATAGTGCAGGTACTAGACTGGCCTGCCTGTAGTCCATTGAAAATGTGTGGCGCATTATGAAGCATAAAAAACCACAACGGAGACCCTGGACAAGCAAGAATGGTAAATAATTCTGCCTGTAGTATTTATTCATATTTAAAAAATGGTTTGAATGTTTGATCATGGAGTACCGGTACATATATATTTTTTCTCCCAAAATAGAAAGAAAAAATACATTTTAGTAAGCAAAGTTGCAGTACTTAATTGATACATGTTTTTTCCAGGCTTTCCAGGGCCAAACAAAAACAAGTGGAGGGCCTTGAGTTTGACGCTAGTGTTATAAGTAGCAGATGCAACTCTCTTATTTTAACATTCCTACTTCTCTGTTATAAGTAGCAGATGCAACTCTCTTATTTTAACATTCCTACTTCTCTGCGAGTGTAAAAAGAAGTTAATCAATCCTTAAAGACCAAAGTCTACACTTGAATAAAAAGTACGATGTCGCCAATTTGTGCGCTTCCAAAAAAAAAAAAAAAAAAAAAAAAGAGTCAACCATTTCTTGGGTGGTGGTGATTAAAACTACCAGTTTCGGACTTTTTGCAGAAATGAAGAATGATACAGCTTTTCGTTTTAACTGTACCTAATGAAGTGTCCAGTGAGTGTTTAGGCAAAAATATTTGTCTTCAACATTGTGTAGCATGTGTTTAAAAGTCATGGCCCATATTGAGTTGAGGTCATGTGTTCTATTTCTCACGCTCTTTTTTTTTTTTTTCACAGGAAGCTTCTCTCCCAAGGCCGGACATCAAGGCCAGGCAGCACGAGCACAAGGCTATGGGACCACCGTACCTCTGCTGGTGATGGGCCAGCTCACTAAACCACTCAGCCAACTTGCCTCAGGGGTACGTACCACCATATTTATTATATCACAAAACCTCAGCCAAGGTTCAACAGCTTCATATGGCTGTCTCCGATTCCACGCTCCCAACCTTGTGGGAACAGTTTGGAACGGGCCTTCTTCCTCTTCCAACATGACTGTGCACCAGTGCACAAAGCAAGGTCCGTAAAGACATGAATAACAGAGTCTGGTGTGGATGTACTTGACTGGCCTGCACAGAGTCCTGACCTGAACCCGATAAATTACCTTTGGGATGAATTAGAACAGAGACTGAGAGCCAGGCCTTCTCGGCCAAAATCAGTGTGTGACCTTACCAATGCGCTTTTGGAAGAATGGTGGAAAATTCCTATAAACACACTCCGCAACCTTGTGGACAGCCTTCGCAGAAGAGTTTAAGCTGTAATAGCTGACAAAGGTGGATTGACATCATTTGAACCGTATGGGTTAGGAATAGGATGGCACTTCAAGTTCATATGTGAGTCGAGGCAATATGGTGTATGCGTGCAGTATTTTTAGTGTATTAGAACAGTGGTCCCCAACGACCGGGCCGTGGCCCGATTGGTACCGGGCCGCAGAAGAATTTTTTATTCATTTTTATTTTAAAAAAATATAAAAAAATATCCATATATATATATTTTATTTTATTTTTTATTTTATTTTTTATTAAATCATAAAAAACACAATATACACTTACAATCAGTGCACCAACCACTAAAAGCTCCCTTTTTCATGACAAAAACGTTCCTTTTTCATGACAAATTCGGGACAAATTATTAAGCGTTGACCGGTTCGCGGCTACAAAAAGTTTGGGGACCACTGTATTAGAATGTTGGTCGGTCTTCAATAAAAGTGGGGAAAACAAATCTGGATGTGGATTTTCATCCAGATTTACATTATCCACCTTAGTTTGTTCAATATAGCATGGAAAAATACATCTACATATACAAAACCCAAAACCAGTGAAGTTGTCATATTGTGAAAAAATGGTAAATAAAAACAGAATACAAGGATTTTCTAATCCTTTACAACTTATATTCAATTGAATAGACTGCAAAGACAAGATACTTAACTGAAAAAACTGTATTTTTTGCAAATATTAGCTCATTTGAATTTGGATGCCTGCAACAAGTTTCAAAAAAGCTGGCACAAGTGGCAAAAAAGACTGAAAAAGTTGAGGAATGCTCATCAAACTCTTATTTTGGAACATCCCACAGGTGAACAGGTGGGTGACATGATTGGGTATAAAAGCAGCTTCCAAGGACGGGGCTAGGGTCGCTACTTTGTCAGCAAATGCGTCTGCAAATTGTCGGAACAGTTTAAGAACAACAAATTTCTCAACGGGCTATTGCAAGGAAATTAGGGATTTCACCATATAAGGTCCGTAATATCTTCTAAAGGTTCGGAGAATCTGGAAAAATCACTGCACGTAACATTGAATGCCCGTGACCTTGGATCCCTCAGGCGGTACTGCATCAAAAAGCGACATCAGTGTGTAAAGGATATCACCACATAGGCTCAGGAACACTTCAGAAAACCACAGTCAGTAAATACAGTTCGTCGCTACATCTGTAAGTGCAAGTTAAAACTCTACTATGCAAAGCTGAAGTCATTTATCAACAACACCCAAAAAAGTCCCAGGCTTTGCTGGGCCCGAGCTCATTTAAGATGGACTGAAGCAAAGTGTAAAAGTGTTCTGTGGTCGGACGAGTACACGATTTCAAATTGTTTTTGGAAACTGTGGACGTCGTGTCTTCCGGACCAAAGAGGAAAAGAACCATTTGTACTGTTCTAGGCGCAAATTTGAAAAGACAGCATCTGTGATGGTATGGGGGTGTATTAATGCCCAGGGCATGGGTAACTTACACATCTGTGAAGGCACCATTAATGCTGAAAGGTACATACAGGTTTTGGAGCAACATATGTTGCATTCCAAGCAACGTTATTATGGACGCCCCTGCTTATTTCAGCAAGACGATGCCAAGCCACGTGTTACAACAGCGTGGCTTCATAGTAAAAGAGTGCGGGTACTAGACTGGCCTGCCTGTAGTCCAGACCTATGTGGAGCCAAAAATAGCACAACGGAGACCTCCAACTGTTGAACAACTTAAGCTGTACATCAAGCAAGAATGGGAAAGAATTCCACCTCAAAAGTTTCAAAAATGTTCCCAAACGTTTACTGAGTGTTGTTAAAAGGAAAGGCCATGTAACACAGTGGTAAAAATGCCCCTCTGCCAACGTGTTGCTGCTATTAAATTCTAAGTTAATGATTATTTGAAAATAAAATTAAATATCTTGTCTTTGCAGTCTATTCAATTGAATATACGTTGAAAAGGATTTGCAAATCATTGTATTTTGTTTTTATTTACCATTTACACAAGGTGACAACTTCACTGGTTTTGGGTTCTGTAGAACATCCTGTCTCAGGTCCAAATCCCTGAAATCCGCAAGCTCTTGTCGCTGCTAACTCGGCACCACTCGTTGGTCCATTGCCCCGTCCTGTTGGGGGGGGGAGGGGGGGGGGGGGAATGTCCCAATATTTCTGTCTGTGTGGCGTATTTTAATCGGGACTTCCTGTCCCCCGCAGCACAATTGTGCCTCCTCACATCCTGCTTGGTGTCAACACGAGGTGAAGTGTGACACGTCCACGCCATTTACCCCCCCGCCCCCTCTTCTTCTTTTTGTGTTCCAGGGTTATCCTTCGTCATTGCGGCTGCTGCTCCTCGCTGAAGGCCAACAGCTGGTCCTGCTGCTGGAGAAAAACCAGTGAGTGTCAATGTCGTTTGTTTTTGCTCGCCCTGGTCATCGTGGAGAAGAAAGGCAACGTGTAATTTTAATTACAGTCATATATATATATATACCGTATTTCCTTGAATTGCCGCAGGGCATATAGTATGCGCCTGCCTTGAATTACTGCCGGGTCAAACTCGCTTCGGAAAATAATTAGCGCATGCTTAGAATTACCGCCTGGTCAAACTCGTGACGTTACGAGTGACACTTCCCCTGTCATCATTTTCAAAATGGAGGAGGCTGATTTCAATACCGGTAATTTGAAATCGCATAAAGGGAAGAAGATTAAGAGCTATTCAGTAGGATTTAAGGTCCAAGCTTACATCACACTCAAATGTTTACTGCATGCCTTTGGTAAGTGCCGGAGTGAGAAGAGGTTTTAAAATAATTAGCGCATGCTTACTTTTACCGCATGCCTTTGGTAAGCACAGGAGTGAGAAGAGGTTTTAAATAATTAGCGCCCCGAGCGGCAATTCAAGGAAATATGGTATGTATAAATGTATATATATATATATATATATATATATATATGTATATATATATATATATATATATATATATATATATATATATATATATATATATATATATATATATATATATATATATATATATATATATATATATATATATATATATATATGTAGGTGTGGGAAAAATCACAAGACTACTTCATCTCTACAGAACTGTTTCATGAGGGGTTCCCTCAATCATCTCCTGATGATTGAGGGAACCCCTCATGAAACAGTTCTGTAGAGATGAAGTAGTCTTGTGATTTTTCCCACACCTACATATTGCGCTCTACCACGGTATAATCCAATCAAGACATATATATATATATATATATATATATATATATATATATAATATATATATTAGGGTTGTAATGGTACGTATATTTGTATCGAACCGTTTCGGTACGGATTCGGAAGCAGAAGTCTTCACAAGCTGCTCTGCTTTCTGCCTCTGTCTCTGCCTCATTGTCCCGCCCACACAACCATCTGATTGGTTACATACAAAGCCAATCAGCAGTGCGTATTCAGAGCGATGCAACAGCCAATCAGCAGTGCGTATTCAGACTTCAGAACGACGTAGTCAATGCTTTAGCGTCGAGCAGATATTCGTCTAGCAGGGGAGGAGCGGACTCTACCCAAATTATACTAAACACTTCCCAGTCACAACTGCCGTTGACTTTCTAGAAACTTAAACTGCAGCTCATCTCGCTCACCGTTTTGGCTTGAGGTGAAGGCTAATTAGCTTTTAGCGTAACATTAGCTCATTTTTCTGGGTGTGTGTGCGTGCGTGTTTTAGGGGCAGCAAAGCCCTGTCCGTCTGTTATTTCATTGAACTCCATTGTGTTTAGGGATCAATAGTCTCTCCTATTGCAATTGTACTATTTTTCAGCTATAGTTACATGAATTATTAGTAATGTAGCAGCCTAGTTTTGAATAGCAGGGTCCCTGCTATCACATGTTGAAGAAATACAACATTTACATAATAAAAATCAACTATAGGCTTCCCAAATGCTGTAATAAATTAAGCATGATGAGTTGACATTAAACAGTTTCAATGGAAACTGTTTAATGTAAAATTATTTATATGTAGAAGAAAGGTTTTTTCATTTTATTTAATCAAAGCAACAACTTGAGGCAGTTTAACGTGGATTAACGTGGGCAGAATTATTATAGTGTTACCAATGTTAAAAGGATAAAGCCTTTGTTTAGAAATTTGGTAAATAATAGCCAAAAAAATTCATATTTTGTTGATTTCTTACTGTACCGAAAATGAACCGAACCGTGACCTATAAACCGAGGTACGTACCGAACCGAAATTTTTGTGTACCGTTACACCCCTAATATATATGTATATATGTATATATATTTTTATTTCTTTATTTATTTAATTTTTAACCCAATGCGGCCTACGGGTCAAAAAGTTTGGGGCTCCCTGATCTCCAACAAAACTTCTACATCTGGACTCATTTCATTGATCACACATAAAGTTGGATGAATCTACAAATAGTTTCAGCATACATTTAGAAGAAGTGAAGTGAAGTGAATTATATTTATATAGCGCTTTTCTCTAGTGGCTCAAAGCGCTTTACATAGTGAAACCCAATATCTAAGTTACATTTAAACCAGTGTGGGTGGCACTGGGAGCAGGTGGGTAAAGTGCCTTGCCCAAGGAGACAACGGCAGTGACTAGAATGGCGGAAGCGGGAATCGAACCTGCAACCCTCAAGTTGCTGGCACGGCCACACTACCAACCGATCTATGCCGCCCCGAAGAGCAGTTTATTTCATTCAAAAATTCTAGCTCATATTTGTACTCCTCAAACTCATCCTGCGGGCCGGAGAAAGTCTGTTTGCGGGCCTGATCCGACCCGCGGGCCGTAGGTTTGACACCCCCTGATATAGTCTACAAGAGGATGGAGAAAATAATATGTCCCCTTGTGGCTTTTACCCCTTTTCAAAGTTCACTTTCTCCGAAGGGGCCCCGCAAAGATGAAAGCCGATTTTGAGTAAAAAAAAAAAAGTAGAACTCCGAGGACGTGCTTGTTCTCCCCTCGTTCTCTGTTCTCATCGACCCCCCTCTAGACGGCCCAGAATAACAGCGTGCGGCGAAGGGCGGGGATCATGTGGAGTTCATAAATATGGTGATATGCACATCAACACAGAGGGGGGGGGGGATGTACAGTCTCCACAGAATGATGCCATCGCTGACTCATGCCTTGTTTTCATGCCAGGGGGTTCTCATTCCCAGGGAGTGGCGATGCAATATTTTTTACCTCGTTCGCGCTCATTTGACATTTTCAAACAACGGTCGCCGAGGAACGAGCTCAGCGCCAAATTACAACCCGATGTCAGGGGCGGGTTGTGTCCCGGAAACGATCCAAAACATCAACGCTCTGCCAGCTGAGGCGTCGCAGAGGGTTTCTAAAAAGGCTTTTAAACTAAAGTTGAGTTCATTCTTTGATGTCCAGTCAATATGTGCACATGGATACATTTAATCGGATTATTATCCTAACCCGGGTCGGCAACCCAAA
The DNA here is from genome assembly GCF_033978795.1 of Nerophis ophidion. NCBI lineage: Eukaryota > Metazoa > Chordata > Actinopteri > Syngnathiformes > Syngnathidae > Nerophis > Nerophis ophidion. The sequence goes on along the minus strand of NC_084619.1, from coordinate 63,639,538 downwards.
ATGTTGAAAGAGCCATATTGGACCACAAATACGAAAAAAGTAATCGGTCTGGAGCCGCCAAAAATTAAAAGTCTTAGTACATATGTCTTTTAATGAAGACAACACATGATGTAAGTGTCAATATTAGCTACAGTATATTACCCTACTATCAAAATGACTTTTAAACTCTTATATAAGTGTTATAATGAAGGCCACACATGATGTGTCTATATTAGCCTACTATCAAAATAACTTTAAAAGTGACGGGTTTTTACAAAACTTTTGTTTTGAAGAGGTAATTGCCAACTTCCTGTTGATTGTTGCTGAAGGATGTAAATGAGTGGAATATAGGTCTAAGTGAGACCTACATACAGGTTTTTGTTTCATGTCTCTACGACATTCTTACCGGAAGTTACAATCAGTTTTGTCTGTGTTTTCTTCCTAGGAGCAGTTTTGTCTGTGTTTTATTCCTAGGGGGAGCTAGAGCGCAGTTTTGAGTTTTGGGGTTTAGTTTTTTTATTAGATCGCAATTTTTGGCAGTCCTGGAGTGTCTTCTGTCCCAAAGGGACATTCGGTCCCTAATAATAATGGATTCGATTTTATATCTTGTTTTTCTATTATTAGATACTCAAAGCGCTCACAGAAAAGTGTGAGCCCATCGTTCATTCACACCTGGTGGTGGTAAGCTACTTTTACTTTAAAAGTGACGGGTTTTTATAAAACTTTTGTTTTGAAGAGGTAATTGCCAATTTCCTGTTGATTTTTGCTGAAGGATGTAAATGAATGGGATGTAGGTCTAAGTGAGACCTACATACAGGTTTTTGTTTCATGTCTCTTTGACATTCCTACCGGAAGTTACAAGCAGTTTTGTCTGTGTTTTCTTCCTAGGAGCAGTTTTGTCTGTGTTTTATTCCTAGGGTGAGCTAGAGCGCAGTTTTGAGTTTTGGGGTTTAGTTTTTTTATTAGATCGCAATTTTCGCCAGTCCTGGAGTGTCCTCTGTCCCAAAGGGACATTCAGTCCCTAATTATAATGGATTCGATTTTATATCTTGTTTTTCTATTATTAGATACTCAAAGCGCTTACAGAGAAGAGGGAGCCCATCATTCATTTACACCTGGTGGTGGTAAGCTACTTTTACTTTCAAAGTGATGGGTTTTTACAAAACTTTTGTTTTGAAGAGGTAATTGCCAACTTCCTGTTGATTTTTGCTGAAGGATGTAAATAAATGGAATGTAGGTCTAAGTTAGACCTACATACAGGTTTTGGTTTCATGTCTCTACGACATTCCTACCGGAAGTTACAAGCAGTTTTGTCTGTGTTTTCTTCCTAGGAGCAGTTTTGTCTGGGTTTTATTCCTAGGGTGAGCTAGAGCGCAGTTTTGAGTTTTGGGGTTTAGTTTTTTTATTAGATCGCAATTTTCGCCAGTCCTGGAGTGTCCTCTGTCCCAAAGGGACATTCGGTCCCTAATTATAATGGATTAGATTTTATATCTTGTTTTCTATCATTAGATACTCAAAGCGCTTACAGAGAAGAGGGAGCCCACCGTTCATTCACACCTGGTGGTGGTAAGCTATTTTTACTTTGAAAGTGACGGGTTTTTACAAAACTTTTGTTTCGAAGATGTAATTGCCAACTTCCTGTTGATTTTTGCTGAAGGATGTAAATGAATGGAATGTAGGTCTAAGTGAGACCTACATGCAGGTTTTGGTTTCATGTCTCTACGACATTCCTACCGGAAGTTACAAGCAGTTTTGTGTGTGTTTTCTTCCTAGGAGCAGTTTTGTCTGTGTTTTATTCCTAGGGGGAGCTAGAGCGCAGTTTTGGGGTTTAGTTTTTTTATTAGATCGCAATTTTCGCCAGTCCTGGAGTGTCCTCTGTCCCAAAGGGACATTCGGTCCCTAATAATAATGGATTCGATTTTATATCTTGTTTTACTATTATTAGATACTCGAAGCATTTACAGAGAAGAGGGAGCCCATCGTTCATTCACACATGGTGGTGGTAAGTTACTTTTACTTTAAAAGTGACGGGTTTTTACAAAACTTTTGTTTTGAAGAGGTAATTGCCAACTTCCTGTTGATTTTTGCTGAAGGATGTAAATGAATGGAATGCAGGTCTAAGTGAGACCTACATACAGGTTTTTGTTTCTTGTCTCTACGACATTCTTACCGGAAGTTACAAGCAGTTTTGTCTGTGTTTTTTTTCCTAGGAGCAGTTTTGTCTGTGTTTTATTCCTAGGGGGAGCTAGAGCGCAGTTTTGAGTTTTGGGGTTTAGTTTTTTTATTAGATCGCAATTTTCGGCAGTCCTGGAGTGTCTTCTGTCCCAAAGGGACATTCGGTCCCTAATAATAATGGATTCGATTTTATATCTTGTTTTTCTATTATTAGATACTCAAAGCGCTGACAGAAAAGTGTGAGCCCATCGTTCATTCACACCTGCTGGTGGTAAGCTACTTTTACCTTAAAAGTGACGGGTTTTTATAAAACTTTTGTTTTGAAGAGGTAATTACCAATTTCCTGTTGATTTTTGCTTAAGGATGTAAAAAATGGAATGTAGGTCTAAGTGAGACCTACATACAGGTTTTTGTTTCATGTCTCTTCGACATTCCTACCTGAAGTTACAAGCAGTTTTGTCTATTTTTTCTTCCTAGGAGGAGTGTCGTCTGTATTTTATTCCTAGGGGGAGCTAGAGCACAGTTTTGAGTTTTGAGGATTAGTTTTTTTATTAGATCACAATTTTCGCCCGTCCTGATGTGTCCTCTGTCCCAAAGGGACATTCGGTCCCTAATAATAATGGATTCGATTTTATATCTTGTTTTTCTATTATTAGATACTCAAAGCGCTCACAGAAAAGTGTGAGCCCATCGTTCATTCACACCTGCTGGTGGTAAGCTACTTTTACTCTAAAAATGACGAGTTTTTAGAAAACTTTTGTTTTGAAGAGGTAATTGCCAACTTCCTGTTGATTTTTGCTGAAGGATGTAAATGAATGGAATGTAGGTCTAAGTGAGACCTACATACAGGTTTTTGTTTCATGTCTCTTCGACATTCCTACCGGAAGTTACACACAGTTTTGTCTATTTTTTCTTCCTAGGAGCAGTTTCGTCTGTATTTTATTTCTAGGGGGAGCTAGAGCGCAGTTTTGAGTTTTGAGGATTAGTTTTTTTTATTAGATCGCAATTTTCGCCAGTCCTGATGTGTCCTCTGTCCCAAAGGGACATTCTGTCCCTAATAATAATGGATTCGATTTTATATCTTGTTTTTCTATTATTAGATACTCAAAGCGCTCACAGAAAAGTGTGAGCCCATCGTTCATTCACACCTGCTGGTGGTAAGCTACTCTTACTTTAAAAGTGACGGGTTTTTACAAAACTTTTTTTTAAAGAGGTAATTGCCAACTTCCTATTGATTTTTGCTGAAGGATGTAAATGAATGGAATGTAGGTCTAAGTGAGACCTACATACAGGTTTTTGTTTCATGTCTCTACGTCATTCCTAACGGAAGTTACAAGCAGTTTTGTCTGTGTTTTACTCCTAGGGGGAGCTAGAGCGCAGTTTTGAGTTTTGGGGTTTAGTTTTTTTATTAGATCACAATTTTCACCAGTCCTGGTGTGTCCTCTGTCCCAAAGAGACATTCGGTCCCTAATAATAATGGATTTGATTTTATATCTGTTTTTTCTATTATTATTTACTCAAAGCGCTCACAGAGACGTGTGAGCCCATTGTTCATTCACACCTGGTGGTGGTAAGCTACTTTTGTAGCCACAGCTGCCCTGGGGTAGACTGACGTTCATACGTTGTCAATAGTCAGTGTTTTATCCTTCATAGACAAATGTAAAATTCCATTCCGTTTTTAAGGCGGGTCTGTCATAACATTCATAATAATAAAAAAAAAAAAAATAAAATAATGGATTAGCTTTTATTTCTTACTTTTCTATTATTAGATACTCAAAACGCTCACAGACAAGTGGGAGCCCATCATTCATTCACACCTAGTGGTGGTAAGCTACATTTGTAGCCACAGCTGCCCTGGGGTAGACTGATGTTCATATGTTGTCAATAGTCAGTTTTTTATCCTTCGTAGGCAAATGTAAAATTCCATTCCGTTTTTTAAGGCGGTCTCTCATAACGTTCTTGATAATAATAATAATAATAATGGATTAGATTTTATATCTTGCTTTTCTATTATCCATCCATCCATCCATTTTCTACCGCTTATTCCCTTCTGAGGTCGCGGGGGCGCTGGCGCCTATCTCAGCTACAATCGGGCGGAAGGCGGGGTACACCCTGGACAAGTTAGATACTCAAATCGCTCACAGAGAAGTGGGAGACCATCATTCATTCACACCTGGTGGCGGTAAGTTACTTTTGTAGCCACAGCTGCCCTGGGGTAGACTGACATTCATATGTTGTCAATAGTCAGTGTTTTATTGTTCATAGAAAAATTTAAAAATTCCATTCCATTTTTAAGGCGGTCTGTCATAACGTTCTTAATAATAATAGTAATAATAATAATAATAATAATAATAATAATAACGGATTAGATTTTATATCTTGCTTTTCTATTATTAAATACTCAAAGCGCTCACAGAAAAGTGGGAGACCATCATTCATTCACACCTGGTGGTGGTGAGCTACTTTTTTAGCCACAGCTGCCCTGGGGTGGACTGAAATTCATATGTTGTCAATAGTCAGTGTTTTATCGTTCATAGAAAAAATTAAAATTCCATTCCGTTTTTTTAAGGCGGGTCTGTCATAACATTCTTAATACTAATACAAATAATAATAATAATGGATTCGATTTTATTTCTTGCTTTTCTATTATTAGATACTCAAAACGCTCACAGAGAAGTGGGAGCCCATCATTCATTCACACCTGGTGGCGGTAAGCTACTTTTGTAGCCACAGCTGCCCTGGGGTAGACTGACATTCATATGTTGTCAATAGTCAGTGTTTTATTGTTCATAGAAAAATTTAAAAATTCCATTCCATTTTTAAGGCGGTCTGTCATAACGTTCTTAATAATAATAATAATAGTAATAATAATAATAATAATAATAATAATAATAACGGATTAGATTTTATATCTTGCTTTTCTATTATTAAATACTCAAAGCGCTCACAGAAAAGTGGGAGACCATCATTCATTCACACCTGGTGGTGGTGAGCTACTTTTTTAGCCACAGCTGCCCTGGGGTAGACTGAAATTCATATGTTGTCAATAGTCGGTGTTTTATCGTTCATAGAAAAAATTAAAATTCCATTCCGTTTTTTTAAGGCGGGTCTGTCATAACATTCTTAATACTAATACAAATAATAATAATAATAATGGATTAGATTTTATTTCTTGCTTTTCTATTATTAGATACTCAAAACGCTCACAGAGAAGTGGGAGCCCATCATTCATTCACACCTGGTGGTGGTAAGCTACATTTGTAGCCACAGCTGCCCTGGGGTAGACTGACGTTGTCAATATTCAATGTTTTATCGTTCATAAAAAAATTTAAAATTCCATTTTGTTTTTTAAGGCGGTCTGTCATAACGTTCTTAATAATAATAATGATAATGGATTAGATTTTATATCTTGCTTTTCTATTATTACATACCCAAAGCGCTCACAGAGAAGTGGGAGCCCATCGTTCATTCACACCTAAGCTACATTTGTAGCCACAGCTGCCCTGGGGTAGACTGACGTTCATATTTTGTCAATAGTCAGTTGTGACGGTCTCTTGCCGTCGTCGTGCGGGTTCCATGGACCACTCAGGAAGGACATTGCTTTGAGCAGGTTTGACTATTTATTTTTTCAAATAAAGCTGTCTCTTGCCAGGGTTGCTTTTCAGCTCCTCTGCTGCTCGCTTTTTGGTCGCTTTCGTCGTCGCCGTCTTCTCTGTTGCTCTTGCGCTGCATCTCCTCCTTCTGCCTTCATCTCTTCTCCTTCTCCCCTTTTATAGAGTGTGAGGAGTTAAGTCAATTGTGTGCCGGTGCGCGATCCACGCACCTGAATTTGATTGCGGCGTCGCTCCCGGCACGACCCGCCTCTCCGCTCAGCCGCATTCTCCGCCTCCTTTCCGCCATCTTGGGCAGGGCTCCAGCGTGCCCTGCCCCGCCGTCGGACCGTCGGCTCCGCCTCTCCACATCAGTGTTTTATCGTTCATAGAAAAATTTAAAATTCCGTTCCGTTTTTTAAGGCGGTCCGTAATAAAGTTTTTAGCATTAAATCAGACATTATTGTGAGGTTTTGTATTAGTGTTCCCAGTCACATTTTTTTTTCTTTAAATTTGTCCTCTCGAGTCAAAATAACTGCTCAGGCCTGATGTAGTAGATAGAACCGGACCTATCGACACGTTTTAAAAATAAACTTTTTTCGCCGTCCCCCTGCACACACCTTGCAAATTCATCGAACCTCTCCTTCTCCTATTCTTCCCGCGACCCGTGAGTCATCCGTCAGCAAGTCCGAGGTCCTGGTTCAGGCGGGCCATTCCCATCCGCTCTGCCAGATGTGTCCTCCTGATATGTGCGGCCTCCTCTGGACAGGTGGTCTCTGACCTCGCTCCGTCTCGTCTCGAGCATTTCCAATGACGTCGGTGGGTACGCGGTACCCGGCTCGGGTGTTGGGTGCGTACTTTCTCGCACGTTGTGAGTCGGAATATCTCTGCTGCCTCGTGTTTATTATTTTCTGTGAATGTTCGTCACCGCTGGGCTGCGTGTGACTCACACTCGACTGAGCCCTGCCAAATGATTGGTTCTACAGTCTTGACCTTTAAGTCTCATTATAGTTTTTATGACCTTTTGAGCTGAGGAAATTGAGCTTTTACGCACAGGAAAAGGTCCAACAGCCACAATATTACACAGCTCAGAACCAGTTAAGTTGTCAATGGTAAATAAAAACAGAAAACAATGATTTGCAAATCCTTTTCAACTTATATTCAATTAAATAGACTGCAAAGGCAAGATATTTTATGTTCAAAGCGAGAAACTAAATTATTTCCCATTCTTGCTTGATGTACAGCTTAAGTTGTTCAACAGTCCGGGGTCTCCGTTGTGGTATTTTCGGCTTCATAATGCGCCACACATTTTCAATGGGAGACAGGTCTGGACTACAGGCAAGCCAGTCTAGTACCCGAACTCTTTTACTATGAAGCCACGCTGTTGTAACACGTGGCTTGGCATTGTCTTGCTGAAATAAGCAGGGGCGTCCGTGATAATATATGTTGTTTCAACACCTGCATGTACCTTTCAGCATTAATGGTGCCTTCACAGATGTGTAAGTTACCCATGCCTTTGGCACTATTACACCCACATACCATTACACATGCTGCCTTTTCCACTTTGTGCCTAGAACAGTCCAGATGGTTCTTTTCCTCTTTGTTCCCGAGGACACGACGTCCACAGTTTCCAAAAACATTTTGAAATGTGGATTCGTCAGACCAAAGAACACTTTTCCACTTTGCATCAGTCCATCTTAAAAGAGTTCGGGCCCAGAGAAGCTGGCGGCGTTTCTGGGTGTTGTTGATAAATGTCTGTGGCTTTGCATAGTCGAGTTTTAACTCGCACTTACAGATGTAGCGACAAACTTTAGTTACTGACAGCGGTTTTCTGAAGTGTTCCTGAGCCCATTAAGTGATATCCTTTACACACTGATGTCGGTTTTTGATGCAGTACCACCTGAGAGATTTAAAGTCCGTAATATCATCACTTAAGTGCACTGATTTCTCCCGCTTTTCTGAACATTTTGATGATATTACGGACCGTTGATGGTGAAATCCCTAAGTTCCTTGCAATAGCCCGTTGAGAAATGTTGTTCTTAAACTGATCGGCAATTTGTTGACAAAGTGGTGACCCTCGCCCCATCCTTGTTTGCGATTGACTGAGCATGTCATGGAGCTGCTTTTGTACCCAATCATGGCACCCACCTGTTCTAAATTAGCCTGTTCACCCGTTAGATGTTCCAAATAATTGTTAATGAGCATTCATCAGTCTTTTTTGCCACTTGTGCCAGTTTTTTTTAAAAACATGTTGCAGGCATCATATTCCAAATGAGGTAATATTTGCAATCTGTATCTTGTCTTAGCAGTCTATTCAATAGAATATAGGTTGAAAAGGATTTGCAAATCATTGTATTCTGTTTTTGTTTACCATTTATGCTTAGTGGGTTTTGTACAATCATTTCTTCTCCAGTCTTTTCGGTTTTTGACAGAAAACAGTGCCTCTTAAATGATTGTGATTTTGACTTGCCCGACGAGGACATGTCCTACAATCTGCATTTTAAAGACCTGCGACATTATCAGTTCACTACACGACATCGTGACTATGAACCACATTTATTATCCCCCGGCCCTTTTACTCGAACCCTTAACACAGCCTTGTGCAGAAAACCTTGTTCGCTTCCCAATGAGGACATTTCCTTTCATTCTTTTGCGGCAGGAAAAGAAAAGGAGGAAAGGGTCCTTCTGAGACACATGGCGGCCTCGCATCAACATAATTTTGTTTCTGGCAGAAATCCCCATTGCAACATCCTCTGTGTGTTTTTCAATATGCGCTCCAGATTTCCCAAAAACTGAATGAAGCCCGTTTTTTTGTATACAAAACAAAAGACCTGTTCTTCGGTGTTGAGCAGGATCATCAAGCCTGCCGTGCTTGACTAAAAATAGACCGTTTTTCTTCATCTCCTGCTGTGTCTTCCCAGTTTTAGCCAAACATTCAGCCATGAATAGTGGGACCTTAATGGTTTCCAAAACACGGGCATTTACAGTAATTGGCTTCCACGTTTGCACTGAGTCTATTGGGACTATGCCAACTCTGCTCTGCCTGTCACAATCCATACATGCCTAAACGCAAAGTTACAGTGTCAGGTTCAAACACTGATGACCTCCATTAAACAAGACAAGAAGCAAAGAATTAAACAGAGACATAATTCAATTTGGCTCAATTGAGAAGAAACATGCGGACCTGTAACCTCTTACGGTGTCACCCAGGCTCTGCCAAAAGATTGCACGCCTCCTTCTTTTACATGGCTAAACGCAAAGTTACAGTGTCAGGTTCAAACACTGATGACATCTATTAAACAAGACAAGAAGCAAAGAATCAAACAGAGACAATTCAGTTTGGCTCAATTGAGGAGATACGTGCAGACCTGTAACCTCTTACGGTGTCACCCAGGCTCTGCCAAAAGATTGCACGCCTCGTTCTTTTACATTGCTAAACGCAAGGTTACAGTGTCAGGTTCAAACACTGATGACATCTATTATACAAGATAAGAAGCAAAGAAACAGAGACAATTCAATTTGGCTCAATTGAGGAGAAACGTGTGGACCTGTAACCTCTTACGGTGTCACCCAATTTCTGCCAAAAGATTGCACGCCTCCTTCTTTTACATGGCTAAACGCAAAGTTACAGTATCAGGTTCAAACACTGATGACCGCTACTAAACAAGACAAGAAGCAAATAAATGGGTTGTACTTGTATAGCGCTTTTCTACCTTCAAGGTACTCAAAACGCTTTGACACTACTTCCACATTTACCCATTCACACACACATTCACACACTGATGGAGGGAGCTGCCATGCAAGGCGCCAACCAGCACCCATCAGGAGCAAGGGTGAAGTGTCTTGCTCAGGACACAACGGAGGTGACGAGGTTGGCTCTAGGTGGGATTTGAATCAGTGACCCTCGGGTTGCGCACGGCCACTATCCCGCTGCGCCACGCCGTCCCCTAATTATTAAACAGAGACAGAATTCAATTTGGCTCAATTGAGGAGAAACGTGTGGATCCGTAACCTATTACAGTGTCACCCAGGCTCTGCCAAAAGATTGCACGCTTCCTTCTTTTACATGGCTAAACGCAAAGTTACAGTGTCAGGTTCAAACACTGATGACATCTACTAAACAAGACAAGAAACAAAAAATTAAACAGAGACAGAATTCAATTTGGCTCAATTGAGGACAAACATGCAGACCTGTAACCTCTTACGGTGTCACCCAGGCTCTGCCAAAAGATTGCACGCCTCCTTCTTTTACATGGCTAAACGCAAAATTACAGTGTCAGGTTCAAATGCTAATGACCTCTACTAAACAAGACAAGAAGCAAAGAATTAAACAGAGACAGAATTAAATTTGGCTCAATTGAGGAGAAACGTGCGGACCTGTAACCTCTTACGGTGTCACCCAGGCTCTGCCAAAAGATTGCACGCCTCCTTCTTTTACATGGCTAAACGCAAAGTTACAATGTCAGGTTCAAACGCTGATGACATCTATTATACAAGAAAAGAAGCAAAGAAACAGAGACAATTCAATTTGGCTCAATTGAGGAGAAACGTGTGGACCTGTAACCTCTTACGGTGTCACCCAGGCTCTGCCAAAAGATTGCACGCCTCCTTCTTTTACATGGCTAAACGCAAAGTTACAGTGTCAGGTTCAAACACTGATGATATCTATTAAACAAGAAAAGAAGCAAAGAATTAAACAGAGACAGAAATCAATTTGGCTCAACCTTTTTTCCACCAGGGACCGCTTTAATGTATGCATTACTTTCACGGCCCAGCTTTCTACGTGTGGCAGATAAATACAGCAACAAAAATGAGCTGTTTGAACTTTTTTATGGACGTCTTTTTGAACTGTTTTACAAACCTCTTTTTGAACTCGTTTACAACCTTTTCTGTGAAGTGTTTACGATCTTTTCTTTTGAAATGTTCTGTAACAAAAGGCAACGCTGTTTACGACCCACTTATCCCTGCAAGCAGCCGTGGACGTGGTTAGAGAAAATCCAAATAAGGGAAGGAGGTATACAATCGTTAGCCAGAGCGTCAGGGACACTGTAAGAGGTTACAGGTCGACACGTTTTTCCTCTCAATTGAGCCAAATTGAATTCTTCTCTGTTTGATTCTTTGCTTCTTGTCTTGTTTAATAGATGTCATCAGTGTTTGAACCTGATATTAGCCTTTGGCTACAATCTGAAAGTTAAGTCGGAGAAAATGCGGTAGTTTATAAATTAACTAGATGTGGCAATTCCTGAAGGAATTGCATGTGAACGTTCCAATTTGGACAGAATGAAGTATAAATGTAAGAAGAGTTTGAATGTTGGAATGTTTTGAATGTTGAAGCATTTGAATTTCCAGGAAAACCGGAATTTGGTTTGGAACTTGGGAAAGACTTAGTTTGAACGTCCAGGATGAGTGGAATAGGTTGAAAAATCTTGTGTTTTTTTTAAGTGTTCTTGAGCCCATGTGGAGATATCCTTTACACACGTATGTCGCTTTTTTAATGCAGTACCGCCTGAGGGATCGAAGGCCACCAGCATTCAATGATGGTTTTCGGCCTTGCTGCTTACGTGCAGTGGTTTCTCCAGATTCTTTGAACATTTTGATGATATTATGGAGCGTGGATGGTGAAATCCTAAGTTCCTTGCAATAGCTGATTGAGAAATGTTGTTCTTAAACAATTTGCGCACATATTTGTTGACAAAGGGGGGACCCTCGCCCCATATTAGTTTGCAAATGACATGAAAGCTGCTTTCGTACCCAATCATGGCACCCACCTGTTCCCAATTAGCCCGTTTACCAGTGGGATGTTCCAAAAAAGTGTTTGATGAGCATCCCTCAGCTTTGTCTGTCTTTATTGCCACTTGTACCCGATTTTTTGAAACATGTTGCAGGCATCAAATTCCAAATGAGCTAATATTTGCAAAAAATACCAACGTTTTCTAGTTCGAAAGTTAAATATCTTGTCTTTGGAGTGTATTCAATTGAATATACCGTATTTCCTTGAATCGCCGCCAGGTATATAGTATGCGCCTGCCTAGAATTACCGCCGGGTCAAACTCGTTTCGCAAAATAATCAGCGCATGCTTAGTATTACCGCCAGCTCAGGATTAACGCCGGGTCAAACTGGTTTTGCAAAATATTATTTTTATTAGCGCATGCCTAGAATTTCCGCCGGGTCAAACTCGTCACGTCATGAGTGACACTTCACCTGTCACCATTTTCAAAATGGAGGAGGCTGATTTCAATAATTTAAAATTGTATAAAGGAAAGAAGATTAAGAGCTATTCAGTAGGATTTAAGGTCCAAGCTATTGAATATGCTAAAAAGAACAGTTAGCAGCTATGTTTTATTAATATACCGTAGCTGCGTGTGTCAAATATGAGTCATTAAATGACTCCCGTCTCCTGGTGGTAGAGGGCGCTAGTGATCCTTCTTGCGACTACTCGGCTGCAGAAGAAGTGACAACAAGCAGCAAAAATGAGCAGCGATTGTTTATTTTATCCTCTCGCTTGCACTTTTAACATGGAGGATTACATATCAATCAATCAATGTTTTTTTATATAGCCCTAAATCACAAATGTCTCAAAGGACTGTACAAACCACTAAGACTATAACATCCTCGGAAGAACCCAGATAAGGGCAAGGAAAACTCACACCCAGTGGGACGCCAGTGACAATGATGACAATGAGAAACCTTGGAGAGGACCTCAAATGTGGGCAACCCCCGCCCCTTTAGGGGACCGAAAGCAATAGATGTCGAGCGGGTCTAACATGATACTGTGAAAGTTCAATCCATAGTGGCTCCAACACAGCCGCGGGAGTTCAGTTCAAAGCGGATCCAAGACAGCAGCGAGAGTCCCGTCCACAGGAAACCATCCCAAGCGGAGGCGGATCAGCAGCGTAGAGATGTCCCCAACCGATACACAAGCGAGCGGTCCATCCTGGGTCTCGACTCTGGACAGCCAGTACTTCATCCATGGTCATCGGACCGGACCCCTTCAAAATAAAACAGTTTTCTAAACTGGACTTTCAATCGAAGCAGGATAAAATAAAGGAAGATCTCCATCAAGACAGAGAGACTTTTAAAACTGAAGAAAGATAAGGAAGACTTCTATAAACAAGTTATCGATGCTTTTGATCAGAAGGAGCTGCGCATGAACTTCATTTATAAGTAAAGGTAAGACCATAATAACGTTTTTTATAAAAAGGTATTTTTCATGATGGTATCTTTACATCACACTCAAATTTATAAGCGCATGCTTGCCTTTACCGCATTCCTCTGGTAAGCGCCGGAGTGAGAAGAGGTTTTAAATTAATTAGCGCCCTGGCAGCAATTCAAGGAAATACGTTAGGTTGAAATACAAGTCATTGTATTCTGGTTTCGTTTACACAACGTGCCAACTTCACTAGTTTGGGGTTTTGTAATATTCCTGTGGCACGTCTCTTAATAAAAGCTTTTCATCAAGTTTTTTAATGGCATAAAGGCGTCGCTGGGATGGTGTAAAAAGTGCAAGCTGCTCTCCGAAGACAAATAGCACACTAACGGCCGCATCCTGTCACAAACTAACACATGAACGCACAGTTCACATGTGCATTTTATTATCATCGGTCTGCAGGTAGGCAACATAATGCCTCCGCAGGATGTGTACCTGGCTCATAGCGATAAATGACACTCGGGATGATATTATGCATCCTGGCGACATCTGGAGAGCGCACTCTGCCACCTCCCAAAACACCACTGCAAGTAATGGATGTTGTACTCAGCAACACACACACACACACACACACAAATGCACACACACACACAGATGCACACACAGTATAAATCACAAAAAAGAAGGAGCCACTTTTAAGGAGTTTCAGGAGAGGCTCATTTGAACGTTCTTACTCGCCTTAGAAAATGACTGCACGCTCTTCAACGGCGGCGGACGACAAATGACAATGCAGAGTACGTCCTTAAAGCCCCGACACAATACCTTACCATTTTGAAATAATAGGAAAAAAATCATCTGTTTAGGGATCAAAATTCTAACCCTTTTGAAATGTACAAAAAACCCAAAACCAGTGAAGTTGGCACGTTGTGTAAATTGTAAATGAAAACAGAATATAATGATTTGCAAATCCTTTTCAACTTATATTCAATGAATGACTAAGTCTGGTGTGGATGAACTTGACTGGCCTGCACAGAGTCCTGACCTGAACCCTTTGGGATGAATTAGAACGGAGAC
>NC_084619.1:63523072-63620572 GCF_033978795.1 Nerophis ophidion | reverse complement strand
GCATTCACACTCAATTATTTAAGGACTTGTCTCTGCTTATTCAGGATTCATCTTAATCAAACAACTAAGTTGTTTTTTGAAATGGAAAAATACCCGGTTTTCCCTAAATTACTTCAACATTTCTCTACCGATTTGAAAAATTCCAACACCAACCATTTCAACTCATTCAGACCATTCAAGTTTTTTTCTGTTTTCCAAAAAAAATCCCTCTTTTCCCCAAATTCCGAAATTGTTTGGATATTTCCATTGAAATCAATGGGGCATTCTTCAAAGTTCCACAACTTCCACAATTTTTTGTCTGACTCAAACTGTTCCAATTTCCAAATATTCAGCCTGTTTGGGAATCCTGTGCTCTACTTCAACAATTCTAAAAAAAATTCCAGGATTTTAGTTCAACTTCAGCATTGGAGCAATCACACTCAATTCCTTCAGGAGTTGCCTCATCTTATTCGGGATTCCTCTTAATCAGGACAAACAACTGAGTTGTTTTTTGAACTACAAAAATTCCCTGTTTTCCCAAAGTTCTAGGAATTCCGTAAAACTATTTCTCAATTCAACATGTTACTATTTCAACATTTGAAAAATTCCAACGCCAACCATTTCAACTCATTCAGACCATTCAAGTTTTTTACTGTTTTCCCCCCAAAAAATAATCTTTTCCCAAAATTCCCAAATTGTTTGGACATACTTCAAAGTTCCACAACTTCCAAATTTTTCATCGGATTCAAATTGTTCCAAGTTCAAAATATTGAACAATTCTACATAAATTCCAGGATTTCAGTTCAACTTCAGTATTGGAGCATTCACACTAAATATCTTCAGGAATAGCCTCACATTGTTCGGGATTCCTCTTAATCAGGTTAAAGAACTGAGTTGTTTTTTGAACTGGAAAAATTCCTGTTTTTCCTGAAAATCCAGGAATTCTGTAATACCATTTCTCAATTCAACATGTCACTACTTCAACATTTCTCCACCGATTTGAAAAATTCCCACACCAACCATTTCAACTCATTCAGACCATTCAAGTTTTTTACTGTTTTCCCAAAAAAATCCCGCTTTTCCCAAAATTCCCAAATTGTTTGGAAATTTTCATTGAAATCAATGGGACATTCTTCTAAGTTCCACAACTACCACAATTTTTCGTCTGATTCAAACTGTTCCAATTTCAAAATATTCAGCCTGTTTGGGAATTATGTGCTCTACTTCAACAATTCTAAAAAAAAATTCCAGGATTTTAGTTCAACTTCAGCATTGGAGCATTCACACTAAATTCCTTCAGGAATTGCCTCATATTGTTCGGGATTCCTCTTAATCAGGTCAAAGAACTGAGTTGTTTTTTAAACTGGAAAAATTCCCAGTTTTCCCGAAATTCCAGGAATTCCGTAATACCATTTCTCAATTCAACATGTCACTACTTCAACATTTCTCCACCGATTTGAAAAATTCCAACACCAACCATTTCAACTCATTCAGACCATTCAAGTTTTTGACTGTTTTCCCAAAAAATCCCGCTTTTCCCCAAATTCTGAAATTGTTTGGAAATTTCCATTGAAATCAATGGGACATTTTTCAAAGTTCCACAACTACCACGATTTTCGTCTGATTCAAACTGTTCCAATTTCAAAATATTCAGCCTGTTTGGGAATTTTGTGCTCTACTTCGACAATTCTAAAAAAAATTCCAGGATTTTAGTTCAACTTCAGCATTGGAGCATTCACACTCATTTCCTTCAGGAGTTGCCTCATTTTATTCGGGATTCCTCTTAATCAGGACAAACAACTGAGTTGGTTTTTGAACTGGAAAACTTCCCTGTTTTCCCAAAGTTCCAGGAATTCCGTAAGACCATTTATCAATTCAACATATTACTACTTCAACATTTCTTTGCCGATTTGAAAAATTCCAACACCAACCATTTCAACTCATCCAGAACATTCAAGTTTTTTTCTGTTTTCCAAAAAAATTCCGCTTTTCCCAAAATTCCCAAATTGTTTGGAAATTTCCATTGAAATCAATGGGACATTCTTCAAAATTCCACAACTCCCACATTTTTCATCTGATTCAAATTGTTCCAAGTTCAAAATTTTTAGCCTGTTTTGGAATTGTGAACAATTCTACATAAATTCCAGGATTTCAGTTCAACTTCAGCATTGGAGCATTCACACTAAATTCCTTTAGGAATTGCCTTATCTTATTCGGGATTCCTCTTAATCAGTTGTTTTTTGAACTGGAAAAATTCCCGGTTTTCCCAAAGTTCCATTAATTCCGTAATACCATTTCTCAATTCAACATGTCACTACTTCAACATTTCTCCACCGATATGAAAAATTCAAACACCACCCATTTCAACTCAATCATACCGTTCAAGTTTTTTTATGTTTTCCCCCCCAAAAATCCCGCTTTTCCCAAAATTCTCAAATTGTTTGGAAATTTCCATTGAAATCAATTGGACATTTTTCAAAGTTCCACAACTACCACGATTTTCGTCTGATTCAAACTGTTCCAATTTCAAAATATTCAGCCTGTTTGGGAATTCTGTGCTCTACTTCAACAATTCTAGAAAAAATTCCAGGATTTTAGTTCAACTTCAGCATTGGAGCATTCACACTCAATTCCTTCTGGAGTTGCCTCATCTTATTCGGGATTCCTCTTAATCAGTTGTTTTTTGACCTGGAAAAATTCCCTGTTTTCCCAAAGTTCCAGGAATTCCGTAAAACCATTTCTCAATTCAACATGTTACTACTTCAACATTTGAAAAATTCCAACGCCAACCATTTCAACTCATTCAAATTTTTTACCATTTAAAGAAATAAACAAAATTCCTGCTTTGCCCGATTTCGCATTGAAATCAATGGGACATTCTTCAAAGTTCCACTACTCCCACATTTTTCATCCGATTCAACCTGTTCCGACTTTAAAATATTCCGCCTGTTTGGGAATTATGTGCTCTACTTCAACAATTCTAAAAAAAAAAAAAAAAAAAATCCAGGACTTCAGTTCAACTTCAGCATTGGACCATTCACACACAATTCCATCAGATTGTTGTCATTGCTCACATATTGTGTGATTACGACTTCACACCAGCAGTATTTGGAAATATTCTCTGCTCATTTTCCAAAAGTGTCTGATGTGCAGCCATGAAGTTGGAGCACACAGTGATGTAGAGGATAACAATGCCAGCAGCTCCAGTAGCAACACATGCGCTTTCCTCCTTGAAGGTGAAGCACTTTCAACTATTCCCTTTTAAGGGAGCACGCAAACTATTCTTCTTCTGAACCTTGCACAGAAAAGGGTGATCATTTGTTAAAGCTTGCACCCCTGCTATGTTGCTATAGTGCTATTTTTTTTTTCTGACAGCAGCACATTATGCACATGCTGTTATTATTGGCTTGAAATTAATAATGTAACTGGAAAAACACCCACTGTAACCTGAAAGGGAACTGCACTTTTTAAGTGAATTTTGCCTATTGTTCACAATCATAAGAGACAAGAAGACAAACGTTTTTTCGTTGTTGTTGCTTTCTAACATAGAAAAATCCTCTCTGCAGTTAATGGAGGCAAAAAATTCTACCACTAAATGCATTCAAAAATCGTCAACAATACTTCGTTTACGTTCTGTAAACTGTATACTGTATTCCCCGGACTATAGGGCGCACCGGATTATAAGGTGCACTGCCGATGAATGGTCTATCCACATACTTGCCAACCCTCCCGGATTTTCCGGGAGACTCTCGAAATGCAGCGCCTCTCCCGAAAACCTCCCAGGACAAATTTTTTATCCCGAAAATCTCCCGAAATTCAGGCGGAGCTGGAGGTCACGCCTGTTTTCACGTCCGCTTTCCCACAATATAAACAGCGTGTCTGCCCAATAACATTATAACTGTAGAATGATCGAGGGCGCATTCTTGGTTTCTTATGTGGATTTATTGTTGGGCAGTTTCATTAACGTCCTCCCAGCGCAGTAACAACACACAACAACAGCAGTCACGTTTTCGTCTACCGTAAAGCAGTTTGTCTGCCGTAAACAGCAATGTTGTGACACTCTTAAACAGGACAGTACTGCCATGTACTGTACATGCATATGGTTAGACAAATAGTGACAGAGAATAGAACAAGGATGGACAATTCAACCCTTAACTCAATAATGAGTAGATGAGTGTTGTGTGTGTATATGTGTAAATAAATGAACACTGAAATTCAAGTATTTCTTTTATATATATACATATATAGCGAGAATTCACTGAAAGTCAAGTATTTCTTATATATATATATATATATATATATATATATATATATATATATATATATAAGAAATACTTGACTTGGTGAATTGTATCTGTAAATATACTCCTCCCCTCTTAACCACGCCCCCGACTACGCCCCACCCCCCACCTCTGAAATTGGAGGTCTCAAGGTTGGCAAGTATGTCTATTTATGACCTTTTTTCATACATTGGGCGCACCGGATTATAGGGCGAATTAAAGGAATCATCCTTCAATCCATTTTAGTCCGCTTATCCGAGGTCGGATTGCGGGGGCAGCAGCCTAAGCAGCATACATGCCAACCCTCCAGATTTTCCCAGGAGACTCCCTAATTTCAGTGCCCGAAAATCTCCGGGGGAAACCATTCTCCCGAATTTCTCCCGATTTCCACCCGGACACAATATTAGGGGCGTGCCTTAAAGGCTCTGTTTTTAGCGTCCTCTAAACCTGTCGTCACGTCCGCTTATCCTCCATACAAACAGTGACTACATAACATAGTGACTGAAACAGACAAGGTAATGTTTAAATAATGTCAAAACTAGATGAACATTCTGTGGCTGTGAAGTGAACACTAGTAAGGTTTTAAATACTGTATAGAGTAGGCTAACCCATGTTGTTCCTGTGGCTTTGAACACAAGTTGTAATCACTGTATTGACTAAATAACATAGTGACTTAAACAGACAAAGTATTGTGTAAATAATGTCAATAACTAGATGAACCATCTGTGGCTGTGAATTGAATACTGGTAAGGTTGTAAATACTGTATAGAGTAGGCTAACCCATGTTGTTTCTATGGCTATGAACACAAGTTGTAATTACTGTAGTTACTGAATAACATAGTGACTGAAACAGACATACTAATGTGTAATTGTTGTCAATAACTAGATGAACCATCTGTAGCTGTGAAGTGAACACTAGTAAGGTTTTAAATACTGTATAGAGTAGGCTAACCCATGTTGTTCCTGTGGCTTCAAACACAAGTTGTAATTACTGTATTGACTAAATAACATAGTGACTTAAACAAAGAAAGTATTGTGTAAATAATGTCAATAACTGGATGAAGCACCTGTGGATGCGAAGTGAACACTAGTAAGGTTGTAAATACTGTATAGAGCAGGCTAACCCATGTTGTTCCTGTTGATATGAACACACGTAATTACTGTAGTGACTGAATAACATAGTGACTGAAACAGACATACTAATGTGTAATTGTTGTCAATAACTAGATGAATCATCTGTGAATGCGAAGTGAACACTAGTAAGGTTGTAAATACTGTATAGAGTAGGCTAACCCATGTGGTTCCTGTGGATGTGAACACACGTAATTACTGTAGTGACTAAATAACAGTGACTGAAACAGACAAAGTAATGTGTAAATAATGTCAATAACTAGATGAACCATCTGTGGCTGTGAATCGAATACTGGTAAGGTTGTAAATACTGTATAGAGTAGGCTAA
The DNA here is from genome assembly GCF_033978795.1 of Nerophis ophidion. NCBI lineage: Eukaryota > Metazoa > Chordata > Actinopteri > Syngnathiformes > Syngnathidae > Nerophis > Nerophis ophidion. The sequence goes on along the minus strand of NC_084619.1, from coordinate 63,614,854 downwards.
CCCATGTTGTTTCTGTGGCTATGAACACAAGTTGTAATTACTGTAGTTACTGAATAACATAGTGACTGAAACAGACATACTAATGTCTAATTATTGTCAATAACTAGATGAATCATCTGTGGATGCGAAGTGAACACTAGTAAGGTTGTAAATACTGTATAGAGTAGGCTAACCCATGTTGTTCCTGTGGATGTCAACACGTAATTACTGTAGTTACTAAATAACCGTGACTGAAACAGACATAGTCCGGTGAGTATTTATGTCAATTGTGTTGATAATTTTTCAATTCTTTAAACACTAAAACATTTTTAAATGGTGCTATTTTGTTTGTGCAATTTTTTGCATGTTCAAATGCTGTAAAACCAGGAACTTTGGGGGTGGGTTGCCCCCCTTGTCCCCCTTGTGACCTGGTCCCGACCCTCGGCTTATTTTCAGTCTTTTTCATTAGGTTCTGTTGCGTTTTAAAACCTGTTCTTCCTTCGGTCAACGCCCCCAGATTGTTTGATTACACATAAGCTGGTTTTAAATCAATCAGAGACAAAGGTTGCTCATTTTTCTTTTTTATTACCAAAGCGCCTTGGGAGATCAATCTAGATCCAACATTTCAAAGCTCCGTCCAAATTGATCTAATCCTAAAATGGCAGTTTCTCCCTCCTCACTGACTCTCACCCGCCCCTCTTCTTCTCCTCCCTACTTCGGACAGTTGAGATAGGGATTGTTATGTCTTCATTCCAACATTCCAAATTCAAGGTCTATGTAAAAGGCTCTCACTTTAGCTTTTCTAAAATCTGACTAGGAAATAAAAAGAACCAAATCCAACAGTTCCAATTACATGCCTGTGGTTGTGAACGATAGGCCAAACCCCCCCCCCCCCAAAGTGCAATTCCTCTGTAAGTTTAGGTTTTTCCTACAGTCGCCACGAGTCATTGAACATCTCTATATTGTAGCAGAAAGATGCAGGTAAATAAGTGGAAAAAGCGCTTTGAAGCCGTGTACCTTGATTGGCTCAATCTGTATACAATGCCTCTATTTTGTTGAATGAGCAACATTTTATTTTGCCGGGTAATATATATACATATATTTTTTTATCTCTCTTGCACACACACAAAAATGTCCTTATAGACAAAACAGTGACATATCTCAATGTGAACAAGCTGTTGTTTTGGACTTGCGGGTGCCATTTGCATAGTTTTAGCCTGTAACTCAGTCAGTCAGTTTGTTTGTTCGCATGTTTTATTGGCAAATTTTACTCCACTTACTTAATGATTTTCTTTACAAGTCAGCCACCGGTAATGACCAACCGTCCCACGGTCGATCGTCTCTGAGTGGGTACGGAAGTTTGAAAATGGCACAATGTTCACTCAGTGGACAAATTAAGGGTGATCGGATTTGACATTTTCCACATTTTGCTCAGGAGAAATACACAGTTCAGTGTTTATTTTTTTGTCCAGCTTGCTAGGTATATATCTTTTTTTTTTTTTTACTTTTCTACTTGGTCTTACAAAACCCAAACGCAGTGAAGTTGTCACGTTGTGTAAATGGTAAATAAAAAGAGAATGCAACGATTTGCAAATCCTTTTCAACTTATATTCAATTGAATAGACTGCAAAGACAATATACGTACTTAACGTTCAAACTGGTACACTTTGTTAAGTTTTCAAAATATTATCTCATTTGGGATTAGGGTTAGGGTTAGGCTGTGACATGTTTCAAAAAAGCTGGCACAAGTGGCGAAAAAGAATGACAAAGTTGAAGAATGCTCATCAAACACTTATTTGGATCAGGCTAATTGGGATGAGGTGGGTGCCAGGATTGGGTATCAAAGCAGCTTCCATGAAATGCTCAGTCATTCACTAACAAGGAATGGGGCGAGGGTCACCATTTTGTCAACAAATGCATGAGCAAATTGTCTAACAGTTTAAACACAACATTTCTCAACCAGCTATTGCAAATATTTCACCATCAACGATCCGTAATATCATCAAAAGGTTCTGAGAATCTGGAGAAATCAATGCACGTAAGTGGCAATGCCCGTGACCTTCGATCCCTCAGGAGTTACTGTGCCAAAAAGCAACATCAAGGCATTTAAGGATTTCACCATATAAGGTCTCTAATAGCATCATTGTATCAAGAACCGACATCACGGTGTAAAGGATATCACCACATGGGCTCGGGAAGACTTCAGAAAACCACTGTCAGTAACTACGGTTGGTCGCTATATCTGTAAGTGCAAGGTTAAAACTCTACTATGCAAAGCAAAACCCATTTATCAACAACACCCAGAAAGGACACCAGCTTTTCTGAGCTGAAGCCCATCTAAGATGGACTGATGCAAAGTGGAAAAGTGTCCTGTGGTCTGACGACTCCACATTTCAGATTGTTTTTGGAAACTGTGGACGTTGTGTCCTACGGAAAAAAGAGGAAAAGAACCATCTGGATTGTTCTAGGTCCAAAGTTCAAAATCCAGCATCAGTGATGGTATGGGGGTGTATTAGTGGCCAAGGCATGGGTAACTTACACATCTGTGAAGGCACCATTAATGCTGAAAGATACATACAGGTTTTGGAGCAACATATGTTGCCATCCCAGTGACGTTATCATGGACTCCCCTGCTTATTTCAGCAAGACAATGCCAATGTCGTGGCTTCAGAGTAAAAGAGTGCGGGTACTAGACTGGCCTGACTGTAGTCCAGACCTGTCTCCCATTGAAAATATGTGGTGAATTATGAAGCCTAAAATACTGTTGAACAACAAGCAAGAATGGGAAAGCTTAAAAAAATGTGTCTCCTCAGTTCCCAAACGTTTACTGAGTGTTGTTAAAAGGAAAGGCCATGTAACACAGTGGTAAAAATGCCCCTGTGACAACTTTTTTGCAATGTTTTGCTGCCATTATATTCTAAGTTAATGATTATTTACAAAAAGAACAATGAAGTTTTTCAGTGTGACCATTTAATATCTTGTCTTTGCAGTCTATTTAATTAATATTCATTGTATTCCGTTTTATTTATCTACACAATGTGCCAACGTCACTGGTTTTGGGTTTTTGTAAGATTCATAAAAACAAGAAGTGAAGTCATGCACTTTTACTGTCCAGAGGATTTAGTTCCTTTTATCCACCAGTGGAAAGCGCGGGGCTGACACGGAACTGTATATAAATCCATTTGCAGCGCGGCCGTGTGTGGAAATGGAATTAGACTTGTCTTTTTCGGTGGTATGTCGTCTCCTTCCAAAGTGTGGCCTCCAGCTGCTCCACTCGTAGGAAGGCTTTTGGGTTCCACTGGTGGAGGAGCGAGAAGCGATTAAAACAAAATCACTGAGGTTAGCGCTTAGTCTTCAAAGGCTTTTTTCCCTACGCTGGAGGATCTACAGTACAGTATGGAGATGAGACTGCATCCAGCCTCTTTGGCTGCGGAGTACGCGTCTTGTCACAAACACTCGTCCAATAATCCTGGCCGTGGTAACTTGTTTTTCCAGATATGGTTTCGTAGTATTTCGGACTGACAAAAGAGTCTTAATGAGTTTTCCTTGTCGGTGGCGTCCCTGCATTGTGGCGTACGCCGTATCTCTCTGCCGGGTGGTTCGCATCCGCTCGTGTCAGCCTGCCGACCAATTACGTGGAGAAATAGGAGCGAGAGATAGCGGGAAATGCCGGATTAGAGGCGGAAAGGTCGGGGAAAGAGTCACTACGGTATGTTGCAGTGCTTGGAACGGCTGACATTGATGTGATACAGCTGGAGATAGGACAGTACAGTCGGGAAGGGATATGGCTCCGTTCCCTGGTGGACCGTGCACAATGCATCCATCCATTCATCCATCTTCTGCCGCGTATCCGAGCAGCCTAAGCCGGGAAGCCCAGACTTCCCTCTCCTCCGGCCATTTTGTCCAGCTCTTCCTGGGGGATCCCAAGGCGTTCCCAGGCCAGTTGGGAGATATAGTCTTCCCAACATGTCCTGGGTCTTCCCTGTGGCCTCCTACCGGTCAGACGTGCTCGAAACACCTCCCTAGGGAGGCGTTCGGGTGGCATCCTTACCAGATGGCCGAACCACCTCATCTGGCTCCTCTCCATGTGGAGTAGAATCAGCTTTAGTTTGAGCTCCTCCCGGATGACAGAGCTTCTCACCCTATCTCTAAGGGAGAAAACTCATTTCGGCCGATTGTACCCGTGATCTTGTCCTTTTGGTCATAACCCAAAGCTCATGACCATAGGTGAGGATGGGAACGTAGATCGACCGGTAAATTGAGAGCTTTGCCTTCCGGGCTCAGCTCCTTCTTCACCACAATGGATCGATACAGCGTCCGCATTACTGAAGACGCCTCACCGACCTCACGATTCACTCTTCCCTCACTCGTGAACAAGACTCCGAGGTACTTGAACTCCTCCACATGGGGCAGGGTCTCCTCCCCAACCCCGAGATGGCACTCCACCCTTTTCCGGACTCGGACTTGGAGGTGCCGAGTCCCACCCCAGTCGCCTCACACTCGGCTGCGAACCGATCCAGTGAGAACTGAAGATCCTAGCCAGATGAAGCCATCAGGACCACATCATCTGCAAAAAGCAGAGACCTAATCCCGCGGCCACCAAATCGGATCCCCTCAACGCCCTGACTGTGCCTAGAAATTCTGTCCGTATAAGTTATGAACAGAATCAGTGACGAAGGGCAGCGTTGGCGGAGTCTGACCCTCACTAGGAAATGTGTCCGACTTACCGCCGGCAAGCTCTGACGCTGATTGGACCGCCACAATCAGACAGTCCGATACCCCATACTCTCTGAGCAGTCTCCACAGGACTTCCCGAGACACATTACCTAGAACATTTTTTATTTTTTTTATGAGTTCACATTGATCGATTGTTTGTGTGGCCCCCGGAACAGGCAAAGGGGAGATCACTTTGAAGGCCATTTATTTTTTCTATCTTCCAGCCATTAAGGAAGCGGCTCATTCATCACAATTAACCTGTGCGGCCATTAGCGCATCCCAAATTAGACGCCGCGCGTCTGGAGACTCGCCACACTCGCGCCGCATCGATTATCACTGAGTCCAGCAATTACACCGGCTCTGAGGTGCGAAGGCAAAGCAGATTTTTTTTCCACTCCGATAAGACAAGCCGGTTTTCCGGGGAGGTGCACTAAATGTGTTTGTTTTGCTTGCGATTGAGTTTGAGAGCTTCTGGTGTGTTGATGGATGACGAGAGTTTATCGAGAAAACCTTTTTGTCAGACGGCCAACTTGTTGATTACAGGCGGCTTGTAACATGTCGCCCTCATACGCCGTGTATCATCTCGGTCTAAGCTGCCTTTCCCAATCATGTCAGCAAAATATAACACGGGAGCATTTGCTGGGAATTACGGCTCATGTGCAACCTACTAATCCAATATGTCGTGCAAAAAAACCCCACACATCCTCACTTGCCCTCGTGTCAGTCTCGTATGGTTGAGTTATTAGTAATACTGTACTCTCAGGACTAAAGAACACACCGGTATTTAAGTTGCACCCGCCCGATTTTAGAATTAAAAAATAATTTTACGTATATTAGCCGCACCGCAGATATATAAACCAGTACGAAATATTTTGCAAATGTTTATTTTGCCCTCTAGTGGGTTCTCCTGACCACCCCACAGTGGCACGAGAGCCTGGTATTCAGGTTGGATTATCCCAGCTGGGTAATCCAATCACCTGCTAGCTGTGCTTTGAGGCCGGTCCTTCCACACCCCGCTCGGCGGCAGGCCCGCGGACCACGCCCGTCCCTCCACAGGCAGTAAAACAGCTAAACAAACAAAACAGAAGTCATCGGCATGGACCCACAATGTTTAGAAGCTGGCTCTCCAATCAACTAAACCAGGGGTCGGCAACCCAACATGTTGAAAGAGCCATATTGGACCAAAAATACAGAAAATTGGAGCCGCAAAAAAGTAAAAATCCTTATGTTATAACGAAGGCAACACATTAAGTAGGTGTCTCAGAGGGTGGGATAACTTCTGGATATTACCGGCTTAAAACTGCCAAAAGTATAGATGTGTGTGTCCAAGTTAAGGGAAAGGACATGCTGTGTTAATTTAATGGATTTATTACAAGCTTTGCAAGATGGGTAATGTTTGCTGTGGTCTGGAACAACATGGCGCACAATCAGCCAATATTACGTACAATATTAATAAATAGAGGGCATAAGTAAAATAAATTAAATTAACTGAAATATGCCTACTAATGAGGCATAATGATGCAATATGTACACGCAGCTAGCCTGTATAGCACGTTAGCATGGATCATTAGCACGCCACGCAAGTCAAAAATATCAACAAAGCCTACCTTTGTGCATTCACGCACAGCATAAAACGTTTGGTGGACAAAATAAGACAAAGGAGGAGTGGCATAAAACATGTCTTTCTGTGACAGCATTGGGGAAAGTTGGACAAGTAAACCAACTACGGTGAGTAGTTGGTTTACTTGTAGTTGGGAAAATTAGTAGGACAAAACAGCCCAAAATGTGGGATTTTTGATAATTTGGACGGTTTGTGTTATGCGTGCGACTCGAGAGCCGCAGGTTGCTGACACCCGGACTAAACAAACTAAATAACTCCTCGATGAATTTACAAAACTAAAAAAAAACAATACAAAAAGAATGCCATCGTAAATGAATAATACGAACAAAGACACTTGTAAACGTGTTAGCACATTCGCTGATGCTAACGACGCTAGTTCGATTACATCACGATAGCAGGTACAAATATGCACGAAAAGACCCCTACAGACACAGGCGACGGTTCAGTTAGTATGAATTGTTTTAGTTGTATTGTAAAACTTACAAACCGTTGCTTGGACTGACGAATGAAGAATCTTTTCGGACAGAAACGCTGCGGACGAATAGTAGATATATTTCCGGTTCAAGGCGCGAAACAGGAAGTGCATTTTTAGGCCTCAGATTTTAACTTTTTGAGGTCAAGGCAAGTGTTGCCTTAAAGGAAGGATCATATTTTAGGGCACATAGGCAAACATTATTTACTTTCAAGGCAGGAGATGTCTAATAAAAAGAATAGATAAACGTTATCCATATATTTAGATAGATAGTACTTTTGGATTCCTTCAGGAGAGTTCCTTCAGGAAAATTAAAAACATTCATACACAGATATTAGTTTTTTAAATTCTTTATTAACATCAACTTCTCCGCTTTGATGACTTTATCTCTATTTTTACATTTTGATAAGAGGGAATTTTTATTTTTACGGGTGACTTTTCAAATGATGCTACATATTAGCAGTAATGCTACTTTTTGTAGCAACGCTTTTGCCCCACTTTTGACAAATTACGGTTGTCTGTTCGACATATTCCCGCTTGAAGCCAAACCACCGCCAGACCATGGACCCCCTGCCGTTTTTCTCGGGAATCAATTCTTCCTTCATTTGTTACCAGATTCGCACCTGCTCTCTCTCGTATTACCACTCGCACGGCTCCGCTAGCATCACAGCTAGCGTTACCCATGCCGCTACCTCTCTGCTCCGCGAGGGCGTATATGTGACGTATGTAAGAAGGTGCGCCTGCTTGTCTGTGAGAAGGAGGGACAGGAAAGAGCGAGAAGAGCATGTAGTATAATGCCCGCAGCTAAAAGCAACTGCGTGAGAACGTATACTCCAATATCACCATATAGTCATTTTCTATATCGCACAGAGACAAACCCGCGATATATCCAGTATATCGATATATCGCCCAGCCCTAATTGTACATGGTATTTGTTATATATTGTATATATTATATGAAAAATAATATAATATATCAGTGTATATCATATACTGTAGATATATTATGTATATATTGTCATGTCTTTGTAATCATGTTTTGATTTTTGGACGCTCAGTTCCTGTTTTTGCACTTCTTTGTTTGTTTTGTTACCATAGCAACTCATTAGTTTTCACCTTGTCCTCAAGTCACGCACCTGTCTCACTTTTTGCACTCGCACACCTGTTTTCACTGATCATGTCACTGCTATTTAAGCCTGTCTGTTTCTGTTCTTCGTCCTGACAACATCACCGCCTACCACCATCTATCACCCTCGATACCTCTACTCACGTCATGCCATGTTTCACAGTTCCATGCCAAGTAAGTTTTCTTTGTTATTCATGCCATAGTGCAAGTTTATGTTAGTTTTCATCAGTCAAGTTTGTACCTCCATTGTGAGCGCTTTTCCTTTTTTGTAGTTAGTGTCAAAATAAAAATATTTACTTACATTCATGCCTTGCCCGCGCCAACTTTCCTTTCCCTTCTGGAAAAACAAACCCCAAAGTCCACTCCAATCGCTTTCAATCAATCAATCAATGTTTATTTATATAGCCCTAAATCACAAATGTCTCAAAGGACTGTAAAAAGCACTACGACTACAACAACCTCGGAAGAACCCACATAAGGGCAAGGAAAACTCACACCCAGTGGGACGCCAGTGACAATGATGACTATGAGAAACCTTGGAGAGGATCTCAAATGTGGGCAACCCCCCCCCCCCCCCCCCCCCCCCCCTCTCTAGGGGACCGAAAGCAATGGATGTCGAGCGGGTCTAACATGATACTGTGAAAGTTCAATCCATAGTGGCTCCAACACAGCCGCGAGAGTTCAGTTCAAAGCGGATCCAAGACAGCATCGAGAGTCCCGTCCACAGGAAACTATCCCAAGCGGAGGCGGATCAGCATCGTAGAGTTGTCCCCAACCGATACACAGGCGAGCGGTCCGTCCTGGGTCCCAACGAGCGGTCCATCCTGGGTCTCGACTCTGGACAACCAGTACTTCATCCATGGTCATCGGACCGGACCCCCTCCACAAGGGAGGGGGGGACAGAGGAGAAAAAGAAAATAAGCGGCAGATCAACTGGTCTAAAAAGAGGTCTATTTAAAGGCAAGAGTATACAAATGAGTTTTAAGGTGAGACTTAAATGCTTCTACTGAGGTGGCATCTCGAACTGGAGGGCATTCCAGAGTACTGGAACCCGAACGGAAAACGCTCTATAGCCCGCAGACTTTTTTTGGGCTTTAGGAATCACACCTCGGGAAAACAATCCACGCCCAAGTCCAAGTCGTGACTTATATTACATGTGTTTTATATTTTATATTGCTACTACGGTACATTTTTTGTCTACTTTATACCTGCATCGTCCTTTCCACCCTTATTCTTTCCATCCTTTGCAGAGGTGGGTAGAGTAGCCAGAAATTTTACTCAAGTAAGAGTACTGTTACTTTCGAGATTTATTACTCAAGTAAAAGTAAGGAGTAGTCACCCAAATATTTACTTGAGTAAAAGTAAAAAGTATGTTGTGAAAAAACTACTCAAGTACTGAGTAACTGATGAGTAACCTGATTACGGCACCAAATGCACAAAAACATAAAAATAGCAATGAGCAAATTCAGAGGCAGGAATAAGCAACTAAAACAATAATATATATTAAATAATAGTACATTAAAATAAAATTAAAAAATGGCACATTGAGCCACAATAACTTAACAGCACCATAGGCTCAGTAGGCATTCATTGATTTGATTGATTGATTGAGTGATTGAAACTTGTATTATTAGATTGCACAGTACAGTACATATTCCCTACAATTGACCACTAAATGGTAACACCCCAATAAGTTTTTCATTGTTTATCAATTACTTAATAAATGACCAAGTCGAGGTGATCTACCTCATATATACATATATATACACACACATATCATATATTCACACACATATCATATATATAAGTGTATATATATATATATATATATATATATATATATATATACATACATACATACATACATACATTTATATATACAGTATATAATGTATATTTATTTATTTTGCCGTTTTTGTTGACATGTTAAAGGTGTTTTAATGAATATACATACATTTTTAACACATAGATTCCTATCTTTCATGAAGACAAGAATATAAATTGGTGTATTACCTGATTCTGATGACTTGCATTGATTGGAATCAGACAGTATTGATGATAACGTCCACGTTTTCAAATGGAAGGAAAAAAAAGTTCCTCTTTTCTGTCTAACACCACATGAAAGTCGTTGGTTTTTGGCATCTTATTTGTCCAGCTTCCATATTCGTTTTTATACACTTTACAAGAAATACATTGGCGGCAAGCTCCGTAGCTGCCTAGCTTGTTTGCGCTGGCTTTCGGAGACTCTTATTTTGTTAGCGCAGGCGCGATGGAGCGGCGCTTTTATTGTGAAGACAGGAACTGTGCGATCAATCTTTAGGCTTTTGACGGGAAGTACGGTTGAAATAAAAAGTGTCTTTTTTTCTTTACACTTTTGATTGATTGATTGTATTGTACCATATGTCCCGGCAAGAAATCTGCGTTCAAAGGACTCCGGCTTATTAGTGATTCCCAAAGCCCAAAAAAAGTCTGTGGGCTATAGAGCGTTTTCCGTTCGGGCTCCAGTACTCTGGAATGCCCTCCCGGTAACAGTTCGAGATGCCACCTCAGTAGAAGCATTTAAGTCTCACCTTAAAACTCATTTGTATACTCTAGCCTTTAAATAGACTCCCTTTTTTAGACCAGTTGATCTGCCGTTTCTTTTCTTTTTCTTCTATGTCCCACTCTCCCTTGTGGAGGGGGTCCAGTCCGATCCGGTGGCCATGTACTGCTTGCCTGTGTATCGGCTGGGGACATCTCTGCGCTGCTGATCCGCCTCCGCTTAGGATGGTTTCCTGCTGGCTCCGCTGTGAACGGGACTCTCGCTGCTGTGTTGGATCCGTTTTGGACTGGACTCTCGCGACTGTGTTGGATCCATTATGGATTGAACTTTCACAGTATCATGTTAGACCCGCTCGACATCCATTGCTTTCCTCCTCTCCAAGGTTCTCATAATCATCATTGTCACCGACGTCCCACTGGGTGTGAGTTTTCCTTGCCCTTATGTGGGCCTACCGAGGATGTCGTAGTGGTTTGTGCAGCCCTTTGAGACACTAGTGATTTAGGGCTATATAAGTAAACATTGATTGATTGATTGATACTAGTAGATTGCACAGTACAGTACATATTCCGTACAATTGACAACTAAGTTGTCAAGTTTACAATTGACAACTTGTTTAAGTCGGGTCATGTGACCGCCTGGTTCTGTTTTATTGGTCCAACGTCTTCAGTGACTGCATGTGATTGGTGAAAAGCAGGCATGCGTAGATCCTACTTCGAATCTCTGTCATAAACCAAAACAAACATTAATAGATTGATAAAAAAAAAGTAGCGAGCTGAATGTAGATAAATGGAACGAAGTAAAAGTAGCGTTTCTTCTCTATAAATATACTCAAGTAAAAGTAAAAGTATGTTGCATAAAAACTACTCGTAGAAGTACAATTTATTCCAAAAGTTACTCAAGTAAATGTAACTGAGTAAATGTAGCGCGTTACTACCCACCTCTGATCCTTTGTAACTGAGCTACTGTGTGGAACAATTGGAAGAACTAAATCCGCCTGGGTAGTTTTTTGGTGGAAACACAAGGGGGAACTTTATTTACCCGGGTAAATATGAAAGTCCCTGCTGTGGAAAAGGGGTAAATGAGTGTCTCCCGTATGCTTATTTTTCATCCAACATAAACTAGTACGCTGACAACTGTGATTAATAACATGCCGTGAGGTTCCGAGGTGTATTGCGTCATGTCGCCTCGGGACAAACTGTAAATATGAAAACCTCGTGTTTTTGCTCGACTTCACGTCAGCCGCACCCCGGAGTGATGCAGCTGCAAAAATGTCCACGGGCTGGAGATTTGTACTTCTGTTCTACATCTTCTAATCATGGAGGATGCCAAATGTCATCCTTTAAGTCGGGGGTCGGCAACCCGCGGCTTTAGGGCGCCCTGGTGGCCCCTTGAAGCTTTTTCAAAAATGTATGGAAATAAGAAAAAAAATGGGGTGGAAAATATGTTTTTTGTTGTAATATGGTTTCTGTAGGAGGACAAACATGACACACAAACCTTCCTAATCGTCAGAAAGCCCACTGTTTGTATTAAACACGTTTCACTGATGAGTATTTGGCCAGCGCCGTTTTGTCCTACTAATTTCAGCGGCCCTTGAACTCACCGTACAACTTTCTCCGACGCTGCCACGGAGAGACGTGTTTCATGCCACTCCTTCGTTGTCTCATTCTAAGACACAACATTCCAGGAGTTTTCTCGCCCTCTGAGAAGTTGTGCTAATGTTTTCCAATGTTGTAGAATTAAAAATTAAAATACAACATTTCTGTCAACGAAGATTTGCGGCACCCGTTGATAGTAGGCTAATATAGACACTTACATCATGTGTTGCCTGCATTATAACACTTATATAAGACTTAGTCATTTTGATAGTAGGCTAATATAGACACTTACATCATGTGTTGCCTGCATTATAACACTTATATACGACTTAGTCATTTTGATAATAGGCTAATATAACTAATATAGACACTTACATCATGTGTTGCCTGCATTATAACACTTATATAAGACTTAGTCATTTTGATAGTAGGCTAATATAACTAATATAGACACTTACCTCATGTGTTGTCTTCATTATAACACTTATATACTACTTTTAAAGTAATTTTGATAGTAGGCTAATATAACTAATATAGACACTTACGCCATGTGTTTTCTTCATTGTAACACTTATTTAAGACTTTTAAAGTCATGTTGATAGTAGGCTAATATAACTAATATAGACACTTACATCATGTGTTGCTTCATTACGACACTTATATAAGACTTTTAAAGTCATGTTGATAGTAGGCTATGATACAGCTAATATAGACATTTACACAATGTGTTGCCTTTCTTTATAACACTTATTTAAGACTTTTATAGTCATTCTGATAGTAGGCTATTATAGCTAATATAGACATTTACATTATGTGTTGTCTTCATTATAACCTTTATATAAGACTTTTAAAGTCATTCTGATAGTAGGCTAATATAACTAATATAGACACTTACATGTGTTGCCTGCATTATAACACTTATATAAGACTTAGTCATTTTGATAGTAGGCTAATATAACTAATATAGACACTTACATCATTTGTTGCCTGCATTATGACACTTATATAAGACTTTGTCATTTTGATAGTAGGCTAATATAACTAATATAGACATTTACATTATGTGTTGTCTTCATTATAACCTTTATATAAGACTTTTAAAGTCATTCTGATAGTAGGCTAATATAGACACTTACATGTGTTGCCTGCATTACAACACTTATATAAGACTTAGTCATTTTGATAGTAGGCTAATATAACTAATATAGACACTTACATCATGTGTTGCCTGCATTATAACACTTATATAAGACTTAGTCATTTTGATAGTAGGCTAATATAACTAATATAGACACTTACATCATGTGTTGCCTGCATTATAACAGTTATATAAGACTTAGTCATTTTGATAGTAGGCTAATATAACTAATATAGACACCTACATCATTTGTTGCCTGCATTATAACACTTATATAAGACTTAGTCATTTTGATAGTAGGCTAATATAACTAATATAGACACATCATGTGTTGCCTGCATTATAACACTTATATAAGACTTAGTCATTTTGATAGTAGGCTAATATAACTAATATAGACACATCATGTGTTGCCTTCATTACGACACTTATATTAGACTTTTAAAGTAATTTTGATAGTAGGCTAATATAACTAATATAGACACTTACATCATGTGTTGCCTTCATTACGACACTTATATAAGACATTTAAAGTCCTTTTGATAGTAGGCTAATATAACTAATATAGACACTTACATCATGTGTTGCCTGCATTATAACAGTTATATAAGACTTAGTCATTTTGATAGTAGGCTAATATAACTAATATAGACACTTACATCATGTGTTGCCTGCATTATAACAGTTATATAAGACTTAGTCATTTTGATAGTAGGCTAATATAACTAATATAGACACCTACATCATTTGTTGCCTGCATTATAACACTTATATAAGACTTAGTCATTTTGATAGTAGGCTAATATAACTAATATAGACACATCATGTGTTGCCTGCATTATAACACTTATATAAGACTTAGTCATTTTGATAGTAGGCTAATATAACTAATATAGACACATCATGTGTTGCCTTCATTACGACACTTATATTAGACTTTTAAAGTAATTTTGATAGTAGGCTAATATAACTAATATAGACACTTACATCATGTGTTGCCTTCATTACGACACTTATATAAGACATTTAAAGTCCTTTTGATAGTAGGCTAATATAACTAATATCGACACTTACATTATGTGTTGCCTTCATTACGACACTTATATAAGACTTTTAAAGTCCTTTTGATAGTAGGCTAATATAACTAATATAGACACTTACATCATGTGTTGCCTTCATTACGACACTTATATTAGACTTTTAAAGTAATTTTGATAGTAGGCTAATATAACTAATATCGACACTTACATCATGTGTTGCCTTCATTACGACACTTATATAAGACTTTTAAAGTCCTTTTGATAGTAGGCTATGATACAGCTAATATAGACACTTACATAATATGTTGCCTTTCTTTATAACACTTATATAAGACTTTTATAGTCATTCTGATAGTAGGCTAATATAGCTAATATAGACACTTACGTCAAGTGTTGCCTCCATTATAACCCTTATATATGACTTAGTCATTTTGATAGTAGGCTAATATAACTAATATAGACACATCATGTGTTGCCTTCATTACGACACTTATATTAGACTTTTAAAGTAATTTTGATAGTAGGCTAATATAACTAATATAGACACTTACATCATGTGTTGCCTTCATTACGACACTTATATAAGACTTTTAAAGTCATTTTGATAGTAGGCTAATATAACTAATATAGACACTTAAATCATGTGTTGCCTTCATTACGACACTTATATTAGACTTTTAAAGTAATTTTGATAGTACGCTAATATAACTAATATCGACACTTACATCATGTGTTGCCTTCATTACGACACTTATATAAGACTTTTAAAGTCCTTTTGATAGTAGGCTATGATACAGCTAATATAGACACTTACATAATATGTTGCCTTTCTTTATAACACTTATATAAGACTTTTATAGTCATTCTGATAGTAGGCTAATATAGCTAATATAGACACTTACGTCAAGTGTTGCCTCCATTATAACCCTTATATATGACTTAGTCATTTTGATAGTAGGCTAATATAACTAATATAGACACATCATGTGTTGCCTTCATTACGACACTTATATTAGACTTTTAAAGTAATTTTGATAGTAGGTTAATATAACTAATATAGACACTTACATCATGTGTTGCCTTCATTACGACACTTATATAAGACTTTTAAAGTCCTTTTGATAGTAGGCTAATATAACTAATATAGACACTTACATCATGTGTTGCCTTCATTACGACACTTATATAAGACTTTTAAAGTCCTTTTGATAGTAGGCTAATATAACTAATATAGACACTTACATCATGTGTTGCCTTCATTACGACACTTATATTAGACTTTTAAAGTAATTTTGATAGTAGGCTAATATAACTAATATCGACACTTACATCATGTGTTGCCTTCATTACGACACTTATATAAGACTTTTAAAGTCCTTTTGATAGTAGGCTATGATACAGCTAATATAGACACTTACATAATATGTTGCCTTTCTTTATAACACTTATATAAGACTTTTATAGTCATTCTGATAGTAGGCTAATATAGCTAATATAGACACTTACGTCAAGTGTTGCCTCCATTATAACCCTTATATATGACTTAGTCATTTTGATAGTAGGCTAATATAACTAATATAGACACATCATGTGTTGCCTTCATTACGACACTTATATTAGACTTTTAAAGTAATTTTGATAGTAGGCTAATATAACTAATATAGACACTTACATCATGTGTTGCCTTCATTACGACACTTATATAAGACTTTTAAAGTCATTTTGATAGTAGGCTAATATAACTAATATAGACACTTAAATCATGTGTTGCCTTCATTACGACACTTATATTAGACTTTTAAAGTAATTTTGATAGTACGCTAATATAACTAATATCGACACTTACATCATGTGTTGCCTTCATTACGACACTTATATAAGACTTTTAAAGTCCTTTTGATAGTAGGCTATGATACAGCTAATATAGACACTTACATAATATGTTGCCTTTCTTTATAACACTTATATAAGACTTTTATAGTCATTCTGATAGTAGGCTAATATAGCTAATATAGACACTTACGTCAAGTGTTGCCTCCATTATAACCCTTATATATGACTTAGTCATTTTGATAGTAGGCTAATATAACTAATATAGACACATCATGTGTTGCCTTCATTACGACACTTATATTAGACTTTTAAAGTAATTTTGATAGTAGGTTAATATAACTAATATAGACACTTACATCATGTGTTGCCTTCATTACGACACTTATATAAGACTTTTAAAGTCCTTTTGATAGTAGGCTAATATAACTAATATAGACACTTACATCATGTGTTGCCTTCATTACGACACTTATATTAGACTTTTAAAGTAATTTTGATAGTAGGCTAATATAACTAATATCGACACTTACATCATGTGTTGCCTTCATTACGACACTTATATAAGACTTTTAAAGTCCTTTTGATAGTAGGCTATGATACAGCTAATATAGACACTTACATAATATGTTGCCTTTCTTTATAACACTTATATAAGACTTTTATAGTCATTCTGATAGTAGGCTAATATAGCTAATATAGACACTTACGTCAAGTGTTGCCTCCATTATAACCCTTATATATGACTTAGTCATTTTGATAGTAGGCTATTATAGCTACTATAGACATTTACATCATGTGTTGTCTTCATTATAACACTTATATAAGACTTTTAAAGTCATTCTGATAGTAGGCGAATATAGCTAATATAGACACTTACATCATGTGTTGCCTTCATTACAACACTTGTATTCGATTTTGTCATTTTGATAGTAAGCTAATATAACTAAGATAGACACGTGTTTCCTTCATTACAACACTTACATAAGACTTTTAAAGTCATTTTGATAGTAGGCTATTACAATTAAATAGCTACTTATATCACGTGTTGCCTTCATTATAACACTTATATAAGACTTTTAAAATAATTTTGATGGTAGGCCAATATAACTATATAGTCACTTACATCATGTGTTGTCTTCATCATAACACTTATATAAGACTTTTGAAGTATTTTTGATAGTAGGCTAATATAACTAATATAAACACTTACATCATGTGTTGTCTTCATTATAACCCTTATATAAGACTTAGTCATTTTGATAGTAGGCTAATATAACTAATATAAACACTTACATCATGTGTTGTCTTCATTATAACATTTATATAAGACTTAGTAATTCTGATAATAGGCTAATATAACTAATATAGACACTTACATCATGTTTTGCCTTCATTACCACACTTATATAAGACTTTCAAAGTCATTTTGATAGTAGGCTATGATACAGCTAATATAGACATTTACATGATGTGTTCGCAGTGGGGAGAGTGGCCGTGCGCAACCCGAGCGTCCCTGGTTCAATTCCCACCTAGTACCAACATCGTCACGTCCGTTGTGTCCTGAGCAAGACACTTCACCCTTGCTCCTGATGGGTGCTGGTTGGCGCCTTGCATGGCAGCTCCCTCCATCAGTGTGTGAATGGAGGGAGCTGCCACGGAGAGACGTGTTTCATGCCACTCCTTCGTTGTCTCATTCTAAGACACAACATTCCAGGAGTTTTCTCGCCCTCTGAGAAGTTGTGCTAATGTTTTCCAATGTTGTAGAATTAAAAATTAAAATACAACATTTCTGTCAACGAAGATTTGCGGCACCCGTTGATAGTAGGCTAATATAGACACTTACATCATGTGTTGCCTGCATTATAACACTTATATAAGACTTAGTCATTTTGATAGTAGGCTAATATAGACACTTACATCATGTGTTGCCTGCATTATAACACTTATATACGACTTAGTCATTTTGATAATAGGCTAATATAACTAATATAGACACTTACATCATGTGTTGCCTGCATTATAACACTTATATAAGACTTAGTCATTTTGATAGTAGGCTAATATAACTAATATAGACACTTACCTCATGTGTTGTCTTCATTATAACACTTATATACTACTTTTAAAGTAATTTTGATAGTAGGCTAATATAACTAATATAGACACTTACGCCATGTGTTTTCTTCATTGTAACACTTATTTAAGACTTTTAAAGTCATGTTGATAGTAGGCTAATATAACTAATATAGACACTTACATCATGTGTTGCTTCATTACGACACTTATATAAGACTTTTAAAGTCATGTTGATAGTAGGCTATGATACAGCTAATATAGACATTTACACAATGTGTTGCCTTTCTTTATAACACTTATTTAAGACTTTTATAGTCATTCTGATAGTAGGCTATTATAGCTAATATAGACATTTACATTATGTGTTGTCTTCATTATAACCTTTATATAAGACTTTTAAAGTCATTCTGATAGTAGGCTAATATAACTAATATAGACACTTACATGTGTTGCCTGCATTATAACACTTATATAAGACTTAGTCATTTTGATAGTAGGCTAATATAACTAATATAGACACTTACATCATTTGTTGCCTGCATTATGACACTTATATAAGACTTTGTCATTTTGATAGTAGGCTAATATAACTAATATAGACATTTACATTATGTGTTGTCTTCATTATAACCTTTATATAAGACTTTTAAAGTCATTCTGATAGTAGGCTAATATAGACACTTACATGTGTTGCCTGCATTACAACACTTATATAAGACTTAGTCATTTTGATAGTAGGCTAATATAACTAATATAGACACTTACATCATGTGTTGCCTGCATTATAACACTTATATAAGACTTAGTCATTTTGATAGTAGGCTAATATAACTAATATAGACACTTACATCATGTGTTGCCTGCATTATAACAGTTATATAAGACTTAGTCATTTTGATAGTAGGCTAATATAACTAATATAGACACCTACATCATTTGTTGCCTGCATTATAACACTTATATAAGACTTAGTCATTTTGATAGTAGGCTAATATAACTAATATAGACACATCATGTGTTGCCTGCATTATAACACTTATATAAGACTTAGTCATTTTGATAGTAGGCTAATATAACTAATATAGACACATCATGTGTTGCCTTCATTACGACACTTATATTAGACTTTTAAAGTAATTTTGATAGTAGGCTAATATAACTAATATAGACACTTACATCATGTGTTGCCTTCATTACGACACTTATATAAGACATTTAAAGTCCTTTTGATAGTAGGCTAATATAACTAATATAGACACTTACATCATGTGTTGCCTGCATTATAACAGTTATATAAGACTTAGTCATTTTGATAGTAGGCTAATATAACTAATATAGACACTTACATCATGTGTTGCCTGCATTATAACAGTTATATAAGACTTAGTCATTTTGATAGTAGGCTAATATAACTAATATAGACACCTACATCATTTGTTGCCTGCATTATAACACTTATATAAGACTTAGTCATTTTGATAGTAGGCTAATATAACTAATATAGACACATCATGTGTTGCCTGCATTATAACACTTATATAAGACTTAGTCATTTTGATAGTAGGCTAATATAACTAATATAGACACATCATGTGTTGCCTTCATTACGACACTTATATTAGACTTTTAAAGTAATTTTGATAGTAGGCTAATATAACTAATATAGACACTTACATCATGTGTTGCCTTCATTACGACACTTATATAAGACATTTAAAGTCCTTTTGATAGTAGGCTAATATAACTAATATCGACACTTACATTATGTGTTGCCTTCATTACGACACTTATATAAGACTTTTAAAGTCCTTTTGATAGTAGGCTAATATAACTAATATAGACACTTACATCATGTGTTGCCTTCATTACGACACTTATATTAGACTTTTAAAGTAATTTTGATAGTAGGCTAATATAACTAATATCGACACTTACATCATGTGTTGCCTTCATTACGACACTTATATAAGACTTTTAAAGTCCTTTTGATAGTAGGCTATGATACAGCTAATATAGACACTTACATAATATGTTGCCTTTCTTTATAACACTTATATAAGACTTTTATAGTCATTCTGATAGTAGGCTAATATAGCTAATATAGACACTTACGTCAAGTGTTGCCTCCATTATAACCCTTATATATGACTTAGTCATTTTGATAGTAGGCTAATATAACTAATATAGACACATCATGTGTTGCCTTCATTACGACACTTATATTAGACTTTTAAAGTAATTTTGATAGTAGGCTAATATAACTAATATAGACACTTACATCATGTGTTGCCTTCATTACGACACTTATATAAGACTTTTAAAGTCATTTTGATAGTAGGCTAATATAACTAATATAGACACTTAAATCATGTGTTGCCTTCATTACGACACTTATATTAGACTTTTAAAGTAATTTTGATAGTACGCTAATATAACTAATATCGACACTTACATCATGTGTTGCCTTCATTACGACACTTATATAAGACTTTTAAAGTCCTTTTGATAGTAGGCTATGATACAGCTAATATAGACACTTACATAATATGTTGCCTTTCTTTATAACACTTATATAAGACTTTTATAGTCATTCTGATAGTAGGCTAATATAGCTAATATAGACACTTACGTCAAGTGTTGCCTCCATTATAACCCTTATATATGACTTAGTCATTTTGATAGTAGGCTAATATAACTAATATAGACACATCATGTGTTGCCTTCATTACGACACTTATATTAGACTTTTAAAGTAATTTTGATAGTAGGTTAATATAACTAATATAGACACTTACATCATGTGTTGCCTTCATTACGACACTTATATAAGACTTTTAAAGTCCTTTTGATAGTAGGCTAATATAACTAATATAGACACTTACATCATGTGTTGCCTTCATTACGACACTTATATTAGACTTTTAAAGTAATTTTGATAGTAGGCTAATATAACTAATATCGACACTTACATCATGTGTTGCCTTCATTACGACACTTATATAAGACTTTTAAAGTCCTTTTGATAGTAGGCTATGATACAGCTAATATAGACACTTACATAATATGTTGCCTTTCTTTATAACACTTATATAAGACTTTTATAGTCATTCTGATAGTAGGCTAATATAGCTAATATAGACACTTACGTCAAGTGTTGCCTCCATTATAACCCTTATATATGACTTAGTCATTTTGATAGTAGGCTATTATAGCTACTATAGACATTTACATCATGTGTTGTCTTCATTATAACACTTATATAAGACTTTTAAAGTCATTCTGATAGTAGGCGAATATAGCTAATATAGACACTTACATCATGTGTTGCCTTCATTACAACACTTGTATTCGATTTTGTCATTTTGATAGTAAGCTAATATAACTAAGATAGACACGTGTTTCCTTCATTACAACACTTACATAAGACTTTTAAAGTCATTTTGATAGTAGGCTATTACAATTAAATAGCTACTTATATCACGTGTTGCCTTCATTATAACACTTATATAAGACTTTTAAAATAATTTTGATGGTAGGCCAATATAACTATATAGTCACTTACATCATGTGTTGTCTTCATCATAACACTTATATAAGACTTTTGAAGTATTTTTGATAGTAGGCTAATATAACTAATATAAACACTTACATCATGTGTTGTCTTCATTATAACCCTTATATAAGACTTAGTCATTTTGATAGTAGGCTAATATAACTAATATAAACACTTACATCATGTGTTGTCTTCATTATAACATTTATATAAGACTTAGTAATTCTGATAATAGGCTAATATAACTAATATAGACACTTACATCATGTTTTGCCTTCATTACCACACTTATATAAGACTTTCAAAGTCATTTTGATAGTAGGCTATGATACAGCTAATATAGACATTTACATGATGTGTTCGCAGTGGGGAGAGTGGCCGTGCGCAACCCGAGCGTCCCTGGTTCAATTCCCACCTAGTACCAACATCGTCACGTCCGTTGTGTCCTGAGCAAGACACTTCACCCTTGCTCCTGATGGGTGCTGGTTGGCGCCTTGCATGGCAGCTCCCTCCATCAGTGTGTGAATGTGTGTGTGAATGGGTAAATGTGGAAGTAGTGTCAAAGCGCTTTGAGTACCTTGAAGGTAGAAAAGCGCTATACAAGTACAACCCATTTATCATTTATTTATAGTCATTCTGATAGTAGGCTAATATAGCTTATATAGACACTTATGTCAAGTGTTGCCTTCATTATAACCCCTATATAAGACTTAGTCATTTTGATAGTAGGCTATTATAGCTACTATAGACATTTACATCATGTGTTGTCTTCATTATAACACTTATATAATACTTTTAAAGTCATTCTGATAGTAGGCTAATATAGCTAATATAGACACTTACATCATGTGTTGCCTTCATTATAACACTTGTATTCGACTTTGTCATTTTGATAGTAAGCTAATATAACTAAGATAGACACATGTGTTTCCTTCATTACAACACTTACATAAGACTTTTAAAATAATTTTCATAGTAGGCCAATACAACTATATAGTCACTTACATCATGTGTTGTCTTCATCATAACACTTATATAAGACTTTTGAAGTATTTTTGATAGTAGGCTAATATAACTAATATAAACACTTACATCATGTGTTGTCTTCATTATAGCACTTATATAAGACTTAGTCATTTTGATAGTAGGCTAATATAACTATTATAGACACTCAAATCATGTGTTGCCTTCATTATAACCTTATATAAGACTTTTAAAGTAATTTGATAGTAGACTAATATAGACACTTACATCATGTGTTGTCTTCATTATTACACTCATATAAGTCTTTGAATTTTTCGCGGCTTCAGACAGATTTGTATTTTTGGTCCAATATGGCTCTTTCAACGTTTCGGGTTGCCGACCCCGGCTTTAAGTCCTTGCAAAATCCACCCAACCCACTTGTGTGAGTTCAAACCCCGGCCTAGTCATACCGAAGACGATTAAAAAATGGTACCCATTACCTCCCTGCTTGGACCTCAGCATCAAGGGGTTAGAATTGGGGGTTAAATCACTAAAAATGAATCCCGGGCGCGCCCCCCGCTGCTGCTCACTGCTCCCCTCACCTCCCAGGGTCGTGAACATGAGGATGGGTCAAATTCAGAGGGTAATTTCACCGCAACTAGTGTGTGTGTGTGTGATACAATTATTGGAACTTTAACTTTAAACATCTAAGAGTGTTTTTCTGCTTGTTCAAGAAATGGCTTTCTTTTTTTGTGTGCGTGTCCTTTTCCCAGAGGTCTCTTCGCCAGCCACTACACGGAGACTCACTACCAAGAGGACGGCGGCGCCGTCACCAATGCTCACAACGTGACGGTATGGCTAAATCCGGTTTTTAATGTGCTGCTGGGTTGTCGTCATCACTGCGACGTGTGTGTGACCTGAGTGTGTGTGTGTGTGTGTGTGTGTGTGTGTGTGTGTGTGTGTGTGTGTGTGTGTGTGTGTTGAAGCCCCTGGCACAACATTTTATCCAGTGGCCTACTTGTTGATAAGCTCTTTGATTTTTTTTTTTTTCCCCATTCAGAATGATTTTCATCCAATGTTGCAATCAGGGTTTTAGTATGGTATCTATTTTTAACAGCTGACCTAATGGTCAATACAAAAAAAAACAGTGAAGTTCTCACATTGTGTAAATGGTGAAAAAAAACAGAATGCAATGATTTGCAAATCCTTTTCAACCTATTTTCATTTGAATAGACTGCAAAGACAAGATATTTAACGCCCGAACCGGTAAACTTTTGTTATTTTTTGCAAATATTAGCTCATTTGGAATTTGATGCCTGCGACGTGTTTCAAAAAAGCTGGCACAAGTGGCAAAAAAGATTGAGAAAGTTGAGGAATGCTCATAAAAAACTTATTTTGGAACATCCCACAGGTGAACGGGCTAATTGGGAACAGTCGGGTGCCATGATTGGGTATAATAGCAGCGTCCATGAAAGCTTCTAAGGATGGGGGCGCGGGTCACCACTTTGTCAACAAGTGCATGAGAAAATAGTCCAACAGTTTAAGAACATTTCTCAACCAGTATGTGCAAGGAATTTAGGGATTTCACCCTCTACGCTCCGTAATATCATCAAATGGTTCAGAGAATCTGGAGAAATCACTGCATGTAAGCCATGATATTACGAACCTTTGATTTCTCAGGCAGTACTGCATCAAAAAGTGACGTCAGTGTGTAAAGGATATCACCACATTGGCTCAGGAACACTTCAGAAGACCACTGTCAGTAACTGCAGTCCGTCGCTACGTCTGTAAGTGCAAGTTAAAACTTTACTATGAAAAGCCAAAGCCATTTATCAACAACACCCAGAAACGCCGCCGGCTTCGCTGGGCCCCGAGCTCATGTAAGATGGACTGTTGCAAAGTGGAAAAGTGTTCTGTGGTCTGACAAGTCCACATTTCACATTGTTTTTGGAAACTGTGGACGTCGTGTCCTCTGGAACAAAGAGAAAAAAACAACATCCAGACTGTTATAGGCGCAAAGTGACATGTTGCAAAAAAGCTGGCACAAGTAGTAAAAAAAAAGACTGAGAAAGTTGAGGAATGCTCGTCAAAGACTTATTTTGGAACATCCCACAGGTGAACGGGTTAATTGGGAACAGGTGGGTGCCATGATTGGGTCAAAAAGCAGCTTCCGTGAAATGCTCAGTCTTTCACAAACAAGGACGGGGCGAGGGTCCCCACTTTGTCAAATGCCTGAGCAAATTGTTTAAGAACAACATTTCTCAACCAGCTATTGCAAGGAATTTAGGGATTTTACCATATAAGGTCTCTGATATCATCAAAAGGTTCAGAGAATCTGGAGAAATCACTGCATGTAAGCCATGATATTATGGAACTTTGATCAAAAAGCGACATTAGTGTGTAAAGGATATCACCACATTGGCTCAGGAACACTTCGGAAGACCACTGTCAGTAACTGCAGTCCGTCGCTACATCTGTAAGTGCAAGTTAAAACTTAACTATGAAAAGCCAAAGCCATTTATCAACAACACCCAGAAACGCCGCCGGCTTGGCTGGGCCCCGAGCTCATCTAAGATGGATTAATGCAAAGTGGAAAAGTGTTCTGTGGTCTGACAAGTCCACATTTCACTTTTTTTTTGGAAACTGTGGACGTCATGTCCTCCGGAACAAAGAGAATAAAAAACATCCAGACTGTTATAGCCGCAAAGTAACATCTTTCAAAAAAGCTGGCACAAGTGGCAAAAAAGACGGAGAAAGTTGAGGAATGCTCATCAAACACTTATTTTGGAGCATCCCACAGGTGAACGGGTTAATTGGGAACAGGTGGGTGCCATGATTGGGTAAAAAAACAGCTTCCGTGAAATGCTCAGTCATTCACATACAAGGTCAGGGTGAGGGTCCCCACTTTGTCAACAAATGCCTGATCAAATTGTTTAAGAACAACATTTCTCAACCAGCTATTGCAAGGAATTTAGGGATTTTACCATATACGGTCTCTAATATCATCAAAAGGTTCAGAGAATCTGGAGAAATCACTGCATGTAAGCCATGATATTATGGACCTTTGATCAAAAAGCGACATCAGTGTGTAAAGGATATCACCACATTGGCTCAGGAACACTTCAGAAGACCACTGTCAGTAACTGCAGTCCGTCACTACATCGGTAAGTGCAAGTTAAAACTTAACTATGAAAAGCCAAAGCCATTTATCAACAACACCCAGGAACGCCATCGGCTTCGCTGGGCCCGGAGCTCATGTAAGATAGACTGATGCAAAGCGGAAAAGTGTTCTGTGGTCTAACAAGTCCACATTTCACACTGTTTTTGGAAACTGTGGACGTCGTGTCCTCTGGAACAAAGAGGAAAAAAAAACATCCAGACTGTTATAGGCGCAAAGTAACATGTTTCGAAAAAGCTGGCACAAGTGGCAAAAAAAAAAGACTGAGAAAGTTGAGGAATGCTCGTCAAACACTTATTTTGGAACATCCCACAGGTGAATGGGCTAATTGGGAACAGGTGGGTGCCATGATTGGGTAAAAAAACAGCTTCTGTGAAATGCTCAGTCATTCACAAACAAGAACGGGGCGAGGGTCCCCACATTGTCAACAAATGCCAGAGTAAATTGTTTAAGAACAACATTTCTACACCAGTTACTGCAAGGAATTTAGAGATTTCACCATATAACGTCTCTAATATCATCAAAAGGTTCAGAGAATCTGGAGAAATCACTGCATGTAAGCTATGATATTATGGAGCTTTGATCAAAAAGTGACATCAGCGTGTAAAATATATCACCATATGGGCTCAAGAACACTTCAGAAAGCCACTGTCAGCAATTACAGTCGGTTGCTACATCTGTAAGTGCAAGTTAAAACTCTACTATGCCAAGCAAAAGCCATTTATCAACAACACCCAGAAACGCCGCCAGCTTCGCTGGGTCCCGGGCTCATCTAAGATGGACTGATGCAAAGTGGAAACTTGTTTTGTGGTCTGACGAGTCCACATTTCAAATTGTTTTTGGAAACTGTGGACGTCGTGTCCTCTGGGCCAAAGAGGAAAAGAGCCATCCAGACTGTTTTAGGTGCAAAGTTGAAAAGCCAGTGATGGTATGGGGGTGTATTAGTGGCCAAGGCATGGGTAACTTACACATCAGTGAAGGTATCATTAATGCTGAAAGGTACATGCCGGTTTTGGAGCAACATCCAAGCAACGTTATCATAGACGCCCCTGCAAGACGATGCCAAACCACGTGTTACAACAGCGTGGCTTCGTAGTAAACGAGTGTGGGTACTAGACTGACCTGCCTGTAGTCCAGACCTGTGTGGCGCATTATGAAGTCTAAAATAGCACAACGGAGACCCAGGACTGTTGAACAACTTAAGCTGTACATCAAGCAAGAATGGGAACTAATTCCACCTGAAAAGCTTCAAAAATGTGTCTCCTCAGTTCCCAAAACGTTTACTGAGTGTTGTTAAAAGGAAAGGCCATGTAACACGGTGGTAAAAATGCAACTTTTTTTGCAATGTGTTGCTGCCATTAAATTCTAAGTTACTGAATATTTGCAAGAAAAAGTGAGAACACGAAATATATTTTCTTTGCAGTCTATTCCATTGTTGAAAAGGATTTGCAAATCATTGTATTCTCTTTTTATTCACCATTTACACAAGGTGACAACTTCACCAGTTTTGGCGTTTATAGGACTACAATAAAGTTGCTGTAATGTCAAAAACATGTATTTGCATATTTTAATAGTAATTAGAAAAGGGTGTGACGACATTACCTGCAGGCGCTGAAAACACAGTTAGTTTGGAATTGGAAAAAAATAAATAAAAAAATACTCACTTCCCTTCCCGCCTCACGTTTTCTTAGCCGAAGGTAATCCAATGTAGGTCACACACGGCCTAAGAGCACAGAGTTCTATTTTTACACGTAACGTCATTAAAGTATATTGCATCAGCATCAGAAGTAACCGGCAGCATGACGACCCTCACTTAGACAACAAATACTTTATCTCTTAGCCACGTTACGCTTAGTGATCATGTTTGTCTTCTAGAAGAACTGCTACTATCACGGGACGGTGCAGGCGCACCCCGACTCTGATGTCACCCTCAGCGCCTGCTCGGGCCTACGGTAAGAACACTTTTTATTTTTTTATTTATTTATGACGACCGTTTTCACGATTGACTGATAGAGAAAGTCACAACTTCATTATATATATATATATATATATATATATATATTTATATTAGGGATGCACCGATTAATCGGTAACCGAATATATTTGGCCGAATATGGCAAAAAAAGCCACATTCGGCCTTCGGTGGAATGAGTTAAAAACAAGGCCGAATAGTGGCGTGTGACGCAATTTTTTGACGCGGTGACGCAATCAACGAACATGCAGTGACGCGGTGACGTTGGGATATGTTGTGTACCTGTATAAGTGTATGAGGTTACAAGCACACACTTATTGAGATTTAGTGGGGCCTCTGTTGACATTATTAGCCTGTTGTGTAGGCTACCTGTATAAGTGTATGAGGTTACAAGCACACACTTAATTGAGATTTACTTGAGCCTTCTGTTTACATTATTAGCATATCTACTGTGGCTAAGCAGACTTTTGCCAAAAGGACAATTCATTTGTTGTGGGTTTATCCACTTTAATGCACTTTATTTTTTTTTTGGAATGCATGTTTTGTTTGAAGGCTTAATATAAATGAAAGACTTTGTGCTTTTTTTGAAAAGCAAAGGCTACTGGATTATTAAAAAAGTCAATATTCAATAAAAAATTACTTTATTTGGAAAAACATGTCTAAATATTTATTCTAGGCTATTCATGCAATATAAAAAAAAATGTGAAAAACTGCATTCATTATCCGGTATTCGGCTTTCGGCCAACCATTTAAATTTTATTCGGCTTTGGCTTCGACCACAAATTTTCATTTCGGTGCATCCCTAATATATATATATAAAATGTTTGTATAAACTGTTAATAAAAACAGAATGCAACGATTTGCAAATCCTTTACAACTTATATCCAATTAAATAGACTCCAATGTTCACAATGAGAAACTTCAATTTTGATTGCAAATAATCATTAACTTCTAATTTAATGGCAGCAACACATTGCAAACAAAGTTGTCACAGGGGCATTTTTACCACTGTGTTACATGGCCTTTCCTTTTAGCAACACTCGATAAGCGTTTTGGGAACTGATGAGACACATTTTTGAAGCTTTTCCGAGTGGAATTCTTTCCCATTCTTGCTTGATGTACAGCTTAATTTGTTTAACAGTCCGGGGGTTTCCGTTGTGGTATTTTAGACTTCATATTGCGCCAATGGGAGACAGGACTGGACTCTTTTACTACGAAGCCACGCTGTTGTAACGCGTGGCTTGGCATCGTCTTGCTGAAATAAGCAGGGGCGTCCATGATAACGTTGCTTGGATTGCAACATATGTTTTTTTCAAAACCTATATGTACCTTTCAGCATTAATGGTGCCTTCACAGATGTGTAAGTTACCCATGCCTTGGGCATTAATACACCCCCATACTATCTAGATCATGGGTGTCAAACTCTGGCCCGCCGTGTAATTTAATTTGGCACTTGAGGCAATATCAAATTAACATTACAGCTGGCCCGCCGTTATTACACAACTGCGGTGCCGCTGTAACACCGCAATTTCTCAAACCTGCCAATCCTCCCGAAGTTCAGTGCCCCTCCCGAAAATCTCCCGGAGCAAGCATTCTCCAGATTTTCACCCGGACAACAATATTGAGGGCGTGCCTTAAAGGCACTGCCTTAAGCATTCTCTACAACCTGTCGTCACGTCCGTATTTCCTCCATACAAACAGCGTGCAGGACCACTCGCATAATATATGCGGCAATTACACACACATAAGTGAATGCAAGGCATACTTGGTCAACAGCCATACAGGTCACACTGAGGGTGGCCGTATGAACAACTTTACAACTGTTACGAATATGCGCCACACTGTGAACTCACACCCAACAAGAATGACAGACACATTTCGGGAGAACATCTGCACTGTAACATAACATAAACACAACAAAACAAATACCCGGAAGCCCTTGCAGCACTAACTCTTTCGGGACGCTACAATATATTTTGATATTTACCCCAGGCTGCAAATAGAAAAGAGGCATTACATCTGTATTTAAATTTTATTTAAAAAGCCATTGATATTTTTTTATTATTATTATTATTTTTTGAAGCTCGATTTTGCATGTCACTATAAAGTTACTGTATATAAGCCTTGCTTGTTCAATGTTCAATGCAAAACTTTTTTGGGTCCCTATTAAAAGGTTAATTTGTTCAACCGTGGCCCGTGGCCTTGTTCAGTTTTAAATTTTGGCCCACTCCGTATTTGAGTTTGACACCCCTGATCTAGATGCTGGCTTTTCAACATTGCACCTAGAACTATCCGGATGGTTCTTTCCCTTTTTGTTCTGGAGGACACGACGTCCACAGTTTCCACTCTGTGGACTCGTCAGACCACAGAACACGTTTCCACTTTGCATCAGTCCATCTTAGGTGAGGTCGGGGCCCAGCGAAGCCGGCGGCCTTTCTGGGTGTTGTTGATAAATGGCTTTCGCTTTGCAAAGTAGTGTTTTAACTTGCATTTACAGATGTAGCGACAGACTCAAGTTACTGACGGTGGTTTTCCGAAGTGTTCCTGAGCCCATGTGGTGATATCCTTTACACGGTGATGTCGGTTCTTGATGCAATGATGCTAATAGAGACCTTATATGGTGAAATCCTTAAATGCCTTGCAAATGTTGTTGTTAGACATTTCGCTCAGGCATTTGTTGACAAAGTGGTGACCCTCGCCCCGTTCCTTGTTTGTGAATGACCGAGCATTTCACGGAGGCTGCTTTTATACCCAATCATGGCACCCACCTGTTCCCAATGAGCCCGTTCACCTGTGGGTTGTTCCAAATAAGTGTTTGATGAGCGTTCTTTAAATTTCTCAGTCTTTTTTGCCACTCGTGGCAGCTTTTTTGAAACATGTCGCAGGCATCAAATTCCAAATGAGCGAATATTTGCAAAAAAATAACCACGTTTTCTGGTTTTAACGTAAAATATCTTGTCCTTGCAGTCTATTCAATTGAATATAAGTTGAAAAGGATTAACAAATCATTGTATTTTGTTTTTATTTGCCATTTACGCAATGTGACAACTTCACAGCTTTTGGGTTTAGTGAAGTGAATTATATTTATATAGCGCTTTTCTCTAGTGACTCAAAGCGCTTTACATAGTGAAACCCAATATCTAAGTTACATTTAAACCAGTGTGGGTGGCACTGGGAGCAGGTGGGTAAAGTGCCTTGCCCAAGGACACAACGGCAGTGACTAGAATGGCGGAAGCGGGAATCGAACCTGCAACCCTCACGTTGCTGGCACGGCCACTCTACCAACCGAGCTATGCCGCCCCATAGATCGGTGGCTTTAGTATAAAGCTCTTGGTCTGCAGAAGTCCTAAACAACACGGATGCTAATTGGAGTGCTAATTGGCATCAAACAATGAACCGCAGTTGGAATATTCAAGATTTTCTAAGTCAAGGCCACCGTGCCTAGTTAAAAGGCGGCAGGTGTTCAGTTGGACGCGATGGTCGTTAATCAATACCGAAGGCGCAGCTCATTAAAGGCACTAATAGTCTGTTCTTAGACGCCGCGAAGCCACTTGGAAAAAAAAGGACCTCGTTAAAATAAAACGGCGCTGATAAGTCTTAGTTCTGTCCATCATCCTCCATGAAGTTGCCAGTTAACTAACAAACTTTATTTGTCATCCTCGCAAAGAGGCTTCATCGCGCTGGAGAACAAGGCGTTCATGGTGGAGCCGGCGTCCGGCCAAGAAGTAGGCGTCCACTACATCTACCGAGCCGAGGAGCTGCCGCTGACCCAGGGGGACTGCGGTCACGGGTTCAACGTGTCCTCCGTCGCCCCTGAAGACTACCTGAGGAAACCCTTCCAATCTTTCCACTCCAGGGTGAGGTGACCTCTGTCCTTCATAGCTCAGAGTTGTAACTAAACTGATGTGGAATTTTTTTTTTAACTAGACTAGTACCTCTAAACTCATATCGTCTCCCCTTGAAATTCATTTAAACCAATATGATGGGTACTTAGTACCAAAAAAGCATCATTTAAACATGTAACATGCCTTCTAAAATTGAGAGTCCAGTCCATAGTGGATCTAACATAATAGTGTGAGAGTCCAGTCCATAGTGGATCTAACATAATAGGGTGATGGTCCAGTCCATAGTGGATCTAACATAATAGGGTGATAGTCCAGTCCATAATGGATCTAACATAATAGTGTGAGAGTCCAGTCCATAGTGGATCTAACATAATAGGGTGAGAGTTCAGTCCATAGTGGATCTAACATAATAGTGAGAGAATCTAGTCCATAGTGGATCTAACATAATAGGGTGATAGTTCAGTCCATAGTGGATCTAACATAATAGGGTGATAGTCCAGTCCATAGTGGATCTAACATAATAGGGTGATAGTCCAGTCCATAATGGATCTAACATAATAGTGTGAGAGTCCAGTCCATAGTGGATCTAACATTATAAGGTGAGAGTCCAGTCCATAGTGGATCTAACATAATAGTGAGAGAATCTAGTCCATAGTGGATCTAACATAATAGGGTGATAGTCCAGTCCATAGTGGATCTAACATAATAGGGTGATAGTCCAGTCCATAGTGGATCTAACATAATAGGGTGATAGTCCAGTCCATAATGGATCTAACATAATAGTGTGAGAGTCCAGTCCATAGTGGATCTAACATAATAGGGTGAGAGTCCAGTCCATAGTGGATCTAACATAATAGTGAGAGAATCTAGTCCATAGTGGATCCAACATAATAGTGTGATAGTCCAGTCCAGGGGTCGGGAACCTTTTTGGCTGAGAGAGCCATGAAAGCCAAATATTTTAAAATGAATTTCCGAAAGAGCCATATAACATTATTAACACCGAATACAACTGTCAGGTTCAAACACTGATGACATCTATTAAACAGACAAGAAGCAAGGAATTAAACAGAGACAGGAATCAATTTAGCTCAATGAGGAGAGAAACCCGTAGACCTGTACACTTGTACAATCCTACGCCTCCTCGTTCATTTGGACTTTCCCAGATTACAACAACTAAATGTGTGCATCTCTTATTCTTTTTAATGACATTGTTATTCTGAATTTAGCTATACTTTTGACCATTAATGCGACTTCTTGAACAGGTGCGTTAGAAACGGATAGATGGATTAAAATGCATGAGATGGTGTTATATTTTGAAGAATATTTTTAACACTGATTACCAGCGGAATTATTAAATACTTATTCTGGTAAGCAACGTCAGCTAAGATTTATCCGAGAGTCAGGTGCGGTCATCAAAAGAGCCACATCTGGCTCGAGAGCCATAGGTTCCCTACCCCTGGTCCAGTCCATAGTGGATCTAACATAATAGTGTGAGAATCCAGTCCATAATGGATCTAACATAATAGTGTGAGAGTCCAGTCCATAGTGGGTCTAACATAATAGTGTGAGAGTCCAGTCCACAGTGGGTCTAACATAATAAGGTGACGGTCCAGTCCATAGTGGATCTAACATAATAATCAGAGTCCAGTCTATAATGGATCTAACATAATAGTGAGAGAATCTAGTCTATAGTGGATCTAACATAATAGGGTGAGAGTCCAGTCCATAATGGATCTAACATAATAGTGTGAAATTCCAGTCCATAGTGGATCTAACATAATAGGGTGAGAGTCCAGTCCATAGTGGAGCTAACATAATAGCATGAGAGTCCAGTCCATAGTGGATCTAACATAATAGGGTGAAAGTCCAGTCTATAGTGGATCTAACATAATAGGGTGAAAGTCCAGTCCATAGTGGATCTAACATAATAGGGTGAGAGTCCAGTTCATAGTGGATCTAACATAATAGGGTGAGAGTCCAGTCCATAGTGGATCCAACAAAATAGGGTGAGAGTCCAGTCCATAGTGGATCTAACATAATAGTGAGATTTCAGTCCATAGTAGATCTAACAAAATAGGGTTGGAGTCTAGTCCATAGTGGATCTAACATAATAATGTGAGAGTCCAGTCCATTGGATTTAACATAATAGTGTGAGAGTTCAGTCCATAGTGGATCTAACATAATATGAGAGTCCAGTCCATAGTTGATCTAACTTAATAGGGTGAGAGTCCAGTCCATAATGGATTTAACATAATAGTGTGCGAGTCCAGTCCATAGTGGATCTAACATAATAGTGAGAGAATCTAGTCCATAGTGGATCTAACAAAATAGCGTTAAAGTCCAGTCCATATTGGATCTAACAAAATAGGGTTAGAGTCTAGTCCATAGTGGATCCAACATAATAATGTGAGAGTCCAGTCCATTGGATTTAACATAATAGAATGAGAGTCCAGTCCATAATGGATCTAACATAATAGGGTGAAAGTCCAGTCTATAGTGGATCTAACATAATAGGGTGAAAGTCCAGTCCATAGTGGATCTAACATAATAGGGTGAGAGTCCAGTTCATAGTGGATCTAACATAATAGGGTGAGAGTCCAGTCCATAGTGGATCCAACAAAATAGGGTGAGAGTCCAGTCCATAGTGGATCTAACATAATAGTGAGATTTCAGTCCATAGTAGATCTAACAAAATAGGGTTAGAGTCTAGTCCATAGTGGATCTAACATAATAATGTGAGAGTCCAGTCCATTGGATTTAACATAATAGTGTGAGAGTTCAGTCCATAGTGGATCTAACATAATATGAGAGTCCAGTCCATAGTGGATCTAACTTAATAGGGTGAGAGTCCAGTCCATAATGGATTTAACATAATAGTGTGCGAGTCCAGTCCATAGTGGATCTAACATAATAGTGAGAGAATATAGTCCATAGCGGATCTAACAAAATAGCGTTAAAGTCCAGTCCATATTGGATCTAACAAAATAGGGTTAGAGTCTAGTCCATAGAGGATCCAACATAATAATGTGAGAGTCCAGTCCATTGAATTTAACATAATAGTGTGAGAGTCCAGTCCATAGTGGATCAAACATAATAGTGTGAGAGTCCGGTCCATAGTGGATCTAACATAATAGTGTAAGAGTCCAGTCCATAGTGGATCTAACATAATAGTGAGAGTACAGTCCATAGTGGATCTAACAAAATAGGGTTAGAGTCTAGTCAATAGTGGATCTAACATAATAATGTGAGAGTCCAGTCCATTGGATTTAACATAATAGTGTGAGAGTCCGGTCCATAGTGGATCTAACATAATAGTGTGAGAGTCAAGTCCATAGGGGATCTAACATAATAGTGAGGGTCCAGTCCATAGTGGGGCCAGCAGGAGACCATCCTGAGCGGAGACGGGTCAGCAGCGCAGAGATGTCCCCAACCGATCGGTCCACCCCGAGTCCCGACTCTGGACTGCCACCACTTCATCCATGGCCACCGGAGAAAAAAACCCCCCAGCAGATTAACTGGTCTAAAAAGAGGGTCTATTTAAAGGCTAGAGTATAAAAATTAGTTTTAAGATGGGA
This sequence comes from Nerophis ophidion, assembly GCF_033978795.1. NCBI lineage: Eukaryota > Metazoa > Chordata > Actinopteri > Syngnathiformes > Syngnathidae > Nerophis > Nerophis ophidion. The sequence goes on along the minus strand of NC_084619.1, from coordinate 63,579,631 downwards.
CTTAAATGCTTCTACTGATGTAGCATCTCTGACTGTTACCGGGAGGGCATTCCATATCTAGTATCTTGTATCTGTAGTTATCATTTAATGATAACTAGAGATACAAAAGAAAGCAGAAAAATGGAAGGGAAGAAAGAGAAGCAACCTCTATTAACCTTGTAGATTGTTATAGTAACAATAGGTGAAGCTTTGTCAGTGTGCCATTGGACCAAACTGTTGCCAAATTGGCGCCTTGTATTGAAGGATTTTTAAACCATGCTCGGGAGTCCAAATTTCCGTGAGGCCCGCGCGGAGAGTTCTGGCTGAACATTTGCACGGGGAGTAGGTGCAGCAGCCATCTGTCCGCGTTATCCCAAAATATATCCAAGCGTGGCATGGTAGCTCATGTGCCTGGGCTCTACCTCACGTCTCGTGCAGCCGGCGTTTTCTCACATCACTTTTGTTCCACCTCAGCACAAAAGGCACGCGCAGAAGACAAACACGTGGAGCTGATCATCGTCGCACTTGCGCCTGTGCTTTACCTCGCGCTTCGTGCACGCGGCGAGCGTCTTCTAACATCACTTTTGTTCTAACATCACTTTTGTTCCACCTCAGCACAAAAGGCACACGCAGAAGACGACCAAATACGTGGAGCTGATCATCGTCGCGGACAACAGAGAGGTAAAAAGCCACCCGCCTGGTTTCCATTCATCAGCGGCCACACAATGAAACAGGGGGGGTGGGGGGGAGGGCGCTTTGTTATAGTAAGAGTAGCGAGGCAGATATAGGTCAGTGTGCGACAAGCACCACCAGCGTGGTTCGGTGCCAGCGGCTCGGCAGGAAATGACTCCCCGGCGGAGCGAGCAGACAGGAAAGCAGGAAAAAGGCCGAGAGGATGCGACGCAGTCCCGGCGGGGAAATCTACGCCGGGTTTCCTCCCGGTCCTGCTGATGTCAGCAACCTTCCGGATGAATTGGAGCAGCCAGCAGACCCTCTCTCTCCAGTCCAGTATCAGTGGTACTTTGACCTCGGCTCTTTTTCTAAGTTCCCACATGCTCTTTCTTCCCAGAAGGCTGCAAAAGAGGGACTGTGTCTGAATACTACACTTCCTGTAAATGTACAACACCCAAAAGTTGTCACATTGTGTAAATGGTAAATAAAAACAGAATAAAATGATTAGCAAATCAGTTGAATAGACTGGAAAGACAAGATATTTTATGTTGTTTTTTTTTTTTGCAAATAATTATGAACTTAGAATTTAATGACAGCAGCACATGGCAAAAAAAGGCATTTTTACCAGTGTGTTACTTGGCCTTTCCTTTTAACAACACTTTTGGGAACTGAGGAGACACATTTTTGAACATTTTCAGGTGGAATTCTTCCCCGTTCTTGCTTGTTGTACAGCTTAAGTTGTTCAACAGTACGCTGTTGTAACGCGTGGCTTGGCATCGTCTTGCTGAAATAAGCAGGGGCGTCCATGTTAACGTCGCTTGGATGGCAACATATGTTGCTCCAAAACCTTTATGTACCTTTCAGCATTAATGGTGCCTTCACAGATGTGTAAGTTACCCATGCCTTGGGCACTAATACACCCCCATACCATCACACATGCTGGCTTTTGAGCTTTGCGCTTATAACAATCCGGATGGTTCTTTTCCTCTTTGTTCTGGAGCACACAACGTCCACAGTTTCCAAAAACAATTTGAAATCTGGACTTGTCAGACAATGGAACACTTTTCCACTTTGCATCAGTCCATCTTAGATGAGCTCGGGCGACGTTTTTGGGTGTTGTTGATAAATGGCTTTTAGTTAGCGTAGTAGAGTTTTAACTTGCACTTACAAATGTAGCAAAGAACTATAGTTACTGACAGTGGTTTTCTTAAGTGTTCCTGAGCCCATGTGGTGATATCCTATACACACTGATGTTGGTTTTTGATGTAGTACCGCCTGAGGGATCGAAGGTCACGGGCATCGGTTGGTTTTCGGCCTTGCCGCATATGTGCAGGGGTTTCTCCAGATTCTCTGAACCTTTTGATGACATTACGGACCGTAGATGGTGAAATCCCTAGATTCCTTGCAACAACTGGTTGAGAAATATTGTTCTTAAACTGTTCGACATGCATTTGTTCACAAAGAAGTGACCCTCGCCCCGACCTTAGAAGCTTTCATGGAAGCTGCTTTTATACCCTATCATGGCACCTACTTATTCCCAATTAGCCCGTTCACCTGTAGGATGTTCCAAATAAGTGTTTGATGAGCATTCCTCAACTTTTTCTGTCTTTTGCTAACGGCTAAAGCTAACAAGCACAGCTCCGTTGAAACCCTAGATGACGTCAACAGGCCCCGCCTTTCAAAAGCACAGACTGTGCTTTTATATCAAACATCTCTCAAAAAAGTTAAAAGTGTTAATACTGTAAGTATAGTTTGTGATGTGTGGGCTACTTAGTTAAGTATTTGCTGTCTAGACTTTTGTTGCACCCTAAACAGTGTTAATACATTAAATATTGTTCATGGTGTTTGGGCTACTTAGTGAAGTCTTGACAGTCTAGACTTGTGTTGCGCCCTAATACATGTTAATATTGTAAATATAGTTTATGGTGGCTCTGCTACTTAATTAAGTCTTTGCTGTCTTGACCTTTGTTACGCACTAAAAACTGTTAATACTTTAAGTATAGTTCATTGGTGTGTCGGCTACTTAGTTAAGTCTTAGCTGTCTAGACTTTTGTTGCACCCTAAATCGTGTTAATACTGTAAATATAGTTTATGGTGGCTTGGCTACTTAGTTAAGTCTTTTTTTGCGCCCTAAAAAGTGTTAATACTGTAAGTATAGTTTATGGTGGCTTGGCTACTTAGTTAAGTCTTAGCTGTCTAGACTTTTGTTGCACCCTAAATCGTGTTAATACTGTAAGTATAGTTTATGGTGGTTAAGTCTTTTGTTGCGCCCTAACAAGTGTTAATACTGTAAATATAGTTTATGGTGGCTTGGCTACTTAGTGAAGTCTTTGCTGTCTAGACTTTTGTTACGCACTAAAAACTGTTAATACTGTAAGTATAGTTCATTGGTGTGTCGGCCACTTGGTTAAGTCTTTCATGTCTAGACTTTTGTTGCACCCTAAACAGTGTTAATACTGTAAGTATAGTTTATGGTATGTCAGCTACCTAGTTGAGTCTTTGCTGTCTAAACTATTGTTGCGCGCTAAAAAGTGTTAATACTGTAAACATATTTTATGGTGGCTTGGCTACTTAGTTAAGTCTTTGCTGTCTAGACTTTTGTTTTGCCTTAAAAAGTGTTAATACTGTAAATATAGTTTATGGCGGCTTGGCTATTTAGTGAAGTAAGTCTTCACTGTTTAGACTTTTGTTGCACCCCAAATCGTGTTATTACTGTAAATATAGTTTATGGTGGCTTGGCTACTTAGATAAGTATTTTGTTGCGCCCTAAAAAGTGTTAATACTGTATATATAGTTTATGGTGGTTTGGCTACTTAGTTAGGTCTTTTATTGCGCCCTAAAAAGTGTCAGTACTGTAAATATAGTTTATGGTGGCTTGGCTACTTGGTGAAGTCTTTGCTGTCTAGACTTTTGTTACGCACTAGAAACTGTTAATACTGTAAGTATAGTTCATTGGTGTGTCGGCTACTTAGTTAAGTCTTTGCTGTCTAGACTTTTGTTGCACCCTAAATCGTGTTAATACTGTAAATATAGTTTATGGTGGTTTGGCTACTTAGTTAAATATTTTGTTGCGCCCTAAAAAGTGTTAATACTGTAAATATAGTTTATGGTGGCTTGGCTACTTAGTTAAGTATTCTGTTGCGCCCTAAAAAGTGTTAATACTGTATATATAGTTTATGGTGGTTTGGCTACTTAGTTAAGTCTTTTGTTGCGCCCTAAAAAGTGTCAGTACTGTAAATATAGGTTATGGTGGCTTGGCTACTTAGTTAGGTCTTTGCTGTCTAGACTTTTGTTTTGCCTTAAAAAGTGTTAATACTGTAAATATAGTTTATGGCGGCTTGGCTACTTAGTGAAGTCTTTGCTGTCTAGACTTTTGTTGCACCCTAAATCGTGTTAATACTGTAAATGTAGTTTATGGTGGCTTGGCTACTTAGTTAAGTCTTTTGTTGCGCCCTAAAAAGTGTCAGTACTGTAAATATAGTTTATGGTGGCTTGGCTACTTGGTGAAGTCTTTGCTGTCTAGACTTTTGTTACGCACTAGAAACTGTCAATACTGTAAGTATAGTTCATTGGTGTGTCGGCTACTTAGTTAAGTCTTTGCTGTCTAGACTTTTGGTGCACCCTAAATCGTGTTAATACTGTAAATGTAGTTTATGGTGGTTTGGCTACTTAGTTAAATCTTTTGTTGCGCCCTAAAAAGTGTTAATACTGTGTATATAGTTTATGGTGGTTTGGCTACTTAGTTAAGTCTTTTGTTGCGCCCTAAAAAGTGTTAATACTGTAAATATAGTTTTTGGTGGTTTGGCTAATTAGTTAAGTATTTACTGTTTGGACTTTTTTGCGCCCTAAAAAGTGTTAATACTGTAAGTTCTGGTTGAAATCTGGGGTTTATTGTATGTAGTTTTTATCAACACATTTAAAGGTGTTGGATTCCTTATCTAAAATTGCTAAAATAGCTTTATTTATTGACACATTTTTGTCAAATTAAAACATGTATTCAATGTGTTTTTATTTTGTTTTTCTTACCTTTTTGTTTTCTTCTCCCACCGGCAATAACATGTTACTTTTGCTTCGTCCTCGCAGTTCCAGAAACAGGGGAAGGACGTGGAGAAGGTGAAACAAAGACTGGCAGAAATAGCCAATTATGTTGACAAGGTAGACTCTCCACCCCTTTAAAAATGGTAGTACAAGTAAATAATGGTAATAATAATATCTGTCTGTTTTGTTCACCTGGCCACTTCACCTTCATAATGTCACACTTTTCTCGACATATTTTTTTTTTTACCCCCCCAGTTCTACCGAGCGCTGAACATCCGCGTGGCCTTGGTGGGTCTGGAGGTGTGGAGCGACCACGACAAATGTCCCGTCACCCAGGATCCCTTCGCTACCCTTCACGAGTTCCTCGACTGGCGCAAAGTCAAGCTGCTACCTCAGAGGCCTCACGACAACGCTCAGCTCATAAGGTCTAAATAACAACTGTGTATATATTTATGTATAAATAATAGATGCATTCAAGTCACAATAAGATAGCATTGTGGTTCACATTATGGTTTGTCATTTACTGTGTTAAGTACAAAATCAATGACCATATATGGGCATGTATTTCCTTACATAGACAAAACTCAAAATGGGTTGATGACCTGGCTGGTCCAACATCCTAAGGTATTTTATACACTAACAATAATGTTTACCTAACAAGATGGAGAAATGTATGAGTAAATTCACTCATTATATTGAAGTAACAATAAGAAAAAATAAATTGTTTTTGTTACCCCAGAAACCTGACTAGTGCTAAACTATTAGCGTGGAAAAAACATGTCACATTAACTTGAATTGAATGAATAAACTGTCGATCATTCAAGTCGCAACAGGGAAAAACTACAGTCCATCTTAAAAGAGCTCAGGCCCAGAGAAGCCGGCGGTGTTTCTGGGTGTTGTGGATAAATGACTGTGGCTTTGCATAGTAAAGTTTTTACTTGCACTTACAGATGTCGCGACCAACTGTAGTTACTGACAGTGGTTTTCTGAAGTGTTCCTGAGCCCATGTGGTGATATCCTTTACACACTGATGTCGTTTTTTGATGTGGTACCGCCTGAGGGATCGAAGAACCGTAATATCACGGCTTATGTGGAGTGATTTGTCCAGATTTTCTAAACCTTTTGATGATATTATGGACCGTAGAGGGTGAAATCCTTAAATACCTTGCAATATAGCTGGTTGAGAAATGTTGTTCTTAAACTGTTCGACATGCATTTGTTCACAAAGTAGTGACCCTCGCTCCCGTCCTTAAAAGCTATCATGGAATCTGCTTTTAGACCCAATCATGGCACCCACCTGTTCCCAATTAGCCCGTTCACCTGTGGGATGTTTCAAATAAGTGTTTGATGAGCATTCCTCAACTTTCTCAGTCTTTTTTGCCACCCGTGCCAGCTCTTTCGAAACATGTTGCAGGCATCACATTCCAAATGAGGTAATCTTTGCAAAAAATACCAACGTTTCTCTGTGGGAACATTAAATATCTTGTTTTTGCAGTTTATTCAATTGAATACAGGTTGAAAAGGATTTAAAAAAGTAATAGTCCGTTATTCAGTCTGCGAAAGGAGTCACAAAACAATTGAAATATTAATTTCTGTTTGTCATTTTAGGACTTAATTACAAGCTCATGTGTTGCTGTTCTGCTTGCTTTGCAGTGGGGTTTACTTCCAGGGCACCACCATCGGCATGGCGCCCATCATGAGCATGTGCACGGCCGAGCAGTCTGGAGGCATCGTCATGGTGAGGGCCAAACCTTCCTCTTCTGGCTATTTGACTACGTAACGGGTACGGCGTGGCGCAGGTTTGGAGGGTTCCTGGTTCAATCCCCAGCTTCTACCAACCTCGTCACGTTCGTTGTGTCCGTCCTTGAGCAGGATACTTCACCCTTAAACTTAAAGTGTAGCTTTATCGCCCTCTGCTGGTCAGATTCAGTGCTACATGTACTTGATCGGAAGTGTTAAACAGACAAAACAACTCGACCTGGAGCACATAAGTCAGCAATTTCAATACATTTACACTTTGTTGTCCAGTCGCCGGTAAAATCACGATTTTTGCAATTTATTTAGATTTTTTTTCAGGGTCGATAGAGCCATCGTCTTCTTTTTTAATGTTTATATTTTTAGTCTTTCAAACCTAAATAAAGGACAACGTATAAAGAAATCAAACCGAAGAAGAAAAATGATTCAAAAGAATCATCAAGAAAACTTAGCTTCTGTTTTTTCAAGCTGTTAACTATCTGTCCAGCTGCACACGCTGGGGACGAGTAGCAAGGGCATGCATTTATCGACTGTGCAGTGTGAAACCCCATGTCTTTACTTTGCAAATAAGTAAACACAATGTAAAAGAAATATAACGTGCAGAGGCACTTTCTGATGAAACATTCACATTTCGATGTCCGGCCTCTGAACCTTTGGAGTCTTGAAACTGTGGCCCTCTTTGTTATGTAGTTGAATAGCCCTGAAATAGAAGGTTTGGTGTTAATACACACAGCTAACATTGCACACATGCGGTTTACCGCAATTAAACCTAAGATGTAGCTTCTGCTTCTTCAAGCTGTTAACTATCTGTCCAGCTGCACACGCTGGGGACGAGTAGCAAGGGCAAGCATTCATCGACAGTGCAGTGTGAAAGCCCATGTGTTTACTTTGTAAATAACTAAACACAATGTCAAAGAAATATAATAATAATATATTCTATTTGTAAAAAAAAAAGCACTTTATGTTGTGCCACATTGTAAAAAAAATAGTAATAATAAAAAGATAATGAAAATAAATAAAATATTAAACTAGACACAGCCCAATAGCTAGAACCAGCACGCATATCTATAAAAAGGCTTTTTTAAAAAAAAAGAAGGGTTTTTAATCCATCCATCCATTTTCTACCGCTTATTCCCTTTCGGGGTCGCGGGGGGCGCTGGCGCCTATCTCAGCTACAATCGGGCGGAAGGCAGGGTACACCCTGGACAAGTCGCCACCTCATCGCAGGGCCAACACAGATAGACAGACAACATTCACACTCACATTCACACACAAGGGCCAATTTTTTTAGTGTTGCCAATCAACCTATCCCCAGGTGCATGTCTTTGGAGGTGGGAGGAAGCCGGAGTACCCGGAGGGAACCCACGCATTTACGGGGAGAACATGCAAACTCCACACAGAAAGATCCCGAGCCTGGATTTGAACCCAGGACTGCAGGACCTTCGTATTGTGAGGCAGACGCACTAACCCCTCTGCCACCGTGAAGGCTTAAAGGGTTTTAAGCCTTTTTTAAAAGCATCCACAGTCTGAGGTGCCCTCAGGTTGTCAGGAAGAGCTTTCCACAGACTGGTAGCAGCGGAGCTTAAAGCCCGGTCTCCCATAGTTCGTAGCGTTGTCCTTGGAGTTTGGAGGAGGTTAGCCTGTATATATAACGTGCAGAGGCACTTTCTGACGAACATTCACATTTCAATGGTCTTGAAACCGTGGGCCTCTTCAATATGTAGTTGAATAGCCCTGAAATAGAAGGTTTGGTGTTAATACACACAGCAAACATTGTGAAAAACTAGTTTTTTAACGCAATTCGACTTAAGGTGTAGCTTTATCGCCTTCTGGTGGTCAAATTCAGTGCTACATGTATTTGATCGAAAGAGTTAAACAGCCGAAAACAACTCAACCTCGAGTACAAAAGACACCACAAAGTCAGCAATTTCAATACATTCACACTTTGTTGTCCAGTCGCTGTTAAAAGTCCGACTTTCAGACGTGGCCCGCAGTGCATTTGTCCCTAAATAAAAAAATAACTGTGTCATTTGCTGCAAGGGCATTTGCGAACATGAAGTACCTTTTTGGACACACCGCCACCACAAGGTATGACTTAATGTATAATTGCTGAAGGCCCCGGGCAGCCCTCCGAGTGTTGCGGTCGTTCAATCTCAAGGTGTTTTACACAAAAAGCACATTTACATTTTTATTACTTGGGATGAATTGTTGGTGCCAGCCAGTGCTCGGTTCAATCAAAATGTATTTTCCACACAAGCAGGTGTGCCCTCTTCACTATAACATAACTGAATTATTTATGACGCCTTGAAGATAAATCAATAAAAATGAGCTAGCAGTGAGGTCTGGCTTTCTGAATTACAAAATGACTATCAGCTCGACGCCATTAGGCGTTCGTGGATACAGTCGTGGTCAAAAGGTTTACCTACTTAGCCATACTTGTCCATCCAGCCATCTTCTTCCGCTTCCGAGGTCGGGTCGGGAAGCCCAGACTTCCCTCTCCCCAGCCACTTCGTCCAGCTCTTCCCGGGGGATTCTGAGGTGTTTCTAGGCAAGCCGGGAGACATAGTCTTCCCAATGTGTCCTGGGTCTTCCCTGTGGCTTCCAACCAGTCGGACGTGCCCTAACAGCTCCCTAGGGAGGTGTTCGGGTGGCATCCTGACCAGATTCCCGAACCACCTCATCTGGCTCCTCTCGATGTGTAGGTGCACTGGCTTTAGTTTGACCTCCTCCTGGATGGCAGAGCTTCTCACCCTATCTCTAAGGGAGACCCCCAAACTCAATTTGGCAACTTGTACCCGTGAGTTCGTCCTTTCGGTCATAGCCCAAAGCTCATGACCATAGGTGAGGATGGGAATGTAGATCGAGCTTTGCCTACCAGCTCAGCGGATCGTTACAGCGTCCGCATTACTGAAGACGCCTCATCGATCCGCCTGTTGATCTCAATTTCCACTCTTCCCTCACTCGTGAATAAGACTCCGAGGTACTTGAACTCCTCCACTTGGGGCAGGGTCTCAATCCCCAACCCGGATATGGCACTCTGCCCTTTTCTGGGCCAGAACCATGGACTCGGACTTGGAGGTGCTAATACTCATCCCAGTCGCGAACCGATTCAGTGAAAGCTGAAGATCCTGGCCAGATGAAGCCATCAGAACCAAATTATCTGCAAAAAGGAGAGACCTAATCCTGCAGCCACCAAACCGGATCCCCTCAATGCCCTGACTGCGCCTAGAAATTCTCTCCATAAAAGTTGTGAACAGAATCGGTGACAAAGGGCATCCTTGGCAGAGTCCAACCCTCACTGGAAACGGGTCCGACTTACTGCCGGCAATGCGGACCGATCTCTGACTGATCGTACAGAGAGCGAACCTCCACAATCAGACAGTCTGATACCCCAAACTCTCTGAGCACTCCCCACAGGACTTCCCAAGGGACACGGTCCAATGCCTTCTCCAAGTCCACAAAACACATCGTGGGATCACACTCCTCAGCCTTCCTGTTAAGGTCTATTCAGGTGTACTGGAGAGGAGGCTACGCCAGATAGTCGAACCTCGGATTCAGGAGGAACAGTGTGGTTTTCGTCCTGGTCGTGGAACTGTGGACTAGCTCTATACTCTCGGCAGGGTCCTTGAGGGTGCATGGGGGTTGTAAAGAACATCATCTCATGGCTGTCTTGAGTTTCCAATAATTTCTACAACTCTTATTTTTGTCTGACAGAGTGATTGGAGCACATACTTGTTGGTCAAAAGAAAACATTCATGAAGTTTGGTTCTTTTAGTACTTTAGTATGGGTCTACTGAAAATGTGAGCAAATCTGCTGGGTCAAAAGTATACATACAGCAATGTTGATATTTGCTTTCATGTGCCTTGGCAAGTTTACCTGCAAGGCACTTTTGGTAGCTGTGAGGTTCAAACATCGGTGACATCTGTTAGACAAGACAAGAAGCAAGAAATCAAACAGAGACAGGATTAAAATTAGCTCATAAGGACATCGCGTGCATTTGTTCCCTCGTACAATGTCGCCCCGCCGCTCTGAGGAGGGAGTGAAATGCCTCCTGATTACATGGCTGCAGCTGTTTTTAAGGGGAGGAGGGTCATAAACAGCTCCGCACCTCATTTATTTGGGCATTTCCTGATTACATGGCTTCAGTTGTTTTTAAGTTAAAGTTAAAGTACCAGTGATTGTCACATACACTAGGTGTGGTGAAATTTGTCCTCTGTATTTGACCCATCCCCTTGATCACCCCCTGGGAAGAGAGGGGAGCAGTGAGCAGCAGCGGTGCCGCGCCCGGGAATCATTTATGGTGATTTAACCCCCAATTCCAACCTATGATGCTGAGTGCCAGGGCTTCATGGTGGCAGAGGGGTTAGTGCGTCTGCCTCACAATACGAAGGTCCTGCAGTCCTGGGTTCAAATCCAGGCTCGGGATCTTTCTGTGTGGAGTTTGCATGTTCTCCCCGTGAATGCGTGGGTTCCCTCCGGGTACTCCGGCTTCCTCCCACTTCCAAAGACATGCACCTGGGGATAGGTTGATTGGCAACACTAAATTGGCCCTAGTGTTTGAATGTGAGTGTGAATGTTGTCTGTCTATCTGTGTTGGCCCTGCGATGAGGTGGCGACTTGTCCAGGGTGTACACTGCCTTCCGCCCAATTGTAGCTGAGATAGGCGCCAGCGCCCCCCGCAACCCCAAAAGGGAATAAGCGGTAGAAAATGGATGGATGGATGCTGAGTGCCAAGCAGGGAGGCAATGGATCTCATTGTTTTATAGTCTTTTGTATGACTCGGCCGGGGGTTGAACTCACAACCTACCGATCTCAGGGCGGACACTCTAACCACTAGGCCACTGAGTAGTAGTAAGAGGAGGGCGGTCATAAACAGCTCCACGCCTCCTCATTTATTTGGGCATTTCCTGATTAGATGGCTGCAGCTGTTTTTAAAGGGAGTTGGGTCTTAAACAGCTGCCGCACTCGTTCAGAAACGGTTCAAAGAAAAGGTGCCTAGAGCGGTGTCAGGTCTTGCTCCCTCTCTGCTTTGTAGATCTCGGGTCATGGCCAGGTCTTTCTGTGGCTGTTCAATAGATCAAAGAAACCGACACCTCCACGTCGCATCCCATCGCACACAGTGGAGGTTGAGTATTTTGCTTGGTAAGGACAAAGACAGCTCTTGTCTTCTCGCAGGGCGACCTGAACTCATGGGAACACAAAGTTGTGTGATAACGTGTATACAATTATTCTGACAGTAGCCATCCACAAGCTTCTGGCAAGCTTCTGCTTGAATTTGTGACCACTCCTCTTGACAAAATTGGTGCCGCTCAGCTAAATGTGTCGGTTTTCTGACATTGGCTTGGTTCTTCAGCATTGTCCACACGGTTAAGTCAGGACTTTGGGAAGGCCGTCCTAACACCTTCATTCTAGCCTGATTTAGCCATTCCTTTTACCACTTTTGATGTGTGTTCGGGGTCATGGTCCTGTTGGAACACCCAACTGTGCCCGAGACCCGAACTCCGGGCTGATGATTTTAGTTTGTCCTGAAGAATTTGGAGGTAATCCTCCTTTTTTTCATTGTCCCATTTACTCTCTGTAAAGCACCAGTTCCATTGGCAGCAAAACAGTGCCCAGAGCATGATACTACCACCACCATGCTTTGCGGTAGGTGTGGTGTTCCTGGGATTAAAGGCCTCACCTTTTCTTCTCCTAACATATTGCTGGGTATTGTGGCTCAATTTTTTTCATCTGACATCACATGGACAAAGGTAAGACCTTCTAGAGGAAAGGTCATAAAAGTGACTAAGTGTATGCTCCGATCACTCTCTCACACCTTTTCGGTCCGTGCATTGGAAATCGGCGTTTCTCACATGCGCTTACCTCTCGGTACTGCAGGATCACTCCGACGTGGCGCTGGGTGCGGCCGTGACGCTGGCCCACGAGCTGGGACACAACTTCGGAATGAACCACGACACGCCGGAGCGCGGCTGCGGCTGCAGGATGACGGCGGACCGCGGCGGCTGCATCATGACGCCCTCCACTGGGTAGGACTCATATTGTCTTTTTTTAGTAATCAAATGTGACCCAGAAGTGTGCGAGGATCAAGTGTGATGTTTTTAAAAGGGGACCAAAGAGGGTTTTAATCCATATTAGAAACCATCCCTTGTGGTCTACATCAGGGGTTCTTAACCTTAACCAAGAAATGGTACCACTGAATTAGTAATCTTACTCTTGGTTTTAGTAATACTGAAGAATTATGACAAGCGGTAGAAAATGGATGGACGGACAGGGGTCCCTCAGGGCCCAACAACGGAACACTGGTCTAGATCAGCGGTTCTCAAACCTTCTTTCACCAAGTACCACCTTAGAAACCGTTCCAAGTACCCCCCTAATCACCAACATTACAATAAACTGAAAACATGTTTTATATTCTAGTTTCTTCAAAATAGTCACCCTTTTTGCTCTGATTACTGCTTTGCACACTCTTGGCATTCTCTAGTTGAGCTTCGAGCACACCTGTGAAGTGAAAACCATTTCAGGTGACCATCCCTTGAAGCTCAAGGTGAGAATACCAAGAGTGTGCGAAACAGTTATGTTAGAATAATTGTTTCTAAATTATCACAAACAAATTTGTATTACATTGTGTTCTGGACAAAAATACAAACGGCTGAAACCTTCCAAGAAGAATGCTCGTAAAACTCCACTCGGACTACAAAGCGGACTGATAGCCGAATCTGCCAAATTTCCACAGGAACTCTTTCTGTGAACTATTTTATGGGACTCTCTTTGAACTATTTTATAGAACTCTTTTTGAACTGTTCGGGAACCGAAGGCAACGCTGTTTACGACCCACTTCCCTGAGGAAGCAGCTGTGGGAAGGCGGGGCGGGGAGAAAATCAAATAAAGAAAAATGAGTACGATCTTGGGTGGAGTGCCATCTCCGGGTTGGGAAGGAGATTTGCCCCAAGTGGAGGAGTTCAAGTACCTAGGAGTCTTGTTCACGAGTGGGGGAAGAGTTGATCGTGAGATCGACAGGCGGATCGGTGCGGCGTCTTCAGTAATGCGGACGTTGTACCGATCCGTTGTGGTGAAGAAGGAGCTGAGCCGGAAGGCAAAGCTCTCAATTTACCGGTCGATCTACGTTCCCATCCTCACCTATGGTCATGAGCTTTGGGTCATGACCGAAAGGATAAGATCACGGGTACAAGCGGCCGAAATGAGTTTCCTCCGCCGTGTGGCGGGGCTCTCCCTTAGAGATAGTGTGAGAAGCTCTGCCATCCGGGAGGAGCTCAACGTAAAGCCGCTGTTCCTTCACATCGAGAGGAGCCAGATGAGGTGGTTCGGGCATCTGGTCAGGATGCCACCCGAACGCCTCCCGAGGGAGGTGTTTAGGGCACGTCCAACCGGTAGGAGGCCACGGGGAAGACCCAGGACACGTTGGGAAGACTATGTCTCCCGGCTGGCCTGGGAACACCTCGGGATCCCCCGGGAAGAGCTAGACGAAGTGGCTGGGGAGAGGGAAGTCTGGGCTTCCCTGCTTAGGCTGCTGCCCCCGCGACCCGACCTCGGATAAGCGGAAGTAGATGGATGGATGGATGGATCTTGGGACAGAGCGTGGTGCGGGGCTGTACAGAGAGTGCAGTGGCCATGTCTTTCCTCAGATCTGAGTCCAAAATTTAATTCTGTCTCTGTTCGATTCTTTGCCTTTTGTCTTGTTTAATAGATGTCATCAGTGTTTGAACCTGACAAGTTATCAGAGCATAGGGTGGCTATTTTTCAGTTATTTCACCTTTTTTTGTTAAGTACATAACTCCAGATGTGTTCATTCATAGTTTTGATGTGACAATATAAAATGTAAATAGTCATGAAAAGAAAGACAACACATTGAATGAGGAGAAGGTGACTCCAAATTTATGGCCTGTACTGTATTTCATGGTCCAATGTTCACAAGGTAGCCAGACCGCGAACGGACGCATCCAAAAACTGTGTGGAATCTCACTCCAAAATGCATGAACTTTACAATTTGACGCCTTGGCATTGTTGAAAACTCGCACCCAACTTTGTAACGAGGGTCAGAAAAGCATAAAAATCATAGGTCCTCGTAGAGGTCGCCCTCTAGTGGGTTTTTCGGAGCACTGCCACGAGAGCCCGGAATTTAAAGTACAACAGTGTTTTATTTTCACACGCATGTATCGCCAGGACTTTTCAGTCCGTTGTGTTTTTGTCAGTCTGTGTCTCTCTCTGGCTCCCTGGCTCCCACTCCAACCTCGTGTCTCGGGCCGGCTGCTGTTAATGAAGGCGACAGGTGATTAGACAAACAACCACTCACCTGTCGCTGGCTTCAAAGCCGGGTCACACACACCCCGTTCCTGCAGGAGGCACGCTGACCACCCCCTCCTCCACGGTCCCCTTTTTAAGCTGTTCTGAACAAGTTGGCGAAGTTTTCATCTCCTTTGAACTTTGGCCGGTCTACAGAGTTCCGTTGAAACGGATGAATGAACCTCGGCTGTGTCGTTATCATTTGTACTGTAGAACGATGCTCTACATGTTCATAATTGCTCTTGTGGGCTGTGAGGCAGGCCACACACACACACACACACACACTGGTTATCAAACGGAATGGGGACCAAGTTGTTGATCTTGACTTGTGGGGACCACCCTTTCTACGGGTTGTGGAGGCATAAAAAAATTGAAGTAACATGGCCACTGCCCAATTGGCTCATACCCGTCTTTAAATCTCTGGATTAATGAAGTAATGTGCTGATCATACAAACTGGCGACCCTGGGGAAAAAAGAGTTAATATGGTTCATGGGGACCAAATTTAAATAATTTTGCATAATTCACACACATTTGTACGTGAATACTGAGGACCATTAAAAAAAAAACAAAAAAACACCTTTGTTATGGGGACCAGGTGGAAGTGAATAACTATACACGGAAGAAGTGTGAGCAGAGCAGCGAGTGCAGTACCAGCTACAGCCCGATGAGGGGCTGCCTTGCAAATGTCTCACACTCAAACTAACCAGTAAACATGTTTTGTGGGCCAAAGCTTAAAAATCACTTAGGCATCTGTCTATTATCTAAAAAGGTTTCCCTTTAGGGGACCTGTTTTTTTGGTCCCCATACCGTCTTAGGTCTCCTAAAGGTGAGTGTGTAAACAGAGCGATGTCCCCATTAAGTCAGCATTGCCAGAACACACTCACACACACGCTGGAGCCTCTGCTCCAGCACTCCGCCCACGTCGCCTGGGTCGGCGAGATAACAGCGCGGCTGCAAGCGATGGACTGTTAGTAAACAGCGGGGCCGATAAGGCGAGTCCAGGGCGCAATAACAGATTTGACTCTGCTGCCTCCAAATGCCAGTCATCTGCTTTTTGTCTGATGGAACGTCTGCTCGGGCGCCGTATTCCCATGTTCGGCCAGAACAAAAAAGGGGTGGCGAACTTTGCAAGTCGGGTACCTCACGAAAGCCAAGGCCCGCCTCGCATTTTAACATTTTGTGTTACATTACAAACACCGCACAGTTAAATTGCAATCTCGAGTCATGCTAACATGCAGTATAGTTTACCAAATGTCGACAAAAATAGTGTGCAAGCAATAAAATAATATCAATTAAAGCTGCAAGCAGCGATGGACGGGACCGACTTTTGGTGGTGTTTCCTGCCATCACCCAGACAACATATCTATACCTGTAGGTACCTACCTTCTCTGTATCCTGGTGTCAAACTGGTGCCTCCTCCTTTCACCCAGTCTAAATATCTTTACCCACACAGTACCTACCTTCTCTGCTTTGTGTGGTCACGCTGGTGCTTCCTGCTTTTAAGCGGCCATCTTGAGACGGCAGCAGTGCATCAGCATCAGCTCAGCCGTTCTTTGAAGGCTCGTAAAATCAAAACCAGAGCAGTTATTAAAACTCTTTTCACAGCTTTTAATCAGAAAGGTTCACTCTCTCTCCTGTGCGAGTTTGAAGCCGACACAACAAACGCGTTCAGAGGAGATAATGCTTAATAAAAGGTGACGGGTTTTTACAGAACTTTTGTTTTGAAGGGGTAATTGCCAACTTCCTGTTGATTTTTGCTGAAGGATGTCAAATAATGAAATGTAGGTCTAAGTGAGACCTACATAGAGGTTTTTGTTTCATGTCTCTACAACATTCCTACCGGAAGTTACAAGCAGTTTTGTCTGTGTTTTTTTTCCTGGGAGCAGTTTTGTCTGTGTTTTATTCCTAGGAAGCGCTAGAGCGCAATTTCTAGTTTTGGGTTGTTTTTTTTTTTTATTAGATGGCAAATTTCGCCAGTCCTGATGTGTGTGTAAAATTTGGTGAGTTTTGAAGAATGTTAAGGGGGTCAAATTACAGCTCAAAGAGGCAAAAATTACATTTTTTTTTAGGAAACTTTTGTTTTGAAGGGTTTTTGCCAACATCCTGTTGATTTTTGCTAAAGGATGTCATTTGATGAAATGTAGGTCTAAGTCAGACCTACATAGAGGTTTTTGTTTCATGTCTCTACGACATTTGTAGCGGAAATTACACACAGTTTTGTCTGTGTTTTATCCTAGGGGGCGCTAAAGTGCAATTTTGAGTTTTTTTTTTTTTTTTTTTTTTTTTTTTTTTTTAGATTGCAATTTTCCCCAGTCCTGATGTGTGTGTTAAATTTGGTGAGTTTTGAAGCATGTTAAGGAGGTCAAATTACAGCTCAAAGAGGCGGCGGTGGTATAATAATAATAAAACCTTAGAAATACAATAGGGTCCTCGGTCCCTAATAACATCAGGATTGACTAGAGATATCCAATAATATCGAACTGATATTATTGGCAGATAAATGCTTTATAATAGTAGTATAATAGTTGATCCGTGAGTCGCATGTTTTGGTGCCATGTTTTCCCTCAGTGAACCGCGGTTCTTTCGAATGGCAACACTTGGGGAAAACGACGATGTGATCCCGACAAGTCTGCATGAGTCCCAGCGCTGGTAAATTATTCACACACCACAAGTTCGCTTTCAAAAATACTTCATCTGGAGTCGACTCGACTAAAATGTCTAGTTGTTTATTCACGGCAGTCCTTCTACTGCAAGTTACTTAAGTACTCGTCACATAAAGCCGGAATATTTACCCTAAATAAGTGTGACTAAAGTTGATTTAAAGTAATAAATGTTCCCATTCCTCACTTTGCTTGGGGGGGTCCCGATCCAATATTGATATTGGATATCAGTCCAGTATCAGCAATAACATGGATTTTTAAAAATGATTTCTAAATCGTGAATCAGAATTAAAATTGAAGATTCCCATCCTCCCCTACTGTTGTTCTCCGTTTGGTCATTTCATGCGATCGGTCCTTTTTTTTTTTTTTTTTCAACATGGTAGGTTACAAAAAAATAAAAGTACATATGATTCATGCTGATATCACATCAGATCAATATCGTTATTGGACGATACACAAGGCTCCAATATTTGTATTGATATTGAAAAAGTTGCATCAGGATATTTTAAAACACAGTTAATGGTAGAATTATACTTCTACATAAAGAGGGTTGGAAATTGATTTTATTTTAACAATCATATGGAGTGCATGAGAAAGTGGAGAGGGAAACATACACTATATTGTCAAAAGTATTTGGCCACCTGCCTTGACTCACATATGAACTTGAAGTGCCATCCCATTCCTAACCCATAGGGTTCAATATGACGTGGGTCCACCTTTTGCAGCTATTACAGCTCCAGCTCTTCTCCACAGGCTGTCCACAAGGTTGCGGGGTGTGTTTATTGGAATTTTCCACCATTCTTCCAAAACCGCATGGGTGAGGTGACACACTGATGTTGGTGGAGAAGGCCCGGCTCTCAGTCTCCGTTCTAATTCATCCCAAAGGTGTTCTGTCGGGGTTCAGGTCAGGACTCTGTGCAGGCCAGTCAAGTTCACCCGCACCAGACTTTTTCATCCATGTCTTTATGGACCTTGCTTAGTGCACTGGTGCACAGTCATGTTGGAAGAGGAAGGGTCCCTGCTCCAAACTCATAATTCCTCCTCCGCCAAATTTCACACTCGGCACTATGCAGTCTGAAATGTGGCGTTCTCCTGGGGACCTCCGAACCCAGACTCATCCTTAAGATTGCCAGACGGAAAAGCTTGATTTATCAGTCCAGAGAACGCTTCTCCGGTGTTCTAGAGTCAGTGGCGACGTGTTTTAGACGACTGCACCCCACGCTTTGCATTGGACTTGGTAATGTACGGCTTAGATGCAGCTGCTCGGCCATGGAAACCCATTCCATGAAGCTCTCTGCGTACTGTGCGTGGGCTAATTGGAAGGTCGCATGAAGTTTGGAGCTCTGTAGCAACTGACTGTGCAGGAAGACGGCGACATCTTTGCACTATCCGCTGACCCCTCTCTGTCAGTTTACGTGGCCTACCAGGCGGCGGCTGAGTTGCTGTTGTTCCCAAACTTTCATTTTCTTATAGTGAAGCAGAATTTGGAATATTTAGGAGCAAGGAAATTTCCCGACTGGATTTGTTGCACAGGCGGTCCCTTATGACAGTTCCATGCTGGAAATCACTGAGAGCGGCCCGTTCTTTCACAAATGTTTGTAGAAACATTCTCCATGCCCAAGTGCTTGATTTGAAACACCCGTGACCAGGCCAAGTGGTTAGGAAACCGGATTCGGATCATTTGGTTGGGTGGCCAAATACTTTTGTCAATATAGTGTAGCTCTCTAATTAGGGAGTATTTATGGTGTCCCTGACTAGTTTGAATACTTACAAGTCCTTTTTACCCATCACACACGTGACCTTTTCCCCTACAAAAGTGTCGAAACGGATCGTGACAAAGCATCCGAGCTCGTCGGCTCATATTTTTTGGAGGCGCTCTCACTTGCTGGACTTGCTAATGAGGCAGCGGGTCGCTCCGCATCCAATTGACGTGATTATCGGCGACGCTGCCAGCTGCAATTAGGACCGGAGCGCCCATGGATCCGTAGAGAGGCGCTTTGAGGCGGCCCGACAGGCGGCAGACCGGCCGAGGGCTGCGTTCGTCTGTGTGGGAAGTGGAAGGAGAGGAAACAAATAGAGCGAGGTGAGCGTGACAGGCCTCCAAGATAGAACTTGACGCGAGGTGACAGGACATAACAATGTCCTCCGACGTGAGAGCCCAATGACTTTTGTAGAAGTCTGACAGCAGCTGTCTGTGACCATGTCGTCATTAGATAGAAGCTTGAATACATCCATTTTCTTCCGCTTATCCGAGGTCAGGTCTGGGGGGGCAGCAGCCTAAGCAGGGAAGCCCAGACTTCCCCCTCCCCAGCCACTTCGTCCAGCTCCTCTCGGGGGATTCCGAGGCGTTCACAGGCCAGCCGGGTGACGTAGTCTTTCCAATGTGTACTGGGTCTTCCCCGTGACCTCCTACCGGTCGGACAATCCCGAAACACCTACCTAGGGAGGTGTTTCTGACCAGATGCCCGAACCACAACAACGGGCTTTTCTCGATGTGAGGGAGCAGCGGCTTTACTTTGAGCTTCCCCCGGATGGCAGAGCTTCTCACCCTATCTCTAAGGGAGAGACCCGCCACCCGGCAGAGGAAACTCATTTCGGCCGCTTGTACCGTCCCGTGGCCTCCTACCGGTCGGACGTGCCCGAAACACGTCCCTAGGGAGGCGTTCGGGTGGCATCCTGACCAGATGCCCGAACCACCTCATCGGGCTTTTCTCGATGTGAGGGAGCAGCGGCTTTACTTTGAGCTCCCCCCGGATGGCAGAGCTTCTCACCCTATCTCAAAGGGAGAGACCCGCCACCCGGCGGAGGAAACTCATTTAGGCCGCTTGTACCGTCCCGTGGCCTCCTACCGGTCGGACGTGCTCGAAACACCTTCTTCGGGAGGCGTTCGGGTGGCATCCTGAGCAGATGCCCGAACCACCTCATCTGGCTTTTCTCGATGTAGAGGAGCAACGGCTTTACTTTAAGCTACTCCCCGATGCCAGAGCTTATCACCCTATCTCTAAGGGAGAGACCCGGCACCCGGCGGAGGAAGCTCATCTCGGCCGCTTGTACCGTCCCGTGCCCGAAACACATCCCTAGGGAGGCGTTCGGGTGGCATCCTGACCAGATGCCGGAACCACCTCATCTGGTTTTTCTTAATGTGGAGGAGCAGCGGCTTTACTTTGAGCTCCCCCCGGATGGCAGAGCTTCTCACCCTATCTTTAAGGGAGAGCCCCACCATCCAGCGGAGGAAACTATATCCGGCCGCTTGTACCGTCCCGTAGCCTCCTACCGGTCGGACGTGCCCGAAACACCTCCCTAGGGAGACGTTCAGGTGGCATCCTGACCAGATGCCGGAACCACCTCATCTGGTTTTTCTTAATGTGGAGGAGCAGCGGCTTTACTTTGAGCTCCCCCCGGATGGCAGAGCTTCTCACCCTATCTTTAAGGGAGAGCCCCACCATCCAGCGGAGGAAACTATATCCGGCCGCTTGTACCGTCCCGTAGCCTCCTACCGGTCGGACGTGCCCGAAACACCTCCCTAGGGAGACGTTCAGGTGGCATCCTGACCAGATGCCGGAACCACCTCATCTGGTTTTTCTTGATGTGGAAGAGCAGCGGCTTTACTTTGAGCTCCCCCCGGATGGCAGAGCTTCTCTCCCTATCTCTAAGGGAGAGCCCCGCCACCCGGCGGAGGAAACTCATTTCGGCCGCTTGTACCCGTGATCTTGTCCTCTCCTTCACAACCCAAAGCTCTTGAACATAGGTGAGGATGGGAACGTAGATCGACCGGTAAATTCAAAGCTTTGCCTTTCGGCTCAGCTCCTTCTTCACCACAACGTATCGATACAGCGTCCACATTACTGAAGACGCCGCACCGATCCGCCTGTCGACCTCACGATCCACTCTCCCCTCACTCGTGAACAAGACTCTGAGGTACTTGAACTCCTCCACTTGGGGCAGGGTCTCCTCCCCACCTTTATTCAACTTATATATGTTTACCCCGGTAATATCATCAGAACTTACCAGTCCTTGGGCTCAAATACTACTGTGGCCTGGTAGTGTGTAGCTTGCCGGGAATTATCTGTGCACTGCACATGTGATTGAGGAATTCACAGTGCAGGGTTGAAATTTTTCTATTTCAGCTAATAATCATGCAAACAAATGTTAGAGAGGGGCTTAATTACTATCTTTTGTGAAAGCGATCCTCGCATCTTGATCAACACGACGGGATTGAAACTACCCCCCCCCCCCACCTCCCCCCTCTCCACTCCTATCTTGAAGGCATGAGATATTGAGCCGTGTGTTTATTGTCACTGAGAAAGAAGCCGGCTAATTAAAATGTGCCCAATTGTTAGTTCCGCTCGGGCAAAACTACACCGGGAGGAGACGCTGCAGGGCTTTGAGCCAATATTATCCGAGAGGAAGTCATATTCTCTAAAGCTCGCTGGCCTCGGGTGTCATAATAAACACCTTCTCACTGTGGCGCCGCTCCCAAACCTGATACGTGCGAGTCCGCACGGTGAGTTTTTAGAACAATCTAGCACCGTGGTTTCTGCTCCGACACCAGGGAAGGGATTTAAGTGGCCACATTCCTGGGTGGATCTCGCGTGAGAGGAAGAGGGAAGAGGTGAATGTCTATAAGACTTGATGTTGCCTGCTGGTGTCATCCCGCAGTCCACTGAGGCTGCAACTAACCATTATTTTGATAGTCGATTAGTCACTTAGGCTGCAGCTAACCATTATTTTGATAGTCGATTAGTCACTTAGGCTGCAACTAACCATTATTTTTGATAGTCGATTAGTCACTTAGGCTGCAACTAACCATTATTTTGATAGTCGATTAGTCACTTAGGCTGCAACTAACCATTATTTTGATAGTCGACTAGTCACTTAGGCTGCAACTAACCATTATTTTGATAGTCGATTAGTCACTTAGGCTGCAACTAACCATTATATTGATAGTCGATTAGTTACTTAGGCTGCAACTAAACATTATTTTTATAGTCGATTAGTCACTTAAGCTGCAACTAACCATTATTTTGATAGTCAACTAGTCACTTAGGCTGCAACTAACCATTATTTTGATAGTCGACTAGTCACTTAGGCTGCAACTAACCATTATTTTGATAGTCGATTAGTCACTTCGGCTGCAACTAACCATTATTTTGATAGTCGATTAGTCACTTAGGCTGCAACTAAACATTATTTTTATAGTCGATTAGTCACTTAAGCTGCAACTAACCATTATTTTGATAGTCAACTAGTCACTTAGGCTGCAACTAACCATTATTTTGATAGTCGGCTAGTCACTTAGGCTGCAACTAACCATTATTTTGATAGTCGATTAGTCACTTAGGCTGCAACTAACCATTATTTTGATAGTCGATTAGTCACTTAGGCTGCAACTAACCATTATTTTGATAGTCAACTAGTCACTTAGGCTGCAACTAACCATTATTTTGATAGTCGACTAGTCACTTAGGCTGCAACTAACCATTATTTTGATAGTCGATTAGTCACTTAGGCTGCAACTAACCATTATTTTGATAGTCGACTAGTCACTTAGGCTGCAACTAACCATTATTTTGATAGTCGACTAGTCACTTAGGCTGCAACTAACCATTATTTTGATAGTCGATTAGTCACTTAGGCTGCAACTAACCATTATTTTGATAGTTGATTAGTCACTTAGGCTGCAACTAAACATTATTTTTATAGTCGATTAGTCACTTAAGCTGCAACTAACCATTATTTTGATAGTCAACTAGTCACTTAAGCTGCAACTAACCATTATTTTGATAGTCGACTAGTCACTTAGGCTGCAACTAACCATTATTTTGATAGTCGATTAGTCACTTAGGCTGCAACTAACCAATATTTTGATAGTCGATTAGTCACTTAGGCTGCAACTAACCATTATTTTGATAGTCGATTAGTCACTTAAGCTGCAACTAACCATTATTTTGATAGTCGACTAGTCACTTAGGCTGCAACTAACCATTATTTTGATAGTCGATTAGTCACTTAGGCTGCAACTAACCATTAGTTTGATAGTCGACTAGTCACTTAGGCTGCAACTAACCATTATTTTGATAGTCGATTAGTCACTTAGGCTGCAGCTAACCATTATTTTTATATAGTCGATTAGTCACTTAGGCTGCAACTAACCATTATTTTGATAGTCGACTAGTCACTTAGGCTGCAACTAACCATTATTTTGATAGTCGATTAGTCACTTAGGCTGCAGCTAACCATTATTTTTATATAGTCGATTAGTCACTTAGGCTGCAACTAACCATTATTTTTGATAGTTGATTAGTCACTTAGGCTGCAACTAACCATTATTTTTGATAGTCGATTAGTCACTTAGGCTGCAGCTAACCATTATTTTTATATTTGATAAATCACATAGGGCTGCAACTAACCATTATTTTGATAGTCGATTAGTTACTAAGCATGAAACTAACCATTAGTTTGGTAGTCGATTAGTCACTTAGGCTGCAACTAACCATTATTTTGATAGTCGATTAGTCACTTAGGCTGCAACTAACCATTATTTTGATAGTCGATTAGTCACTTAGGCGGCAACTAACCATTATTTTGATAGTCGATTAGTCACTTAGGCTGCAACTAACCATTATTTTGATAGTCGATTAGTCACTTAGGCTGAAACTAACCATTATTTTGATAGTCGATTAGTCACTTAGGCTGCAACTAACCATTATTTTGATAGTCGATTAGTTACTAAGCCTGAAACTAACCATTAGTTTGGTAGTCGATTAGTCACTTAGGCTGCAACTAACCATTATTTTGATAGTCGATTAGTCACTTAGGCTGCAACTAACCATTATTTTGATAGTCGATTAGTCACTTAGGCGGCAACTAACCATTATTTTGATAGTCGATTAGTCACTTAGGCTGCAACTAACCATTATTTTGATAGTCGATTAGTCACTTAGGCTGAAACTAACCATTATTTTGATAGTCGATTAGTCACTTAGGCTGCAACTAACCATTAGTTTGGTAGTCACTTAGGCTGCAGCTAACCATTATTTTTATATTTGATAAATCATATAGGGCTGCAACTAACCATTATTTTGATAGTCGATTAGTCACTTAGGCTGCAACTAACCATTATTTTGATAGTCGATTAGTCACTTAGGCTGCAACTAACCATTATTTTGATAGTCGATTAGTTACTAAGCATGAAACTAACCATTAGTTTGGTAGTCGATTAGTCACTTAGGCTGCAACTAACCATTATTTTGATAGTCGATTAGTCACTTAGGCTGCAACTAACCATTATTTTGATAGTCGATTAGTCACTTAGGCGGCAACTAACCATTATTTTGATAGTCGATTAGTCACTTAGGCTGCAACTAACCATTATTTTGATAGTCGATTAGTCACTTAGGCTGAAACTAACCATTATTTTGATAGTCGATTAGTCACTTAGGCTGCAACTAACCATTATTTTGATAGTCGATTAGTTACTAAGCCTGAAACTAACCATTAGTTTGGTAGTCGATTAGTCACTTAGGCTGCAACTAACCATTATTTTGATAGTCGATTAGTCACTTAGGCTGCAACTAACCATTATTTTGATAGTCGATTAGTCACTTAGGCGGCAACTAACCATTATTTTGATAGTCGATTAGTCACTTAGGCTGCAACTAACCATTATTTTGATAGTCGATTAGTAACTTAGGCTGAAACTAACCATTATTTTGATAGTCGATTAGTCACTTAGGCTGCAACTAACCATTAGTTTGGTAGTCACTTAGGCTGCAGCTAACCATTATTTTTATATTTGATAAATCATATAGGGCGGCAACTAACCATTATTTTGATAGTCGATTAGTCACTTAGGCTGCAACTAACCATTATTTTGATAGTCGATTAGTCACTTAGGCTGCAACTAACCATTATTTTGATAGTCGATTAGTCACTTAGGCTGCAACTAACCATTATTTTGATAGTCGATTAGTTACTAAGCCTGAAACTAACCATTAGTTTGGTAGTCGATTAGTCACTTAGGGCTGCAACTAACCATTATTTTGGTAGTCGATTAGTCACTTAGGCTGCAACTAACCATTATTTTGATAGTTGATTAGTCACTTAGGCTGCAACTAACCATTATTTTGATAGTCGATTAGTCACTTAGGGCTGCAACTAACCATTATTTTGGTGGTCGATTAGTCACTTAGGCTGCAACTAACCATTATTCTGATAGTCGATTAGTCACTTAGGCCTGCGACTAACCATTATTTTGATAGTCAATTAGTCACTTAGGTTGCAACTAACCATTATTTTGATAGTCGATTAGTCACTTGGGCTGCAACTAACCATTATTTTGATAGTCGATTAGTCACTTGGGGCTGTGACTAACCATTATTTTGATAGTCGATTAGTCACTTAGGCTGCAACTAACCATTATTTTGATAGTCGATTAGTCACTTAGGCTGCAGCTAACCATTATTTTTATAGTCGATTAGTCACTTAGGCTGCAACTAACCATTATTCTGATAGTCGATTAGTCACTTAGGTTGCAACTAACCATTATTTTGATAGTCGATTAGTCACTTGGGCTGCAACTAACCATTATTTTGATAGTCGATTAGTCACTTGGGCTGCAACTAACCATTATTTTGATAGTCGATTAGTCACATAGGGCTGCAACTAACCATTTTTTTGATAGTCAACTAGTCACTTAGGCTGCAACTAACCATTAGTTTGGTACTCACTTAGGCTGCAGCTAACCATTATTTTTATATTTGATAAATCACATAGGGCTGCAACTAACCATTATTTTGATAGTCGATTAGCCACTTAGGCTGCAGCTAACCATTATTTTGATAGTCGATTCGTCACTTAGGCGGCAACTAACCATTATTTTGATAGTCGATTAGTCACTTAGGCTGCAGCTAACCATTATTTTGATAGTCAACTAGTCACTTAGGCTGCAGGTAACCATTATTTTTATAGTTGATTAGTCACTTAGGGCTGCAACTAACCATTATTGTGATAGTCAACTAGTCACTTAAGCTGCAACTAACCATTAGTTTGGTAGTCACTTAGGCTGCAGCTAACCATTATTTTTATATTTGATAAATCACATAGGGCTGCAACTAACCATTATTTTGATAGTCGATTAGTCACTTAGGCTGCAACTAACCATTATTTTGATAGTCGATTAGTCACTTAGGCTGCAACTAACCATTATTTTGATAGTCGATTCGTCACTTAGGCTGCAGCTAACCATTATTTTGATAGTGAATTAGTCACTTAGACTGCAACTAATTATTTTGATGGTCGATTAGTCATTTAGGCTGCAACTAACCATTATTTGATAGTCGATTAGTCACTTAGGCTGCAACTAACCATTATTTTGATAGTCGATTCGTCACTTAGGCTGCAGCTAACCATTATTTTGATAGTGAATTAGTCACTTAGACTGCAACTAATTATTTTGATGGTCGATTAGTCATTTAGGCTGCAACTAACTATTACTTTGGTAGTCTGGTTAGTCACTTAGTCTACACGTATCTCTTATGTGTGACTGCCATCATATTGCAGTCTACACGTACCTCTTATGTGTGACTGCCATCATATTGCAGTCTACACGTACCTCTTATGTGTGACTGCCATCATATTGCAGTCTACACGTACTTCTTATGTGTGACTGCCATCATATTGCAGTCTACACGTATCTCTTATGTGTGACTGCCATCATATTGCAAACTACATGTATCTCTTATGTGTGACTGCCATCATATTGCAGTCTACACGTATCTCTTATGTGTGACTGCCATCATATTGCAAATTACATGTATCTCTTATGTGAGACTACCATCATATTGCAAACTACACATATCTCTTATGTATGACTGCCATCATATTGCAGTCTACACGTATCTCCCATGTGTGACTGCCATCATGTTCTAGTCTACGCATATCTCTTATGTGTGACTGCCATCATATTGCAGACTACACGTATCTCTTATGTGTGACTGCCATCATATTGCAGACTACACGTATCTCTTATGTGTGACTGCCATCATATTACAGTCTACGGATATCTCTTATGTGTGACTGCCATCATATTGCAGTCCACGCGTATCTCTTATGTGTGACACGAATGCGAAACATCTGCACAGAAAATGAGTCCCTAGGCGTGCACGTCGGACAAAACTTTTGAGTATTCAACTGAAGGCCGTGCGGGAGAAGAAGTAGTCCAGTTCTGCATGGAGTTCTCTGAAATGATTCGGGTTCCGCCCCCCCACCTCCCTCCTTTCTCCCTTCCAGGCATCCGTTCCCCACGGTGTTCAGCACGTGCAGTAAGAAGGACCTTGCAGCCAGCCTGGAGAAAGGGGTGGGCATGTGTCTGGACAACATGCCTGAGGTCAAGGTGCTCTACGGAGGCCAGAAGTGCGGCAACGGCTACGTGGAGGAAGGGGAGGAGTGCGACTGTGGGGAACCAGAGGTAACCTTTTTGTGTTACCTTTATCCTAGTCCTCCCTTCTTAAGCTGTGGAACGCCAAAGAACCGCTTAATTTAAATATTCAAACACAGTGTTTCTGTTCAAATTGTGCGTAATGTTACTGTGACCAGAAAATATTAAATATACTTGTTCAATACAAAACCGGTGAAGTTGTCACGGAGTGTAAATGGTAAATAAAAAACTAATTACAATTAATAATTTTCAACTTATATTTAATTGTATAGACTGCAAAGACAAGATATTTCATGTTCGAACTGGAAAACTTTTGTTATGTTTTTTGCAAATATTACCTCATTTGGATTTTGATGCCTGCGACATGTTTAAAAAAAGCTGGCACAAGTGGCAAAAAAGACTGACAAAGTTGAGGAACACTCATCAAACACTAATTTGGAACATCCCCCAGGTGAACGGGCTAATTGGGAACAGGTGGGTGCTGTCACACCAAATTTCTTTCCCCCCTACAAAAACCTTCCCCCAGGAAGAAGAAATTTGGCGTGACAGCAGTGACAATACCAAGTTATATGACTCTTAAGGGTTACAGCTGCAAAATTAGCGAAGCAAAAATAGCTTGAAAGGTTAGCATGGCGGAATGCTAATGTTTTTTCCTCACCGTTATTTTTCACCAATGACAATCAGCCAATTATAATGCTTTTAAAACAGGCTGCTTTAAGGTCTTTCCACCTTCATTGGGGTCCTTCAAGCATTAGAGGGGCTGTCACGCCAAATTTCTTCCAGAGAGAAGAAATTTGAGAAATTTGGCGTGACAGTGCCATGATTGGGTATAAAAGCAGCTTCCATGAAATGCTCGGTCGTTCCCAAAAGAGGACATGGCGAGGGTCACCACTTTGTCAACAAATGCATTTAAGAACAACATTTCTCAACAAGATATTGCAAGGAATTTAGGGACTTCACCATCTACGGTCCGTAATATCACCAAAAGGTGCAGAGAATCTGGAGAAATCACTGCACGTAAGCCATGATATTACGGACCTTGGATCCCTCAGGCGGTACTGCGTCAAAAAGCGACATCAGTGTGTAAAGGATATCACCACATGGGCTCAGTAATGCTTCAGAAAACCACTGTCAGTAACTACAGTTGGTCACGACATCTGTAAGTGCAAGTTAAAACTCTAACATGCAAAGCCAAAGCCATTTATCAACAACACCCAGAAACGCCACAGATGGACTGATTCAAAGTGGAAAAGTGTTCTGTGGTCTGACGAGTCCACATTTCAAATAGTTTTTGGAAACTGTGGACGTCGTGTCCTCCGGAATAAAGAGGAAAATAACCATCCGGACTGTTTGAGGCGCAAAGTTCAAAAGCCAGCTCTGTGATGGTATGGGGGTGTATTAGTGCCCAAGGCATGGGTAACTTACACATCTGTGAAGGCACCGGTAATGCTGAAAGGTACATACAGGTTTGGGAGCATCATATGTTGCCATCCAAGCATTGTTATCATGGACGCCCCTGCTTATTTCAGCAAGACGCTGCCAAGCCATGTGTTACAACAGCTTGGCTTCGTAGTAAAAGAGTGTCTCCCATTGAAAATGTGTAAAATGCATAAAATATCACGACAGAGACCCCAGACTATTGAACAACTTAAGCTGTACATCAAGCAAGAATGGGAAAGAATTCCACCCAAAAAGCTTAAAAAATATGTCTCCTCAGTTCCCAAAACGTTTACTGAGTGTCGTTAAAAGGAAAGGCCATGTAACACGGTGGTAAAAATGCCCCTGTGACAACTCTTTTACAATGTAAGTTAATGATTATTTGCAAAAAAAAATAAAAATCTTGTCCTTGCAGTCTGCATATAAATTGAAAAAGATTTGCAAATCATTGTATTGTTTTTATTTACCATTTACACAAGGTGACAACTTCACTGGTTTGGGGTTTTTAATGAATACTTGGGCCTGTTACGCTGCTGTGTTTCAATGTTGTCATTACGGTGCTACTTGGTTAAAAAAAAAAAAATAAGAACCACTGCTGTAGATTGAGCAGGTGTACCTAATGTAGTGGCCAGCGAAGTAAACAACACGCCACAGACTCCAAGCGACAACCGAAACTTTTTGTGACTAAAAGCGCACCCGGGCTTTTTTTTCCGGGTATTTTATTTCCGTCACACCTTCTCCCGGCTCACCTCTGGCGCTCGGTCTGGCGGCTTGACAGGCTATCGCGGTGATGTCATTTCCCGGCCACACACCCATTCGTCAAGCCGCTCTCCAGTGGCGTGACCAAAAAAAAAATAAATAAATAAATAAAACTCTCTCGAGGCTGAAATAAACTTCCTCTGGCTTTTTTTGTGCGGCGCGGTCAATGATTGATTGCATGAAAAAAAAAAAAAAAACCTCCTCAGGCTCCCTCACGGAGGAATCGAGCAACGTGTCCAAACATCACTTAAGCTACTCTCGCTAACGTATTTTAACTAAACGTAACAGCGGAGGATAAATGTCACATAACAAGAAAAAGACTACTTCGTCTGCACGGACTACAAAGGCGGACGCGCGCAAATTTTACGGACTTATGCAAATCCCAAATACAGATCAGCAGGTACCAGAAGGTAAGAAAAGTTGCTTTTGCATAGTATTACGAAACAAAAACCCCAGATAAAATGTCTTACCTCGTGCACACACCATAATAATACTCCTATGTTTAATGCGCCGACAATCCCACAAGTGGTGAAGTCGTACCAAACAAATTTTGACAAATGTTTGAGCGCCGTGTGTGATGTTCTGTATTTTCAAAGGAGCATATAACATTTCGGTGTTTACTTGAGTCATATTGCAGTCTGCACGTATCTCTTATGTGTGACCGCCATCCGCTGGTCCCACTTATCATTACACCATGTAACACGCATATTTGGCATCTGTAAAACTGGTGCAGGTGTGCCTAATGCTACGGCCTTTGAGTGTCGTTTTGCACACCTCACATGAAAACCGTCTCATTATTTTTGGCATTGATAAAATATTTCAACTGGAAAAAAAATATGCAGTATTAAAAAAAAGATAAGCATGCTTGTCTGAACCCAGAAATATCATGTACCTTTCACAGTATATTAATTTATATTATGTGTTGTCAACTTTGTACTTTTTTTTATTTTTTATTAATTTTTTAAGTCATTGCCCGGAATTAAAATATGGAAAAAAATTTAAAATAAAAATCTAGTGTTGAATAGACGCGAATATTCACCCTAGTTGGAGTGTTCCTTAAACTCAGATTTAAAGGACAATAATATTACCACTCTGATTTATTCGACTTGTTAAGCTTTTTTATTATTATTATTATTATTTTTGTATGTCATTGCCTGAAATAAATAAATAAATGAAAAAAAATGCAAAAAGAAAATCTAGTGTGGAATAGACATAAATATTCACCCTGGCTGGAGTGTTCCTAAAACTCAGATTTAAAGGACAATAATATCAACACTGATTTATTCGACTTAAGCTTTTTTAAAAATTATTATTAGTTCTTTATGCCATTACCTGAAATAAATAAATAAATGGAAAAAAAAATCTAGTGTGGAATAGACACAAATATTCACCCTGGCTGGAGTGTTCCTAAAACCCAGATTTAAAGGACAAAAATATTAACACTCTAATTTATTCGACTTATCAAGCTTTTTTTTTTAATTATTATTATTATTTTTGTATGTCATTGCCTGAAATAAATAAATAAATGAAAAAAATGCAAAAAAAAAAATCTAGTGTGAAATAGACACAAATATTCACCCTGGTTGGAGTGTTCCTAAAATTCAGATTTAAAGGACAATAATTTTAACACTCTGATTTATTTGACTTATTAAGCGTTTTTTTTAAGCACTCAAGGACAATAAAATGACCAATAAAATGTACAAAATTGTATAAATATGCTTTTTAAAAGGAACTGCACTTTTTTGTGGAATTTTGCCTCTCATTCACAATCACGTTGTCTTTGTAGCGCATTCAACTGAATATGGGTTGAAAATGATTTGCAAATCATTGTATTCCATTTATATTTACATCTAACACAATTTCCCAACTCATATGGAAACGGGGTTTGTATTTTTGTATGTAGCCGACGCACTGGGGAATTCTGTTGATTCCGCAATGTGTGTTGTTCCGCTTTTCCTCCCTACAGCAACACGGCGGTTAATAGCCGGGAAAGTACCTGGATAGCGAGCGCAAAAAAGTGACGGCTCCCGCAGTGTTAGTTGACGTCATATAAAAATATATGTATTGTTCATCGTGTGAGGCGATTCAAATTAAACAATAAACAAAAACAAATAACGGTTTGAATTGGTCCAGGTTATCGGGGACTGTTATTACTGACGGACGGGTGTTGCGGTGTGACTGCAGCCAGGCACGTAAGAAAACCCTCATCTCCATGGCGACGTCTCTGTCGCTTTCACTCATTTGCCGCTTTTCCACGTACGCAGGGGTAGGCTACGCAGAACGTTGAAAGAGCCATTTTGGACCCAAAGGACAAAAATCATCTTTGTTTGGAGCTGTCACGCCAAATTTCTTCTCCCTACAAAAACCTCCCCCCCCCCCATTTACTTCCGGGGTCATGATTTATACAGACGTTTTGTTAATGCTATGTTATAAAAATATAACGCTATATTATAAATATATAACGCTATATTATAAAAATACAGACATTTTGTTAACGCTATATAATAAAAAAATTAAAAAACAATTTACAAACACAAGCTATGGGATGACATAAGAGGAAACGTGACCCCGGAAGTAAATGCGTCATCCCATAGCTTGTGTTTGTAAATTGTTTTTTAATTTTTTTTTTATAATATAGCGTTAACAAAACGTCTGTATCTTTATAATATAGCGTTATATTTTTATAATATAGCGTTATATTTTTATAATATAGCGTTAACAAAACATCTGTATTAATCATGACCCCGGAAGTATATGGGGGGGGGAAGGTTTTTGTAGGGGGGAAGAAATTTGGTGTGACAGAGTCAACGGTAGGGTGTGGAGTTTATAGTTACGGTAGCACAATTAGCCCCGAACGGGCTAACATCACAACTAACGTGTTACGCGTCTGAATCGCCCAGCGACTCTCTGTCGGAGTATCAGCGCTGGGGTCCAGTGCACCGCGGGTTTTGTATTGTCGCTTGGTCCTTCTGCGGAGTGCTACGGAAGCTATCGCTCGTCTCCCCGGCGCCGGGGGAGGAAGAGCACGTGCAGGTCGAGTGGAAAAGCTGCTAAACATTTCTCTGCTTGCATCACGCAGCTGACGTCAATGTTTGGCCCTCGAGAGCCACATACCACACCGTGATTGGTAGATTCCTTCAGCTCCGCACACAATGCTGTCAAGCGCCATTCATATAAAACTCATATAAAACTAACATTAGACTTTCAAATTAAGGTGGGGGCCGCAGAATAACGTCTCGCGGGCCGCGTGTCTGAGACCCCTGCTTTAAAGTCATGTCCAACAATTGCGACAAAGACTTTTTACTGTCAACTAGGTTTTGTTTTTTAATGATTTCTGCTAGTGGTGTGCCTCTACAAAAAATGTGCCTTGGCTCAAAAAAAGGTTGACAAACACAGCTGTAACCTGTATAGCAACAATGTATCATCATTGTTATTGTAAGAGACAACTATTTTTCTAGCCAAGCAAAACATTATGACTCCTTTGATGCGCCTTACTGCGAATTTGTATGAAAACAGACCTGACTAGACCCGCTCATCGGCAAAATACGGTATGCTGGAACCGACTATTTCTCATCTGTCTCAGGTAGGGGTGTAACGGTACACAAAAATGTCGGTTCGGTACGTACTTCGGTTTAGAGGTCACGGTTTGGTTAATTTTCGGTACAGTAGGAAAACAACAAAATTTACATTTTTGGGTTATTTATTTCCCAAATTTGTAAATAATGACATAACATACATACACACACAAGGTCCATTGCAAGGGTTAATGTGGTCAACATATATGAAATAAAATCTAAATAAGATAAGGCTCAGAATGGTTTCTTAACAAAACCTTTCTACATATAAAGTGCTTTTTTTGATTGATTGATTGATTGAAACTTTGTTTAGTATATTGCACAGTACAGTACATATTTCTGTACAATTCCCCACTAAATGGTAACACCCCAATAAGTTGTTCAACTTGTTTAAGTCGGGATCCACCTTAATCAACATTAAACTGCCTCCAGTTGTTGTTCAGATAAAAAAGGATGACAAAACTTTTCTTCTACATATAAAAAGTGCAACATTAAACAGTTTTAAGTCAACTCAGCCTCAGATTAACTTTTCTTCCCCCCCCAGCCTGGCTAACTTGGTAGTAAGAGGATATATGGGCTCATTGTTCTTCCACCATAGAAGTGGGTCAAAATCTAGTTTTAATGCATTACAGCAACTCCCGGCGACCCCGAATGGGACAAGGGGTAGGAAATGGATGGATGGATGATCTTAAATGCGCTGCTATAAAAACATTTGTTATTGCTTTAGCCGAGGAGAGGCTGTTTGAATGCGGTGTTTGCACCACGCTCCTCTTTCTCTTCCTTAAAGCGAGGTTGACTTGGCGGTGGTGCCGTTTCAAAGGGGTTAGCATGTTTGAGGTGTTGTCAGAAGCTTACCCTACTGCTGCTGAACAATGCCGGCAAACCTCCATCCTCCATTGTTGTATCGCACCGCGAAGCGGAAGTGTTCCCAAAGGGGAGATGTTAACGAGGCAGGAGGGTCTTCCAGCTCTGGCTTTTGCATGTTGTCCTAGCCCGGTCGTTGCTGGCATGCCGTGTGTTGTGCCTCGCTCTACATTGTTTACGCAACGTGTGGTGCGCTACCTAATATGTCCGTGTGGAAACTCATTCGGTACACTTCCGAACCGAAACGGTTCAATACAAATACACGTATCGTTACACCCTTAGTCTCAGGGATGACATTTTTTGGCGGTCTTCATTTCCTCTCGCCGCCACCTGCTCGTCTGATGTGCAGGCGCACTCCCAGCAGAAGATGAAAACGGCCCTCTGCGTCGTCCATAAACAAAAAAAAAGCTGGTGTCGGGGTCCGAGAGATAAACAACCTTCCTTTTGTCCCGCCTCGACACATCTCCCTTGCCCTTTTGTCCCGCCTCGACACATCTCCCTTGCCCTTTTGTCCCGCCTTGACACATCTCCCTTGCCCTTTTGTCCCCCCTCGACACATCTCCCTTACCTTAAATATCCACACCCATGCCTCCAGTTAGTTCCTGGCGTGACTTAGTCGCAGATGTAAAAAGCGATGTGTTTTGGCATCTAATGAAAGATAAAAACCGCCCTAGGGTCTACAGCAGTCCTCTGTTCTTAGGTTCTCCTGGTCCACGTCAGTTTAAGTCACATCAGACGCAAAGATCTCAAACAAGACGCTTCTGCGGCCAATTTAGGACTTCCTTTAGCCCCCCGGGAGACCCAAACTGGGAACATATGAGACCCCGTTGATGCGGGTCTAAGGGTCCAAAGATCAGATTTAAAGACAAGATGCAAGACATCCTCTTGACCGGACTAAGATGAGGGATGGTGTCCAGAGCAGATCACTCCAAAAGTTCCTTATTCTGCTATTTTTCTACAATTTTAAACAACTCGCAAAGTTCCCATAGCATTGTGGTCTAAAATCTAGTCTTGGTGCTGGAATATAGAGATTTTAAATGTGCTTTTAGTGTCCATTAGAAGTGCTCTTTTCCCACATAAACAATGTAACTTTGCACTTTGAGACCAACATCAATGCATGATCTTTAAACAATTACTCAAACATCCATCCATCCATTTTCTACCGCTTATTCCCTTTTGGGGTCGCGGGGGGTGCTGGCGCCTATCTCAGCTACAATCGGGCGGAAGACGGGGTACACCCTGGACAAGTCGCTACCTCATCGCAGATTACAGCTGGTCCGATGGCAGTGAAGTCTCATTGAATTGCTACAGTGAATTACTCAAACATCTCATTCAATA
The DNA here is from genome assembly GCF_033978795.1 of Nerophis ophidion. Lineage (NCBI taxonomy): Eukaryota > Metazoa > Chordata > Actinopteri > Syngnathiformes > Syngnathidae > Nerophis > Nerophis ophidion. The sequence continues at coordinate 63,543,813 of NC_084619.1, read as the reverse complement.
ATTAAATCAATCATTAAACCGTTAAATACTTAATTAAATATAATTTACTTCAAACTAGTGGAAAACTATTAATACACCGTTTTTTAATGCTTTTTTTTTTTTCAAAACAAAAGTGTCAAAAAAAATGGTAAGTTGCAATAATTTGACCTTGTAATTCTTTAAATTACTGTAATTCGTAAATAAATAAAAAAGTACCGCTGTTTTTATGGTTAAAAAATAAATAAGGCTGCTCAGTTGCCAGAATTTTACATTACTTTTTTTTTACTTTAAATAAAAAAATGCAATTTTACTGTAAAATTGAAATTTGTTTTTTACTGTGAATAAAAAACTGCAATTTTACTGCAAAATTTACATTTTTTTACTGTAAATAAAAAATGCAATTTTACTCTAAAATCTACATTTTTTTTTACTGTAAATAAAAAATACAATTTTACTGTAAAATGTACTTTTGTTTTTTTAATGTAAATAAAGAAATGCAATTTTACTGTAAATGTTACATTTGTATTTTACTGTAAAATTAGATTTTTTTAACAGTAAAAAAAATGCAATTTTACTGTAAAATGTAAATTTATTTTTTTTACTGTAAATAAAAAAATGCAATTAAACTGAAAAATGTACATGAGTTTTTTAGTGTTAATGAAAAAAATGCAATTTTAATGTAAAATTGACATTTGTTTTTACTGTGAATAAAAAAACTGCAATTTTACCGTAAAATGTACTTCTTTTTTTACTGTAAATAAAAAATGCAATTTTACTATAAAATCTACATTTTATTTTATACTGTAAATAAAAAATTAACTTTCACTGTAAAATGTACATTTGTTTTTTTTGTGTAAACAAAAATGAAATTTTACTGTAAATATTACATTTGTTTTTTACTGTAAGAATGCAATTTTACTGTAAAATTATTTTTTTACTGTAATTGAAAAAATGCAATTATACTGAAAAATTTACATACGTTTTTTTCACTCAAAATGAAAAAATGCAATTTTACTGTAAAATTTACATTTGTTTTTTTACTGTAAATAAAAAGATAAAATTTTACTCTAAAATTTACATTTTTTTTTTTCACTGTGAATAAAAAACGCAATTTTACTGTAAAATGTACTTTTTTTTACTGTAAATTAAAAAAAATGCAATTTAACAGTAAAGTTTTGGCACCTGAGCTGCCAGTTTGTTTGTTTTTTTTTACTCGGGTTTTCCCACCGGCCAGAATCTGGGCAGTAGTCTGGGAACCGCTGATTTTCAGTATCATTTATACATTGATACTACACTAGCTATCGATAGCATCGACATCTGGATTGATCACTCCTACTCGTGTGCTTTCCCATTCCTTTTCCCTGGGTCCTCCAGTGATAATGTACTTGGAAGAAACTTAGTTTATTTACACTGTGGATAGACAACACGTTCGTTGGAGGTTCCCGGAATTGATGCGACTCCTGAATGTGTGTAACAATGTTGTGATGTAATAGTGTGTACATTTATTTTGAAGGAATCTTTCAGGCGAGTACAATCTTTAGCATGTAAACACCGGGACACAGCTGCGGTACGGATTATTTAAAAATGGCAAATATCGGCCACCAATCGGGAAATCTTTAAAAGAAATGATTTGTTGTTCTCCCGTTTGCTGCTCATAACCTTATCCACTTCCTGTTTGCTTGTTAGGAATGTTCCAACCCGTGCTGCAACGCCACCACGTGCACGCTGAAAGGAGACGCCGTGTGCGCCCACGGACAGTGCTGTGAAGACTGCCAGGTGACGCTTGTTCAATACCTGCAAGTAGGACAACAACTAGGTTCCGGTACCAAAATGTATGTCCATACTTTTCCAAACAAAGGGAACTACGTCATATTACATATAGACCTGCCATTATTTAGGATTAGATTACATTAGATTAGCTTTTCTGACATTATATTACAACCCCGTTTCCATATGAGTTGGGAATTTGTGTTAGATGTAAATATAAACGGAATAAAATGATTTGCAAATCCTTTTCATCCCATATTCAGTTGAATATGCTACAAAGAAAAGATATTTGATGTTCAAACTCATACATTTTATTTTTTTTTGCAAATAATAATTAACTTAGAATTTCATGGCTGCAACACGTGCCAAAGTAGTTGGGAAAGGGCATGTTCACCACTGTGTTACATCACCTTTTCTTTTAACAACACTCAATAAACGTTTGGGAACTGAGGAAACTAATTGTTGAAGCTTTGAAAGTGGAATTCTTTCCCATTCTTGTTTCATGTAGAGCTTCAGTCCTTCAACAGTCTCCGCTGTCGTATTTTACGCTTCATAATGCGCCCAGTCTCGACTGCAGGCGGGCCAGGAAAGTACCTGCACTCTTTATCTACGAAACCACCTTGTAACACGTGGCTTGGCATTGTCTTGTTGAAATAAGCAGGGGCGTCCATGATAAGGTTGCTTGGATGACAACATATGTTGCTCCAAAACCTGTATGGACCTTTCAGCATTAATGGTGCCTTCACAGATGTGTAAGTTACCCATGCCTTGGGCACTAATACACCCTCACACCATCACAGATGCTGGCTTTTGAACTTTGAGCCTATAACAATCTGGATGGTTATTCTCCTCTTTGTTCTGCAGGACACTACGTCCACAGTTTCCAAATATAATTTGAAATGTGGACTCGTCAGACCACGGAACACCTTTCCACTTTGCATCAGTCCATCTTAGGTGAGCTCGGGCCCAGCGGCGTTCCTTGGTCTTGTTGATAAATGGGTTTTGCTTTGCATAGTAGAGTTTTAACTTGCACTTACAGATGTAGCGACCAACTGTAGTTATTGACAGTGGTTTTATGAAGTGTTCCCGAGCCCATGTGGTGATATCCTTTACATGCTGATGTCGGTTTTTGATGCGGTACAGCCAGAGGGATCAAAAGTCCGTAATATCGTCGCTTACGTGCAGTGAATTCTCCAGATTCTATGAACCTTTTGATGATTTTACGGACCGTAGATGGTAAAATCCCTAAATTCCTTGCAATAGCTCGTCGAGAAACGTTCTAAAACTGTTCGACAATTTGCTTACAAAGTGGTGACCCTCGCCCCATCCTTGTTTGCGAATTACTTAGCATGTCATTTTATACCCTATCATGGCACCCACCTGTTCCCAATTAGCCTGCACACCTGAGGGATGTTCCAAATAAGTGTTTGATGAGCATTCCTCAACTTTATCAGTATTTATTGCCAACCTTTCCCAACTTCTTTGTCACGTGTTGCTGGCATCGAATTCTAAAGTTAATGATTATTTGCAAAAAAAAAAAAAGTCTATCAGTTTGAACATCAAATATGTTGTCTTTGTAGCATATTCAACTGAATGTGGCTTGAAAAGGATTTGCAAATCATTGTATTCTGTTTACACAGTAGATAGATTAACGGGTCCGCTTGTGTCCTGCAAAACTAACAATAAATACATTCTGACCGTAAGGCCCAGTAAAGTGAAGTATTTAAATGTTTACCTAATGCCAGTATAGTACCCATTTTCAATGAGTTAGTATGGCGGCACTTTATTAGTACCGGTATACTTTTACCCCGGTCTTACATCTCCTGTTTACACGCGCAGCTCAAACCGGCGGGCACCGTGTGTCGGGAGTCGGGCAACTCCTGCGACCTGCCCGAGTTCTGCACGGGCGCCGCCCCTCACTGCCCGGCCAACGTCTACCTCCACGACGGCCACGCCTGCCACCGCGTGGAGGGCCACTGCTACAACGGCATCTGTCAGACCCACGAGCAGCAGTGCATCACCCTGTGGGGCCCAGGTAGTCCCGTCTCCTCGTCTCGCCCGCGGCCCCTCGCCCGGGTTTGACTTACCGGACTGGTGTGGTGCGCAGGAGCCAAGCCGGCACCGGGGATCTGCTTCGAGCGCGTCAACTCGGCGGGGGATCCTTACGGGAACTGCGGGAAGGATTCCAAAGGCTCCTTCGCCAAGTGCGACGCAAGGTGGGACTGGAGACTGGATAGGAGCGTGGGAATTACTGGGAGGAAAAATCAGGATTAGTCTTGCTTAGGCTGCTGCCCCCGCGACCCACCTGGGATAAGCGGAAGAAGATGAATAGATAGTTAGGGATCGAATGTCCCTTTGGGACTGAGGACCTATTGTATTTCTAAGGTTTTATTATCTTTGAGCTGTAATTTGACCTCCTTAACATGCTTCAAATTTCACCAAATTTTACACACACATCAGGACTGGGGAAAATTGCCATCTAATAAAAAACAAACCCTAAAACTCAAAATTGCGCTCTAGCGCCCCCTAGGAAAAAACACGGACAAAACTGCTTGTAACTTCCGTTAGGAATGTCGTAGAGACATGAAACAAAAACCTCTATGTAGTTCTGACTTAGACCTAGATTTCATACACTAACTTCCTTCAGCAAAAACCAACAGGAAGTTGGAAAAAAACCCTTCAAAACAAAAGTTTCCTAAAAAATGTCATTTTTGCCTCTTTGAGCTGTAATTTGACCCACTTAACATGCTTCAAAACTCACCAAATTTGACACACACATCAGGACTGGCGAAAATTGCCATCTATTAAAAATCCAAACCCCAAAACTCAAAATTGCCCTCTAGCGCCCCCTAGGAAAAAACACAGACCAAACCACTAGTAACTTCCGTTAGTAATGTCATAGAGACATGAAACAAAAACCTCTATGTAGGTCTGACTTAGACCTACATTTCATCAATTGACATCCTTTAGCAAAAATCAACAGGAAGTTGGCAAAAACCCCTTTAAAACAAATTTTTCCTAAAAAAAATGTAATTTTTGCCTCTTTGAGCTGTAATTTGACCCCCTTACCATGCTTCATAACTCACCAAATTTTACACACACATCAGGACTGGCAAAAATTGCCATCTAATAAAAAACCAAACCCCAAAACTCAAAATTGCGCTCTAGCGCCCCCTAGGAAAAAACACAGACAAGACTGCTTGTAATTTCCGTTAGGAATGTCATAGAGACATGAAACGAAAACCTTTATGTAGGTCTGACTTAGACCTACATTTCATAAAATGACATCCTTCAGCAAAAATCATCAGGAAGTTGGCAAACACCCCTTCAAAACAAAAGTTTCCTTAAAAAAATATTTTTTGTCTCTTTGAGCTGTAATTTGACCCCCTTAAAATGCACCAAACTGGACACACACATCAGGACTGGCGAAAATTGCGATCTAATAAAAAAACCAAACCCCAAAACTTAAAATTGCTCTCTAGCGCCCCATAGGAATAAAACAAAGACAAAACTGCTCGTAGGAAGGAAACACAGACAAAACTGCTTGTAACTTCCGGTAGGAATGTCGTAGGGACATGAAACAAAAACATCTATGCAGGTCTCACTTAGAACTACATTTCATTGATTGACATCCTTAAGCAAAAATCAACAGGAAGTTGGCAATTACCCCTTCAAAATAAAGGTTTTGTAAAAAACGGTCACCTTTTATTAAACATTATCTCCTCTGAGCGCGTTTCTTGTGTCAACTTCAAACCCGCAAAGTAAAGAGATTGAACCCTTCTGATTAAAAGTTGACGAAAGAGTTTTTCTAACTGCTCCGGTTTTGAATTTATGAACTTTCAAAGAACTGCTGCGCTGCTGCCGTCTCAAGATGGTTGCTTAAAAGCAGGAAGCACCAGCGTGACCACACAATGCAGAGAAGGTAGGCACTGTGTAGGTAAAGATATGTTGACTGGGTGAAAGAAGGAGGCACCAGTTTGACTCCAGGATATAGAGAAGGTAGGTCATGTGCAGGTAAAGATATGTTGTCTGGGTGATGGCAGGAAGCACCAGCATGTATGGGTTAAAGAAAGAAGCATCAGTGTGACCCCAGGATGCAGGGAGGGTAGGTAAAGTGCAGGTAAAGATATGTTGAATGGGTAAAGGCAGGAAACACCAGCAAAACTCGGTCCCGTTCATCGCTGCTTGCAGCTTTAATTTTAATTTGTGTGTGTGTGTGTCCAGAGATGCAAAATGTGGAAAGATCCAGTGCCAGGGCGGCGCCAACCGGCCCGTGATCGGAACCAACGCCGTTTCCATAGAAACCAACATCCCGCTCCAAGAGGGGGGCCGCATCCTGTGCCGGGGGACGCACGTGTACCTGGGGGACGACATGCCAGACCCCGGTCTGGTCCTGGCCGGCACCAAGTGCGGAGACGGCAGGGTGAGGCAAATGAAAGACCGTTGTTTTATAGTAGTCACTACATCACATAAAACCTCTTCTCACTCCGGCGCTTACCAAAGGCATGCGGTAAATTTAGGCCTGCGCTTCAAAAATTGAGTGTGATGTAAGGATACCATCATGTAAAGCACATTTAATAAAAAAAACGTTATTATGGTCTTACCTTTACTTATAATTGAAGTCCTTGTGCAGCTCCTTCTGATCAAGAGCATCGATAACTTCTTTATTGAAGTCTTCCTTATCTTTCTTCAGTTTTAAAAGTCTCTCTGTCTCGATGGAGATCTTCCTTTATTACCTCCTGCTTCGATTGAAAGTCCGGTTTAGAAAACTGTTTTATTTTAGATATGTAATCCTCCATGTTAAAAGTGCAAGCGAGAGGAAAAAATAAACGATCGCTGCTCACTCTTGCTGCTTGTTGTCACTTCTTCTGCAGCCGAGTAGTCGCAAGAAGGATCACTAGCGCCCTCTACCACCAGTAGGCGGGAGTCATTTAATGACTCATATTTGACACACGCAGCTACGGTATATTAATAAAACATAGCTGCTTACTGTTCTTTTTAGCATATTCAATAGCTTGGACCTAAAATCTTACTGAATAGCTCTCAATCTTTTTCCCTTTATGCAATTTCAAATGATTGAAATCAGCCTCCTCCATTTTGAAAATGATGACAGGTGAAGTGTCACTCGTGACGTGACGAGTTTGACCCGGTGGAAATTCTAAACATGCGCGAATAAAAATAATACTTTGCGAAACGAGTTTGACCCGGCAGTAATTCTAGGCAGGCGCATACTGGATACCCGGCGGCAATTTAAGGAAATAGGGTATTGTTTTTCACTATGTAAAAGCATTTTGAGTCACTAGAGAAAAAGCGCTATATAAAAATAATTCACTTCACTTCACTAGTCTTTGGTATGACTCGGCTGGGGTTCGGACTCGCGACATACCAATGTCAGGGCAGACACTCTAACCCAGGGGTCACCAACGCGGTGCCCGTAAGGACCAGATGAGTCGCCCGCTGGACTGTTCTAAAAATAGCTCAAATAGCAGCACTTACCAGTGAGCTGCCTCTCTTTTTTAAATTGTATTTATTTACTTGCAAGCTGGTCTCGCTTTGCTCGACATTTTTAATTCTAAGAGAGACAAAACTCAAATAGAATTTGAAAATCCAAGAAAATATTTTAAAGACTTGGTCTTCACTTGTTTAAATAAATTCATTTATTTTTTTACTTTGCTTCTTATAACTTTCAGAAAGACAATTTTAGAGAAAAAATACAACCTTAAAAATTATTTTAGGATTTTTAAACACATATACCTTTTTACCTTTTAAATTCCTTCCTCTTCTTTCCTGACAATTTGAATCAATGTTCAAGTATATTTATTTTTTTTATTGTAAAGAATAATAAATACATTTTAATGTAATTCTTCATTTTAGCTTCTGTTTTTTCGACGAGGAATATTTGTGAAATATTTCTTCAAACTTATTATGATTAAAATAAAAATAAAAATATTCCGGCAAATCTAGAAAATCTGTAGAATCCAATTTAAATCTTATTTCAAAGTCTTTTGAATTTATTTTAAAATGTTTGCTCTGGAAAATCTAGAAGAAATAATGATTTGTGTTTGTTAGAAATATAGCTTGGTCCAATTTGTTATATATTCTAATAAAGTGCAGATTGAATTTTAACCTATTTAAAACATGACATCAATATTCTAAAATTAATCTGAATAAGGAAAAAATGACTAATGATGTTCCATCAATTCTTTTTTTAATTTTTTCAAAAAGATTCGAATAGTTTTTCTCTTCTTTTTTTTTTCGGTTGAATTTTGAATTTTAAAGAGTCGAAATTGAAGATAAACTGTTTCAAAATTAAATTTTCATTTTTTTCCTGTTTTCTTCTCTTTTAAACCGTTCAATTAAGTTTTTTTTCATCATTTATTCTCTTCAAAAAAACCTTCCGAAAAAGGAAAAAAAATGTTCGACGGAATGAGGCGGGATAGCTCGGTTGGTAGAGCAGCCGTGCCAGCAACTTGAGGGTTGCAGGTTCGATTCCCGCTTCCGCCATCCTAGTCACTGCCGTTGTGTCCTTGGGCAAGACACTTTACCCACCTGCTCCCAGTGCCACCCACACTGGTTTAAATGTAACTTAGATATTGGGTTTCACTATGTAAAGCGCTTTGAGTCACTAGATAAAAGTGCTATATAAATATAATTCACTTCACTTCACACATGACAGACAGAAATACCCATTTTTATATATATAAATTTATTCATTAAAGGTAAATTGAGCAAATTGGCTATTTCTGGCACTTTATTTAAGTGTGTATCAAACTGGTAGCCCTTCGCATTAATCAGTACCCAAGAAGTAGCTCTTGGTTTCAAAAAGGTTGGTGACCCCCGCTCTAACCACAAAGCCACTGAGGAGGGTTTTTTTTGGTGGGATAGTGCACCAATTCGTCACGTTTCATGTGTCAGGTAAACCATGAGAAAGGGGCCGTGTGAAGCCCCTCCCTGCTGTACTAGTGTACATTCCTATAGTTCTCACAAATGAACGGGTGGAGTAAACCAGACCTTGTTGCCTTTTTGGGGTATTGATAGAGTTTTTGAGCCTCCTGACCTTCTGGTCTTGCCACTCTGCAGGTGTGTCTGAATCGCCAGTGTCAGAACATCAGCGTCTTCGGCGTGCAGGAGTGCTCAGGAAAGTGCAACGGACGTGGGGTGAGTGCCACACCTGGCAACGTTTTACATTTCAGGGTGTGGGGTATTTGAACCAGACCTCACCACGTCCTGAAAACACTGAGATCCCAGCTTTATTCTGAAGATTATTCTCCTATTCTGCAGTGCAAAACATAATATCTGTTCCTGCTTTTCTTCTGGTTAGGATAATAAAACGGTGTATTTTTTTCGGGCCGAGATGCATTCTTAGGAATTGTCTTCAAGTTATCCATCTTTCTCGCGCCGCCGTTGTGCGCAACCAACCGTGCTTTACTGGAAATGCTTTTATTTTGAAGCCTGACTTTTTACAGGCTGCAGGTTGGGATTTATGCCGATGTCGACTGAGTGTTGTTTTTTTAAGACGATAGAAAAAAAAGACCTAAATACGGGAATTTCCTGGGGAAAAGCAGGAGGGTTGACATTAAGGGTAGGGGAAATTGTTGCCTCGGACATGGACGATGAACATCAAAATATGGATTATTTATGTAGGGTTTGTAACATACACTGTAAAAGAAAAAAAAATATATATGTATAAGTAGATTTTACTTAAAATAAAAGGGTACTGTTTGACCAGTTACACAAACACAAACAAAGTGGCTGGGGAGAGAGAAGTCTGGGCTTCCCTGCTTAGGCTGCTGCCCCCGCGACCTGACCTCGGATAAGCGGAAGAAGATGGGTGGATGACCATAGATTTTATGCTAAATAAAAGTTTACTGTAAAAATATTAGTGGTACTGTTTTACCATTTACAAAAAAAACCTGGTAGCTGAGTTGCCAGAATTTTAATCCATCCATTTTCCACCACTTGTGCCTTTTTTTTTCCTTTTTTTTTTTTTGGAAGGAATGTTAAAATGTACAAAGACGATAGAAAAAGAAGACCAAAATACGGGAATTTCCTGGGGAAACGCAGGAGGGTTGACATTTAGGGTGGGGGAAATTGATGATGAACATCAAAATATGGATTATTTATGTAGTTTATATTTACATACACTGTAAAAAAAAAAAAAATATATATATATATATATATATATATATATATATATATATATATAAAAGTAGCTTTTACTTAAAATAAAATAAAATAATAAAAATAAATTACAATGAAATAAAAGGGTACCGTTATACAATTTAAGGTAATGTAATAAAAAAATAATTAACAGATTTTACGCTAAATAAACTTTTTACTGTAAAAATATTAGTGCCACTGTTTTACTATTTACCATAATTCACTGTAAAAACACACGCAAATGTTACCTTAAAAAAATGGGTATCTGAGTTGCCAGAATTTTACCATAAAATTACAGTAATACCCATCTATCCATTTTCTACCACTTCTCATTTTTTTCATTTTTTTTTTTTTTTTTTAAAGGAATGTTAAAATGTACGAAGACAATAGAAAAAAAAGACCAAAATACGGGAATTTCCTGGGGAAAAGCAGGAGGGTTGACATTAAGGGTGGGGGAAATTGACGATGAACATCAAAATATGGTTTATTTATGTACAGTGTATATTTACATTCACTGTAAAAAAATATATATATATATATATATATGATTTTACTTTGGGGCGGCATAGCTCGGTTGGTAGAGCGGCCGTGCCAGCAACTTGAGGGTTGCAGGTTCGATCCCCGCTTCTGCCATCCTAGTCACTGCCGTTGTGTCCTTGGGCAAGACACTTTACCCACCTGCTCCCAGTGCCACCCACACTGGTTTAAAAAATGTAACTTAGATATTGGGTTTCACAATGTAAAGCGCTTTGAGTCACTTTGAGAAAAGCGCTATATAAATATAATTCACTTCACTTCACTAAAAATAAAATTATAAAAATAAATAAAATAAAAGGGTACTGTTTTACCATTTTAGGTAATGTAATGAAAAAACAATTAACAGATTTTATGCTAAAAAAACTAAAAATACTGTAAAAATATTAGTGCCACTGTTTTTCCATTTACAGTAATTCACTGTAAAAACACCTGCATATTTTACCATTAAAAAAAAAATGGTAGCTGAGTTGCCAGAATTTTACCATAAAATTACAGTAATACCCATCCATTCATTTTTCTACCGCTTGCCCCTTATTTAATTTTTTTTTTTTTTTTTTTTTTTAAGGAATGTTAAAATATACGAAGACGATAGAAAAAAGACCAAAATAAAGGAATGTTCTGGGGAAAAGCAGGAGGGTTGACATTAAAGGTGGGGGAAATTGTTGCCATGGACATGGACATCAAAATATGGATTATTTATGTACGGTTTGTAACATACACTGTAAAAAAAAAAAAAAAAAGTACCGTATTTTTCCGAATATAAGTCGCACCTGCTGAAAATGCATAATAAAGAAGGAAAAACACACATATACGTCGCACTGGAGTATAAGTCGCATTTTTTGGGGAAATGTATTTGATAAAATCCAACACCAAGAATAGACATTTGAAAGGCAATTTAATATAAATAAAGAATAGTGAACAACAGGCTGAATAAGTGTACGTTATATGAGGCATAAATAACCAACTGAGAAGGTGCCTGGTATGTTAACCTAACATATTATGGTAAGAGTCATTCAAATAACTAGAACATATAGAACATGCTATACCTTTACCAAACAATCTGTTACTCCTAATCGATAAATCCCATGAAACCTTATACGTCTAGTCTCTTACGTGCATGAGCTAAATAATATTATTTGATATTTTACGGTAATGTGTTAATAATTTCACACAAGTCGCTCCTGAGTATAAGTCGCACCATTGGCCAAACTATGAAAAAAACATCCGGTTCTAAAGTGCAAAGATGGGAAGCCATGCTAATCGCTAAGCTAATCTTGACCCGATGTGAACCACAGCTCACTTTCTTCCGTCTTCATTTGGCGGTAGATCTAGAAGGAGGCGTGATTATATTGGCTCCGGAAGAACATTCCCGGCTTTTTTTTATTTTTATGTATTAAGTCATAAAGCTGCCACACATCTTCCCTCCCTCCGGGCGCCCCTTAACCCCGCGGCAAGGCAGCTTCCATCCAGCCAGGCTTCAACGTCTGCGTGGAAGTTGAAAAACCCCCTTAGCAGCTGCACGAGTCCTCCTCCTTCCAAAATCACAATGACAGCTGGCCCGCGTTAGCTCGCCGGGGAACCCCCCGGCAGGCTCCACAGGATGGACTTTGCACATGTTTCAGCTAGCATGACAGCCGTATTTCCAGAAAGCTCAGTGAAGATTCTGACATTTTGCCCATAATGGTCTTTTATGAACAAGTTTGTTGCACAACACAGCAGCAACTAAACCAATGTTGTAGTGCAGATCATTATAAAAAAAACACATATGAAAAATTGTCTATCTATGATTGGCCATAGCACACATACACATGTTACATAGAATCCACAAAACTTGCAACAGAGAGGGAGAGGGAGCAATGAAGGCAGGCTGGCCATAGCACACATAAACATGTTACAAAGAATCAACAAAACCTGCAACAGATGGGAGGGAAAGGGAGCAACGAAGGTAGGCTGGCCATAGCACACCAAAACATGTTAGATAGAATCAACAAAACTTGACACAGAGAGGGAGCAACGAAGGAAGACTGGCCATAAAATACATAAACATGTTACATAGAATCAACAAACCTTGCAACAGGTGAGGGAAAGGGAGCAACGGACGCAGGCTGGCCATAGCACACATAAACATACTGTATTACGTAGAATCAACAAAACTTGCAACTGAGGGGAGGGAAAGGGAGCAATGGAGGCAGGCTGGCCATAGCACACAAACATGTTACATATAATCAACAAAACCTGCAACCGAGGGGAGGGAATGGGAGCAACGGAGGTAGGCTGGCCATAGCACACCAAAACATGTTAGATAGAATCAACAAAACTTGCAACAGAGAGGGAACAACGAAGGCAGGCTGGCCATAAGACACATAAACATGTTACGTAGAATCAACAAAACTTGCAACAGGTGAGGGAAAGGGAGCAACGGAGGCAGGCTGGCCATAGCACACATAAACATACTGTATTACGTAGAATCAACAAAACTTGCAACAGAGGGGAGGGAAAGGGAGCAACGGAGGCAGGCTTTTTTTCAGAAAGGTCCCGGTTGAATGACCACCCGCTTGCCTTTTGATGCTATTTATTGTGGCAGCGTTTGCGTAACACTTAGGTGTGTGTTTGATTGCAGGTGTGCAACAACAAGAACAACTGCCACTGCGAAGCGCACTGGGCGCCCCCGTTCTGCGAGGGGGCGGGCTTCGGGGGCAGCATCGACAGCGGGCCGACCAGACTGGCAGGTTTGCGTTGGAGCATTTCCTTCCTAACCCGCATGTCACACATGTCTCCTTCTCCGTCTCTTTATGAATAACCTCACCACTCCCAGTGCACCCTAGCATAGAATACGAGCTGGTAGAGCAGACGAGTGTGCGTTAACGTGCGTCTTGTCCCGTGTGGTCTCAGCCCACAGCCTGGCCGTCACCGTGGCCGTCCTGGGGGCCACCAGCGGCCTTCTGCTGGCCAGCGCCCTCGTCTTCCTGAAGAGGAAGACTCTGCTGCGCCTGCTCTTCACCAACAAGAAGAGCACCTTGGAGAAGCTGAGGTATGTCGTGTCATCGGAACTAGAAAGTGAAATTCCGGTCTGAAATGCTTGAATGTCTAAAGTGAGCGGAGTGTGTGGATGCTGGAACGCTTCGAATCGGATGAAAAATGAGGGATATGGAGAAGTTTGTATATTGTCCATTCATTTTCAATTGGGGGAAATTCCTGGTAATTCCGGGTAATCAGGGAATTTTCGGAACCAGAACTGGTTTGAATGTCCAAGGTGAGTGGAGTGTGTGGATGTTGGAACGCTTTGAATCTTAAGAGGAATGAGGCGTATGGAGAGGTTTGTATATTGCCCATACATTTTAAATGGGGGGAAATTCCTGGTAATTAGGGAATTTTCGGAACCGTAACTGGCTTGAATGTCCAGGGAGAGTGGAGTGTGTGGATGTTGGAACGCTTCGAATGGGATGAGAAATGTGGAATAGGGAGAGGTTTGTATATTGCCCATTCATTTTCAATGAAGGAAAATTCCTGGTAAATCCGAGTAAAAAGGGAATTTTCGGAACCGGAACTGGCTTGAATGTCCAGGGTGAGTGGAGTGTGTGGATATTGGAACGCTTTGAATCGGATGAGAAATGAGGGGTATGGAGAGGTTTGTATATTGCCCATACATTTTAAATGGGGAGAAATTCCTGGTAATTCTGGGTAATCAGGGAATTTTTGGAACCAGAACTGGCTTGAATGTCCAGGGTGAGTGGAGTGTGTGGATGTTGGATCACTTCGAATCGGATGAGAAATATGGAATATGGAAAAGGTTTGTATATTGCCCATTCATTTTCAATGAAGGAAAATTCCTGGTAATTCCGGGTAATCAGGGAATTTTCGGAACCGGAACTGGCTTGAATTTCCAAGGTGAGTGAAGTGTGTGGATGTTGGAACGCTTCGAATCGGATGAGAAATGTAAGATATGGAGAGGTTTGTATATTGTCCATACATTTTAAATGAGGGAAATTCCTGGTAATTCTGGGTAATCGGGGAATTTTTGGAACAGAAACTGGCTTGAATGTCCAAGGTGAGTGGAGTGTGTGGATGTTGGAACGCTTCGAATCGGATTAGAAATGAGGAATATGGAGAGGTTTGTATACTGCCCATTCATTTTCTAAGGGGGGAAATTCCTGGTAATTCCGGGTAATCAGGGAATTTTCGTAACTGGAACTGGCTTGAATGTCCAAGGTGAGTGGAGTGTGTGGATGTTGGAACGCTTTGAATCGGATGAGAAATGTGGAATATGGAGAGGTTTGTATATTGCCCATACATTTTAAATGGGGAGAAAATCCTGGTAATTTTTGGTAATCAAGGAATTTTTGGAACCAGAACTGGCTTGAATGTCCAAGGTGAGTGGAGTGTGTGGATGTTGGAACGCTTTGAATCAGATGAGAAATGTGGAATATGGAGAGGTTTGTATATTGCCCATTCATTTTCAATTGGGGGAAATTCCTGGTAATTCCGGGTAATCAGGGAATTTTCGGAACCAGAACTGGTTTGAATGTCCAAGGTGAGTGGAGTGTGTGGATGTTGGAACGCTTTGAATCTTAAGAGAAATGAGGCGTATGGAGAGGTTTGTATATTGCCCATACATTTTAAATGGGGGGAAATTCCTGGTAATTAGGGAATTTTCGGAACCGTAACTGGCTTGAATGTCCAGGGAGAGTGGAGTGTGTGGATGTTGGAACGCTTCGAATGGGATGAGAAATGTGGAATAGGGAGAGGTTTGTATATTGCCCATTCATTTTCAATGAAGGAAAATTCCTGGTAAATCAGAGTAAAAAAGGGAATTTTCGGAACCGGGACTGGCTTGAATGTCCAGGGTGAGTGGAGTGTGTGGATATTGGAACGCTTTGAATCGGAAGAGAAATGAGGGGTATGGAGAGGTTTGTATATTGCCCATACATTTTAAATGGGGAGAAATTTCTGGTAATTCTGGGTAATCAGGGAATTTTTGGAACCAGAACTGGCTTGAATGTCCAGGGTGAGTGGAGTGTGTGGATGTTGGATCACTTCGAATCGGATGAGAAATATGGAATATGGAAAAGGTTTGGATATTGCCCATTCATTTTCAATGAAGGAACATTCCTGGTAATTCCGGGTAATCAGGAAATTTTCGGAACCGGAACTGGCTTGAATGTCCAAGGTGAGTGAAGTGTGTGGATGTTGGAACGCTTCGAATCGGATGAGAAATGTAAGATATGGAGAGGTTTGTATATTGTCCATACATTTTAAATGAGGGAAATTCCTGGTAATTCTGGGTAATCAGGGAATTTTTGGAACAGAAACTGGCTTGAATGTCCAAGGTGAGTGGAGTGTGTGGATGTTGGAACGCTTCGAATCGGATAAGAAATGAGGAATATGGAGAGGTTTGTATACTGCCCATTCATTTTCTAAGGGGGGAAATTCCTGGTAATTCCGGGTAATCAGGGAATTTTCGTAACTGGAACTGGCTTGAATGTCCAAGGTGAGTGGAGTGTGTGGATGTTGGAACGCTTTGAATCGGATGAGAAATGTGGAATATGGAGAGGTTTGTATATTGCCCATACATTTTAAATGGGGAGAAAATCCTGGTAATTTTTGGTAATCAAGGAATTTTTGGAACCAGAACTGGCTTGAATGTCCAAGGTGAGTGGAGTGTGTGGATGTTGGAACGCTTTGAATCAGATGAGAAATGTGGAATATGGAGAGGTTTGTATATTGTCCATTCATTTTCAATGGGGGAAATTCCTGGTAATTTTGGAATATCAGGGAATTTTCTGAACCGAAAGTGGCTTGAATGTCCAGGGAGACTGGAGTGTGTGGATGTTGGAACGATTCAAATTGGTTGAGAAATGTGGAATATGGAGAGGTTTGTATATTGCCCATACATTTTAAATGGGTAGAAAATCCTGGTAATTCCGGGTAATCAGGGAATTTTTGGAACCAGAACTGGCTTGAATGTCCAGGGTGAGTGGAGTGTGTGGATGTTGGATCACTTCGAATCGGATGAGAAATATGGAATATGGAAAAGGTTTGTATATTGCCCATTCATTTTCAATGAAGGAAAATTCCTGGTAATTCCGGGTAATCAGGGAATTTTCGGAACCGGAACTGGCTTGAATGTCCAAGGTGAGTGAAGTGTGTGGATGTTGGAACGCTTCGAATCGGATGAGAAATGTAAGATATGGAGAGGTTTGTATATTGTCCATACATTTTAAATTAGGGAAATTCCTGGTAATTCTGGGTAATCAGGGAATTTTCGGAACAGAAACTGGCTTGAATGTCCAAGGTGAGTGGAGTGTGTGGATGTTGGAACGCTTCGAATCGGATTAGAAATGAGGAATATGGAGATGTTTGTATACTGCCCATTCATTTTCTAAGGGCGGAAATTCCTGGTAATTCCGGGTAATCAGGGAATTTTCGGAACTGGAACTGGCTTGAATGTCCAAGGTGAGTGGAGTGTGTGGATGTTGGAACGCTTTGAATCGGATGAGAAATGTGGAATATGGAGAGGTTTGTATATTGCCCATACATTTTAAATGGGGAGAAAATCCTGGTAATTTTTGGTAATCAAGGAATTTTTGGAACCAGAACTGGCTTGAATGTCCAAGGTGAGTGGATTGGTGTGGATATTCAAACGCTTTGAATCGGAAGAGAAATGAGGGGTATGGAGAGGTTTGTATACTGCCCATTCATTTTCAATGGGGGGTATTTCCTGGTAATTAGGGAATTTTCGGAACCGGAACTGGCTTGAATCTCCAGGGAGAGTGGAGTGTGTGGATGTTGGAACGCTTCGAATGGGATGAGAAATGTGGAATATGGAGAGGTTTGTATATTGCCCATTCATTTTCAATGAAGGAAAATTCCTGGTAAATCCGAGTAAAAAGGGAATTTTCGGAACCGAAACTGGCTTTGAATGTCCAAGGTGAGTGGAGTGTGTGGATGTTGGAATGCTTCGAATGGGATGAGAAATGTGGGATATGGAGAGGTTTGTATATTGCCCATTCATTTTTCAATGGGGGTAAATTCCTGGTAATTTTGGGTAATCAGGGAATTTTCGGAACCGGAACTGGCTTGAAT
Source organism: Nerophis ophidion (assembly GCF_033978795.1). Classification (NCBI taxonomy): domain Eukaryota; kingdom Metazoa; phylum Chordata; class Actinopteri; order Syngnathiformes; family Syngnathidae; genus Nerophis; species Nerophis ophidion. The sequence goes on along the minus strand of NC_084619.1, from coordinate 63,526,287 downwards.
GTCCAAGGTGAGTGAAGTGTGTGGATGTTGGAACGCTTCAAATCGGATGAGAAATGTGGAATATGGGGAGGTTTATATATTGCCCATTCCTTTTCGATGGGGGAAATTCCTGGTAATTTTGGGTAACCAGGGAATTTTCGGAACCGGAACTGTCTTGAATGTCCAGGGAGAGTGGAGTGTGTGGATGTTGGAACGCTTCGAATGGGATGAGAAATGTGGAATATGGAGAGGTTTGTATATTGCCCATTCATTTTCAATGAAGGAAAATTCCTGGTAAATCCGAGTAAAAAGGGAATTTTCGGAACCGAAACTGGCTTTGAATGTCCAAGGTGAGTGGAGTGTGTGGATGTTGGAATGCTTCGAATGGGATGAGAAATGTGGGATATGGAGAGGTTTGTATATTGCCCATTCATTTTTCAATGGGGGTAAATTCCTGGTAATTTTGGGTAATCAGGGAATTTTCGGAACCGGAACTGGCTTGAATGTCCAAGGTGAGTGAAGTGTGTGGATGTTGGAACGCTTCAAATCGGATGAGAAATGTGGAATATGGGGAGGTTTATATATTGCCCATTCCTTTTCGATGGGGGAAATTCCTGGTAATTTTGGGTAACCAGGGAATTTTCGGAACCGGAACTGTCTTGAATGTCCAGGGAGAGTGGAGTGTGTGGATGTTGGAACGATTCAAATTGGTTGAGAAATGTGGAATATGGAGTCATTTCCCAGTCTTTGTCGATGGGGAGAAAATTACCGGAAATTCCAGGAATACTGGAAATTTGGGGAAAGAGAAAACATGTTTTATGTTTGATGTATCGGAAGAGTAATGTGGGTGGATGGATGGATGAAAGGTCGGAATCGGGTAAAGAATTGCGCAGAATTTTGGGCATTGTAGAAGTGTGGATACGTTCATTCATTTGAATGGGAATTTCCTGGAATTGTGGGAAAAACAGGATTTTTTTTTTAAAATATAGATAATACCACACTTCTCCTACATCAGGGGTCGGCAACCCAAAATGTTGAAAGAGCCATATTGGTCCAAAAATACAAAAACAAATCTGTCTGGAGCCGCAAAAAAATAAAAGCCATATTACATACAGATAGTGTCATGAGATATAAATTGAATTATGAGGACTTAAAGGAAACTAAATGAGCTCAAATATACCAACAAATGAGGCATAAGGATGCAATATGTACATACAGCTAGCCTAAATAGCATGTTAGCATCGATTAGCTTACAGTCACCAAATATGTCTGATTAGCACACTCCACATAAGTCAATATTGTCCACAAAACTCACCTTTGTGCATTCATGCACAACGTTATAAGTTTGGTGGACAAAATGAGACAGAAAAAGAAGTGGCATAAATCACGTCCTAGAAAGTCGGAGAAAGTTATACATGTAAACAAACCACGGTGCGTTCAAAATGGATACATGGATGATACAGCAGAGGATTGGGAAAATGTCATGTGGTCAGATGAAACCAAAATACGACTTTTTGGTATCAACTCAACTCGTCGTGTTTGGAGGAAGAAGAATACTGAGTTGCATCCCAAGAACACCAAACCTACTGTGAAGCATGGGGGTGGAAACATCATGCTTTGGGGCTGTTTTTCTGCCAAGGGGACAGGACGATTGATACGTGTTAAAGGGGAACATTATCACCAGACCTATGTAAGCGTCAATATATACCTTGATGGTGCAGAAAAAAGACCATATATTTTTTTAACCGATTTCCGAACTCTTAATGGGTGAATTTTGGGGAATTAAACGCCTTTCTGTTTATCTCGCTTGAGGCCATGATGTCAGAATGTGACGTCGCCGAGGTAATACAGCCGCCATTTTAATTTTCAACACATTACAAACACCAGGTCTCAGCTCTGTTCTTTTCCGTTTTTTTGACTATTTTTTGGAACCTTGGAGACATCATGCCTCGTGGGTGTGTTGTCGGAGGGTGTAACAACACTAACAGGGAGGGATTCAAGTTGCACCACTGGTCCGAAGAGGCCAAAGTGTCTGCCGCCAGACCCCCATTGAATGTGCCAGAGTGTCTCCACATTTTACCGGCGATGCTAAGGCAGACAGTCTTGTTTGACAAGACTCTGCAGCATCGCGTGGACATCGGGGGCGGTATGTCTGGATTGGCAGACCGGGGTGGTGGTCCCTCTCTTTAAGAAGGGGGACCGGAGGGTGTGTTCCAACTATTGTGGGATCACACTCCTCAGCCTTCCCGGTAAGGTTTATTCAGGTGTACTGGAGAGGAGGCTTCGCCGGATAGTCGAACCTCGGATTCAGGAGGAACAGTGTGGTTTTCGTCCTGGTCGTGGAACTGTGGACCAGCTCTATACTCTCGGCAGGGTTCTTGAGGGTGCATGGGAGTTTGCCCAACCAGTCTACATGTGCTTTGTGGACTTGGAGAAGGCATTCGACCGTGTCCCTCGGGAAGTCCTGTGGGGAGTGCTCAGAGAGTATGGGGTATCGGAATGTCTTATTGTGGCAGTCCGATCCCTGTATGATCAGTGTCAGAGCTTGGTCCGCATTGTTGGCAGTAAGTCGGACACGTTTCCAGTGAGGGTTGGACTCCGCCAAGGCTGTCCTTTGTCACCCATTCTGTTCATAACTTTTATGGACAGAATTTCTAGGCGCAGTCAAGGCGTTGAGGGGTTCCGGTTTGGTGGCCACGGGATTAGGTCTGTGCTTTTTGCAGATGATGTAGTCCTGATGGCTTCATCTGGCCGGGATCTTCAGCTCTCACTGGATCGGTTCGCAGCCGAGTGTGAAGCGACCGGAATGAGAATCAGCACCTCCAAGTCCGAGTCCATGGTTCTCGCCCGGAAAAGGGTGGAGTGCCATCTCCGGGTTGGGGAGGAGACCCTGCCCCAAGTGGAGGAGTTCAAGTACCTAGGAGTCTTGTTCACGAGTGGGGGAAGAGTTGATCGTGAGATCGACAGGCGGATCGGTGCGGCGTCTTCAGTAATGCGGACGTTGTACCGATCCGTTGTGGTGAAGAAGGAGCTGAGCCGGAAGGCAAAGCTCTCAATTTACCGGTCGATCTACGTTCCCATCCTCACCTATGGTCATGAGCTTTGGGTCATGACCGAAAGGATAAGATCACGGGTACAAGCGGCCGAAATGAGTTTCCTCCGCCGGGTGGCGGGGCTCTCCCTTAGAGATAGGGTGAGAAGCTCTGCCATCCGGGAGGGGCTCAACGTAAAGCCGC